>NC_138376.1:17966246-17990261 GCF_054177405.1 Leptonychotes weddellii
AAGCAAAACACATTCTTCTGGTGGGGCTTGGGAAAACTTGTACTCACATAGATTGTTGTCAGAAATATAGACACTGGTAGAACCCTTTTGATGGCAAATTTGGCAATATCTAATGAAACTACATATGTGTTCACCTCCTGACCCAATCCTTCCACTTCTATTTACCCTGAAGATAAACCTCCAGAACTAATACCTATGTTCAAGGTTTTCATTGTAGCATTGTTTGTAACTACAACATACTGGAAACAAAGAAATGTCCAAAAATAACAGAGAAGTTAAACTATGATCTATCCATACAATGGAATACTTTGCAGATACAACAAAGAATGAAGATCTCTCTGAACTGATATGCAATGATTCCCAAGGTACAATGTTAAGTGAAAAAAGCAAAGTGCAAAAAAAGGCACATATCATATGCTACTTTTAAAAAAATCAATTATGCGGGGCACCTGGGTGGCTCAGTCAGTTAAGCATCTACCTTCAGCTCAGGTCATGATCCTAGGGCCCTGGGATCAAGCCCCGCATCGGGATCCCTGCTCAGTAGGGAGTCTGCTTCTCCCTCTCTGTTCTCTCTCTCTCAAATAAATAAATAAAATATTTTTAAAAAGTCAATTATGTTGCTTTTCATGTAAAAAAGGGGAAAATTATAAAATGTACACAAATCTGTTCATTTGTATAAAACAAAAATGAAAAAACAGCATAGAAAAGATGAACCACAAGAGACTAATTTTGTAAAGGAAAGTAGGTGGTAACACAATGCAGACCGAAAAGACTCGGTGAGTGGAAACAGAGTAAAAAGAAGGAGGTGGTGGGAGTGGGGATGAGACGAGAGTAACTTTTCGAAGTAAACTTTTTTGTATAGTTCTGACTTTTAGAATCATGATGATATTTTATCTACTCAAAAAATTAAAAATAATAATTAAAATCCACCCAGATATGTTGAGAACTCAAAATGGAATACCATCAGTAACAACAGAGATAATTCTATTCTTAATAAATAACACTGCCATACTGAAGAGGGTAGAAAAGAACTGACCAAAGTAAATTTGAAAAGTTATCTTAACTATTTTCTTAAACACAAAATAATAGCAAATACTGTATGCCAGCATGTAAATTTTTTTTCCACAGAAGTATATGTTAACATTTCTGAAACTGCCCAATGTTTATTCTAGAACTGATCAAGTAAGCAAATATATTGTGGATAAGGAGAACCAGGTTATTAACTCTGTCCAAAAACAAAAACATGAGGAGGGCTAGAAAGACTCATGTCATAATGAGATGGAATGGAGGTATCCATATAAATTCATATTTTTTACACATACACAGATAGATTTATAAATAAATAAAAGTACCTGTACATCTATTTCCTAGTTCTGGCCAGTGACAGAAGCAATGGACATCCCAATAGCAATAATATAATCAAGGCTGGGTTTCTAAACACCATTTTTTAATGAAAAAGCAGGGCTCCTTAAAAAAATGAATGATTCCAGGGCTGGGGCAGGGAAAGCACACCATGAACCTGAGATACGATGTGGGGCCAAAAAATGATGTAAATGTGTCAAAAGAAACAGGAGACTACTTGAAGGGGCTCCCAATGGCCAAACAGGGGTCAAAATAAATAATTTTAGTAAGGAACAATAACCCACAAAATAAATATCCACAAAGTCGTACTGATATAATTAATTGAATAAATATATATGAGAGAAGGTAAAGGCCTTCCTAATAATAAAATTCTAAACAACTTAAGAAGAAATGATGGACAAAGAAAATGACCATTTGACAAACACCAAAGTAGTAATCATTTCAGGCAATAATTATCAATGGATTCTAAAGTTAGTAGGGCTAAATATAATGAGAAAGAGGATATTTACATAGCTTCAGTTCTTCATATTTTTAATTGATTTTTTTAATTGACTCTTATGGAGTCTTTATATATTTTGGGTACTAACCCAAATTAATATTTCTGTTTTTGGCAGTTTATTACTAGTGTATAGAAACATAACAGATTTTTGTATATTGATTTTTCATGCTGCAACTTCACTGAATTTATTAATTAGTTCTAGCAGTTTTTTGGCTGCGTCTTTATGAATTGCTATAAATAATATCATGTCATCTGCAAATAAAGATAGCTTTACTTCTTGCTTTCCAATTTGGATATCTTTTTTGGGTCTGATTGCTCTGGATAGGACTTCCAGTAATATGTTAAATAAAAGTGACAAGAAGAGTCATCCTTGTCTAGTTCTTGATCTTAGAAAGAAAAACAAAAAAAAAAAAGCTTTCAGTTTTTCATCATTGAGTGTGATGTTAGTTGTGGGTTTGTCATATATGGCCTTTATTACATGAAGGTACATACACTCTATACATATTTTGTTGAGAGTTTTTACCATAAACGGATGTTGAATTTTGTCAAATGCTTTTTCTACATCTATTGAGATCATATGATTTTATCCTTCATTATGGTGATATAGTGTCTCACGTTGATTTACAGATGTTGAACCATCCCTGAAACCCTAGAATAAATCCCATTTGGCCACAGTGTATGATCCCTTTAATGCACTGTTGAATTCAGTTTGCTAATATTTGTTGGGGATTCCTGCATCGATGCTCAACAGGGATAACAGCTTGTACTACAGTCATACCTCATTTTTTGTGCTTCATCTTCTTACACTTCACAGAAATTGCATTTTTTACAAATTGAAGGTTCGAGACTTCATTGGAGAAGTAACGTGTGGTGGAAACAGCAAGAGAACTAGAATTAGAATTGGAGCCTGAAGATGGGGCAGAACTGCTGCCATCGCATGACAAACTTGAACAGATGAGGAGTTGCTTCTTACAGAGGAGCAAAGAACGTGGTTTCCTGACATGGCACCTACTCCAGGGAAGATACCGTGAAGACTGTTGAAATGACAACAGAGGACTTAGAATATGACATAACTTAGTGATAAGGCAGTGGCAGGGGGTGAGAAAATGGACTCCAGTTTTAAAAGAAGTTCAACTATGGGTAAAATGCTATCAAACAGCATTGCATGTTACAGAGAAATCAATTGTGAAAGGAAGAGTCAATTGATGCTGCAAACTTCATCATTGTCTTATTTTAAGAAATTGTCACAGCCACCCCAACTTTCAGCAACCACCAGCCTAAACGGTCAGCAGCCAGCAACACTGAGACAAGACCATCCACCAGCAAAAAGATTACAACTCACTGAAAGCTCAGAGGATGCTTAGCATTTTTTAGCAATAAAGAATTTTTAATTAGGGTATGTACATTGGGGATTTTTTTAGACATAATGCTATTGCACACTTAATAGACTACAGTATACCACAAACATAAATTTTATATGCACTAGGAATCCAAAAAAATCATTTGACTCACTTTATTGTGATATTCACTTTATTATGGTGGTCTGGAACTGAACCTGAAATATCTCTAAAGAACGACTGTACGGGTGCCTGGGTGGCTCAGTTGGTTGGGCATCTGCCTTTGGCTCAGGTCATGATCCCAGGGTTCTGGGATCAAGTCCCGCATTGGGTTCCTTGCTCAGGGGGGAGTCTGCTCCTCCCTCTGCCTGCCGCTCCCCCCCTGCTTGTGCTCTCTCTCTGTCAAATAAATAAATTAAATCTTAAAAAAAAAAAAAAAGACTGTAATTTTCTTTCATTGTATTGTCTTTGTCTGGTTTTGGCAGCAGGGTAACGCTGACCTTGTAAAATGAGTTTAAAAGTGCTCCCTCCTCTTCTGTTTTTTGGAAAAATTTGAGAAGGATTGGTATTAATTCTTTAAATGCCTGGAGGAATTCACCAGTGAAGCAATCTGGTCCTGGACTTTTGTTTATTAGGAGGTTTGTGATTACTGCTTCAATCTCCTTATTCATTATTGGTCTGTTCAGATTCTTTTTTAACTTTTAAGTAGGCTCCACACCCAGCATGGAGCCCAACGCAGGGCTTGAACTCACAAGACTGAGATCAAGACCTGGGCTGAAATCAAGAGTCGGGACACTTAACCAACTGGGCCACCCAGGTACCCCATGTCTGTTCAGATTTTCTATTTCTTCATAATTCGGTGTTAGTTAGATTGTATGTTTCTAGGAAATTGTCTACTTCCTCTAAGTTGTCTAATTTGTTGGCATGCAATTGTTCATAATAGTCCTATAATTTATATTTCTAAAATATAGTTGTAACAGCCCATCTTTCATTTCTGACTTTATTTATATTGAGTCTTCTCACTTTTTTTCTTGGTAAGTCTATCTAAAGATGTGTCTATTCTGTTTCTCTTTCAAAAAAAAAACCAAAAAACCAACTCTTAGGTTCATTGTTCTTTTCTATTTACTTTTCAGCCTCTATTTCACTTATTTCCACTGTGATCCTAGTTATTTCCTTCCTTCTATTAACTTTGGGCTTCATTTATTTTTCTTTTTCTAGTTCCTTGCATTGTAAACTTAGGTTGTTTGTATGAAATATTTTTTAGTTCTGAATTTTAGATGTTTATCCCTATGAACTTCCCTCTTAGAACTGCTTTCCCTGCATCTCATAAGTTCTAGTATGCTGTATTTCCATTTTCATTTGTCTCAAGATATTTTTTGATTTCTCTTTTGATTTCTTCTTTGACTTACTGGCTGTTCAGTAGCACATTGTTTAATCTCCACATGTTTATGAATTTTCCAGTTTTCATCTCTTATTGATTTCTAGTTTCATACAATTGTGACCAGAAAAGATGCTTGATATAATTTCAATCTTCTTAACTTTATTAAGATTTCTTCTGTGGCCTAACATATGACTTATCTTGGGGAAAGTTCATCAGTGCTTGAGAAGAACATGTCTTGTAGTGGATGGAATGTTCTGTAAATGTCTAGTAAGACCATCCAGTCTAATGTATAGTTATAAGTCCTATGTTTCCTTATTGGTTTTCTGTCTGCATGATCTACCCACTAATGACAGTGGGTACTGAAGTCCGCCACTATTATTGTATAGTTGTCTATTTCTCCCTTTAGGTGGGTTAATATTTGTTTTACATACTTAGGTTCTCCTATGTTGGGTGTACAAATATTTACAAATGTTATATCCTCTTTTGGAGTGATCTCCTTTTCCATTATATAATGACCTTCTTTGTCTCTTACTACAGTCTTTTTTTAAAGTCTATTCTGTCTGATGTTAAGTATAGCTACCCCAGCGTTTGTTGGGTTTCTATGTGCATGGAATATCTTTCTCCATTCCTTCACTTTTAGTCTGTGTGTGTCCTTAACCCTGAAATGAGTCTCTTACAAGCATCATATATTGAGTCTTGTTTTCTTTTATCCACTTAGCCACTCTATGTCTTTTGATTGGAAGATTTTCATTTACATTTAAAATAATTATTGATAGGTATGGACTTATTACCATTTTGTTAGTGGTTCTGTAATTCCTTTGTCCCTTTCTTTTACTCTTGCTCTCTTCCTTTGTGATTTGATGATTTTCTCTAGTGGTATACTTAGATTCCTTTATCTTCATCTTTTGTGTATCTACTACAGGTTTTTGTTGTGTGGTCACCCAGAGGCTTACATAAAATGTAGTAGGGTTGTAACAATTTATTTTAAGTTCTACATTTTTACTCCCCCATTTATGTTTCTAATGTCACAATTTACATCTTTTTATCTTGTGTATCCATTAATAAATTACTGTAGTTATAGTTATTACTACTTTTGTCTTTTAACCTTCATACTAGACTTATAAGTGATTAACCCACCAACACTACAATATTATTATTCTGAAATTAACTACATAATTAACTTTATCAGTGAGATTTATATTTTTTTATGTTTCCCTGTTACTAATTAGCACCTTTTTATTTCAGCTTAAGAAAGTCCCTTTAACATTTATTTTAAAGCCAGTCTAGATGAACTCCTTCAGCTTTTTCTTATCTTTTCTTCAATTCTGAAGGACAGCTTCTTTTTGCTCCTCCACCTGGATGAATTCCACTGTCCTGTGTTTAAGTTCACTAAAGCTCACTAATCCTTTCTTCTGCTTCATCTAGTCTGCTGTTTGAACCCTCTGTTGAATTTTTGTGTGCAGTTATTCTATTCTTCAGTTCTGCGATTTCTGTTCGGTACTTTCTCATATTTTCTATCTCTTTGTTGAAATTCTCACTTCATTTATGCATTGTTCTCCTAAACTTGTGAGCATCTTTATGACCATTACTTTGAACTCCTTCTCAGGTAAATCATTTATCTCTTGTTTCATTTCATCAAACAGGATGTTTCATTCATTTCATTCTTGTCTTTTTCTGAGGTTTTATCTTGGTTTTTTTCATTTAGAACATATTTTTCTGTTTCTTCATTTTCCTAACTCTCTGTGTTGGCTTCTGTGCATTAGATAAAACAACCCCCTCTCCCACTGTTTATGGAGTGGTCTTGTGTAGGAGGTGAACCTTATCATTCAACCCTGCCCCAGCTCTAGGTTGTTTCTCAAACCTTTGTGATTGTCCAAGCAGCCTTGTTTGTTCTTAGTGACTCCCAGTAGTTGAAGATGTTCAAGACCTGTCATTGACCCAAAGGAGAGGATGTCAGTCAGCACCTAGATGTAGGCTGATTTCAGAAGCCAGACTGTAAGGTTGTGACTTCCAAAGTATGCAAATATATTTCTTTCAAGGGAAGACTGGGGAGGTAGGAGGACAGCCAGTTAAGAACTGTTTCTTTCTTTGCTACCGTCCTGTTAAACCCATGAACACAAGCCCCACTGGCCACAAGAGCCAGGCTATCAAATGATTGTTCTCTGGGTGGTAGCCACAAAACCAAGGGTACCAGATGAAGATCACCATTTTCAGAAGATGTAATATGGCTCCTGTACCACTCCAAATGTCAAAATGAGTGCTATGTAAAAAATTAATGAGCACTACAAGAAAGAATCCTTTTATACCACCTTTATTTAAGGACAATGAATGTATAAAATAATTTTTTAAAAACTGGCTTTTGGAGGCACCTGGGTGGCTCAGTCATTAAGCGGCTGCCTTTGGCTCAGGTCATGATCCCAGAGTCCTGGGATCAAGTCCCGAGTTGGGCTCTCTGCTCGGCAGGGAGTCGGCTTCTCTCTCTCTCCCTCTGCCTGCCTCTCTGACTACTTATGCTCACTCTTTTGCTCTGTCAAATAAATAAAATCTTTAAAAAATAAAAATAAATAAAAAATAAAAACTGACTTTTTTATTAACAATATGGATATTTCAAAGTGACACTTGGAGGTAAAAACAAATGGCCCCTGCTTCATGTCACTTACAAAAGGTACAAGAAAAACAGCATATTTCTCATCAAATGCCATCCAATTAGATATTTCTTAATTGGATATTTAGGTTCTGTGTGAACAGTAATATCCATATGCTTTTATTGTAATATTATGTATATACATATATATGCATTTAATTGGCTTTATGTTCCCCTCATTCTGGGACACCAATGTCATTCCACTGTTACCAGGAACAAACGGAATCCTTTCTCAAATTTCCACTCACACAAACAAGAGATACTTGATCATTTAGGAATTCAGAACCTAAAGTCAGAGATTTAGGCCAATGTAGTAATTCTCCTGGGGTATTCATGGGTCAAAACTAAGGGAAACAAAAGCTAAAGTAAATATTCTCTCAACCTAATAGAACACAAAGCTCAAGGATGTCTCATCAATCCTGGACCTTCCATAACACACACTAAACAAATACGCTGTTGAACAGGTGAAAGATGAGCACCATGACTGTTCTCTGGTCTTACGCAAGATGATAGCCCTACTGTGTGTGCTCACAAAGGAGGAGAGTGCCCTTCTCCAACTGTCATGTTCTTGCTGGTAATATTAACCATACTTCATACTTGTAAGGTGTATTATTATTTTTTAAAGAGCAGTTTCTTGATCCATTCATTATCCTTTTCCATCTGTCATAAGAACTTCCCCACCATCACCCACAAATCCTCCCACTCCTGCTATGAACATTTTACACAAGTGGAATATAAATCCCTCAGAGTGTCTTGCCCAAGCTTTCAGTTAGCATATCATAATTCTGGGAGTCTATTTGTGCACTAAAGGTTTCCATTATTCATTGTGGCCAATCTAGTTTTAATAGATCAATCAGAACACTGGCATGTCAGGTACAGAAAACATATCAAAAATGCTAGGGGAGGACAGGGATGGTTGACATAATAAACCCAAAACCCACCCATGTTTCCTCAAAAGCAGCATATATTCTTTTAAGATTTAGGGAGGTATACAAGTAAATATATTAATAGTTATGTATTAGTTTAATTGTGTACTAGAAAAATATGTCACTCCCATATCAAACCCATAACTTCAGAGATAGTAGAGCTTAGGACAATGCTAAGTAAAAGAATTCAGACACTTTAAGACTATTTTTTAAAAATTATTAATATCTAATAGTATATACAGTATAGAGGAATAACCAAAAAACACTTGTAACATACACTAATGTCTCAAGTTTGAAAAACTCTCAAAGAAAGAAAAGCAGTAATTTGTAAGGCCATCTGCACAATACAACACAAAAGAATAAAACCATGTGAACAAATCAGCTACTATTTCTAGAGCAAATATAATACTGGAACTGGAAGAGACTTTACAGATCAACAAAACCAACTCGAAATAAGAAAATGAAATCCAGAGAGGGTAAGATCCACAGAAGCTAAAATTACTGAGCCAATTAGCCACCACGCTGGGACTAAAACACGCAGCTTACCCCTGATTCCAGGGACCTTTAAGTGGCTGCCTCTCTCTTAGCTTTATGTTTCAGAGACATCCACTGTTGAAGAAATTAAACTTAATTTCCATTAACTGCACACAATAGGCTATGTCATTTGTTTTTCTACTAGGATTTCTTCTATTTCTCTGACATTTTCTTAAGTGTCCTTGCACAAACCCAAATGACCCAGAATACAAATTCCACCACTACCGCAATTGCTTACAAAAGCCAGGGCAAGTAGTTCACAGATGAGAAAAGAATGAATATGAGAAATTAATTCCAATCAGGCTCAAAACTTAAAGTGCATTGCAAAAGCCAATTAAATTTAAAATTTAGAGAGTCAAAGGGATTTTTCAAAATGGCCCAGACTTTTAAACACACATTTAAAAAGCAAATAAAAAAGCAAATGGTCAGAAGAAGAATATACATCTATGTGAAATCGTAAGTGGCCAAGTGTAAAGGGGGCTTGGATGATAGCAGGATGGAGTTATGCAGGACTGCTCTGTGGTTGCTAAAGCAGTAGTTTTTCTATTCAGCCATTTAAAGATATCCATTGGGGGCGCCTGGGTGACTCAGTTGGTTAAGCATCTGCCTTGGGCTCAGGTCATGATCCCTGGGTCCTGGGATTGAGCCCCGCGCTGGGCTCCCTGATCAGTAGGGAGTCTGCTTCTCCCACTCCCTCTCCCTCTGTGCTCACGCTCTCACTCTCTCTCTCTCTCTCAAATAAACAAATAAAATCTTTAAAAAAATAAAAATAAATAAAGATATCCATTGATCATTGGTTTAATCTATGTAGTCTGCCTTTCACAGTAACGCTAAATACCCCCCATGCCTCTGAGTTCCCGTGAAAGACATAACGACCCGACAACAAATTTTGCTGCTGCCACGGCTGCTTACACTACCTACCACTGGCTAACAATTCTGGGTCATTCACTGTATTTGCTGCCTTACTGAGTGCTTACCTTACTTACTGTATGTGTCCATTGAATCCTCACAGTCCGTATTATTTTCCCATTTCTCAGCTAAGAAACCTGAGGCTTAGAGAAGTTAAGTCACTTGCCACTCACATGGTAAGTGGTAGAGTCTGAATTCAAACCAAAAATCTGACTCACAGACCCATCTTCCAGTTTCTGTGGTAATTTCCACGACGGCATGTACATTATCATCTCGTCTTCTGTGTAGCAGGAATCCATGGAGTCGGACGGATGGGGTTAGGAAGTGAATATAAAACGTGAACAAGGGTGAGCTGCCATAATTTCACGCACCAATACTGCTTTAGGCACCCTATATAAAATAGTGACGGTTTATGCTAAATAAATCATTATTAGTGCACGAGGTGCAATAAATCCCACAAAAGGTAATTAAGGTTTGCCTTTCTAACGCATGAATATGTGTAAGGGCATCTGTGCGGACAGTTGTTTGGGGAGCACTGCTTGGAAACCAAACAGAGGCTGCATGACGCTCTGCCTCATCGACAGGAAAGCAATGGATGGCAGAGGCCACACATACTTCCAAAGACAAAACGGAGCGCGAGGAGGCAGGCATTCCTGGGGCCCCCGTTATGACACCCATGCTTGATGCGGGTTACCTCAACCCTTTCCTTCTTCACTAAAGGAAAGAACAGAACCAGATGAAAAGAGCGGTAGAAATGTGGAAGTGAAGTGCTTCAGCGTTGAACAAATAAATGATCCGCAGAGAGGTGAGAAAGCAGAAGAAATAGCGCTCAACTCCAAAAGTGGTTCAGAAGAAACCCTCCAGAAAGAAAAGACATGGATTTATGATATAGTTGTTCACCATATAACACTCTGAAAGATGAAACAGCACAGCAAATAGTCAAAATAAAACCTTTGTTCAAGGAGCCCCTGAGGTGACTGGGGGCTCCTAAAGGCAAGGTCCCTCAAAGACATCCAATGAGGATACGTTAAGCATGTGGGTTGCACAAGAGCACATGTTCACTTGCTTTTTAATTTCCTCTTTACGCTGATGAAGTAACTCCACCTTTCCTGCCTGAAGTGTCACGCCGAGCCTGACCTCACGGTGAAAGAAAAAATTAGGCTCGCTCTCTGAATAACCCAAACAAGCTCAGAAAGTACTGGAACAAGAAGGCAACATTCAGAAAAATACATCTGAAACAGATATAATATTTTCGAGTTACAAAGCATTTCGGCATTTAGAACATTAAAACAAGTATGGTAAGGTCACTTCAACAGCATTTGAAGTTCTGACCAGCTGGCACACCAATCAGCCACCAGTTCAGCTCATTCTAGGTTCCGAAGTCAGTCTTTGCCTGAGGTAATAGAGCAGAAGTCTAAAGCCCTGTGGGACAGCATTCTTGCTCTGCCCAGTAGCAAATGCAGGCACAAGAGGAGTGAACATATAATCCAAGATCATGTTAATGGGAAAGTATTGCCAAGTGACACAGCCAAATGAAACAGCTTCGGTAGAAAGGCTGAGAACAAGAGAGAAATGAGGTGATAACTACGAATTCACGCTATGCAAACCAGCATTTTAATAAAGAGGAAGAGGGAGGAAGTGAAAGGAGAAGGGGAAGGAAAAAGAGGAGAAAGGAGGGCAGAGATGGAAGAGAAGGAAGAGGAAAGGAGGAAGAGCTTTCAAATCTCAACAACAGTGCCTAAATAACACTTCAGTCTGCCGATGCGTTGTTTCAGAATGAAGCTATGCCTACAGTCACAAAATATTTCTGCAAGCTGACATTTTTTAAACTGTTTCATTTAGCTGTATGACTCTACTGGAAAGGATGTGACTCAAAAGATTACCAGCTTAATTAGATGGGGGCAAAAAAGTAAAAAGAATATAGTCTTTGAGTAACAAGTAAAGAGAATTCTTTGGCAGTTGGGAGTGGGGAGGAGGGAGCAATAAGAAGGGGGTAAAGTGAAAACCCAAAGGTGCCCACGGAATATGAGACACTTATTAAATAGCTCTGCATGACAAAGCTTCTTTCTGATGGATTTTGAAATTTCTTGGAGCTGGGAACAGGATGCCAGAGAACTAAGTTCTACACAGAAGAATGGCTCAGAACAACACCTTCCCCACTGACAACAGAAAAAGGGACCCAGAGAGGAGTCAGTCTCATTCAGAAGTTTTCTGGAATGACTGCACTGCAGATTACATGATACAAATGCTCTCCTCCTTCTTACTCACGAAATTATCAGCAAATTCCACATCGGTCATAATGACTTTGTTATTACGGGTCTCTTACAGGAACTAAGAGAGGTTCCCACTTCCGTGTTCTGCCGAGCAGTAGGTGAAAACAGAGGGTACATCAGTGAACACGGACATAACATTGACCAGAGAGACTTTTTTATTCCAAATTGTATAGCTTCAAAACTATAGGCCAGTATAAAACCAGTGCCATCTAGAGGCAAAGAAAACAGGGAACTGCGACCACTGGCGATGGTGCACAATCTCTTCAACAACAACAAAAACCACTCTTTGCTATCCCTTATGAACCCATTTTTTAAAAGATTCTTATCTAGGGGCGCCTGGGTGGCTCAGTCAGTTAAGCGTCTGCTTCAGCTCAGGTCATGATCCCAGGGTCCTGGGATTGAGCCCCAGCAGGGAGCCCGCCTCTCCCTCTCCTTCTCCCTGATGCTCCCCCTGCTTGTTCTCTCTCTGTCAAATAATTCAATAAAACCTTTCAAATAAATACAGACATACATAAATACATAAATAAATAAAAGATTTTTGGCTAACAAGTTGCATTTACTGAATAGTAATACTTTATAAATTAGAGACACATAACTGATACCAGTTGATATTTATTTTTCTTTGTAGACTTCTTCACCTCTTTAATTGTATGACTTTCAAAGAGATAAAAAGTAGGGTTTTGGGGTTTTTATTTTTATTTTAGGGAGAAAGAGAGCAAGCATGGGGGGAAGGGGCAGAGGGAGAAAGAGTCTTAAGCAGACTCCACACTGAGCGCGGAGCCCCATGCAGGGCTGGATCTCATGACCCTAAGATCATGACCTGAGCCGAAACCAAGAGTCAGATGCTTAACTGACAATGACACTCAGGCGCCTGAGAAGGAGGGTTTAAGATAAGACAATCCCAAAGACACAATAGAGAGAACATTAAAATTGCTTGTTCAACTCAAGTTTCTGAATTATCAGTAGACAAAGATTCCTCTCCCTGCCAAAGATAATTGAAAAGGCCACAGCAAGAAGGCTTGGAAATAAATAAATAAAAATAAATATAGGTAATAATATATAAAAACTGGTTCACTAATTGTGACAAATATGCCATACTAATATGTCAATAACAGAGGAAACTGGGTGTGGGATACACAGAACTCTGTATTGTCTCTGCAATTTTTCTGTAAAACCTAGAAAGATTCTAAAATAAAAAGTTTATTACAAAATTGAATATAGGGACTACAGACTCCTTTGACGTCAGCTGCCAAAGAGAGATTAATGCCCAAAGAGCAATATTCCGAACTCTTAATGTGAAAGAAGACAGGCTACCATGATTTGTAACCAACTGAGGAGCAACAGGAAAGACTCCATAACTTCAAGAATTAAAACCACCTTAGCAGATGCTCATGCATGTCTTCTTAACTACCTGATGAATTTAGAACTGCCTCCATAGGCATGTGCTGAGTCAAGAACCAAACCTTGGAGAAAGTACTAGCTGTTCTGTCTAGTCAACTTCAGAGACTAATCAGGTATGTCACTCCTTAAAGGTGTCTGTCTCACCTACATTACTTCTGCCAGGAAAAAAAAAAAAAAAGACCTTTCCTTCTTACTGAAAAAGAGAACTCATCAGATAGGAAACCCCTTCCATTCCCAGTTATAAATGCATTTGCCTTGGGGCGCCTGGGTGGCTCAGTCGGTTAAGCGACTGCCTTCGGCTCAGGTCATGATCCTGGAGTCCCGGGATCGAGTCCCGCACTGGGCTCCCTGCTCGGTGGGGAGTCTGCTTCTCCCTCTGACCCTCCCCCTTCTCATGTGCTCTCTCTCTCTCTCATTCTGTCTCAAATAAATGGATAAAATCTTTAAAAAAATAAATAAATAAATAAATAAATAAATGCATTTGCCTTGCAGTCATCCTTCAGCCCTTCACGTCCACTGTAATTTAAAAATTAAAAAAAGAAAGAAAAGAAAAGAGCACCTTCCTCTGGTCAGGCGCCAGGCCTTCCAGTGACAAGAATATACCTTCGCCCAATCACTCTCTGTCTCCTCCGAAGTTCTTACTTAGAAATCGTCGCACATCTCTTCTTCTTTTATTCTCTTTTCTGGCTCTTTCTCCTCAGTACAAATATTTAACTCTTCCCTTTCAACAGTCCACAAAAGACACGAAGCTCCCTGTCATCCCATGTCATGCTACTACCACCCACTCCCCTCTGCCCAAGTAAGTCGGCTACTCTTTCTTGGTCGTCTTCACAGCTTCCCTTTCCTTCCTTTCCCGCCATTGACCGTAAATCTCCACCTCCATCCTAGGCAACCGTGCCAGGGCCCAGACACATCCAAGCGCCTGTCTACTGAACAAGGCCACCTGCAAATCCTCCATCGAGACGTATCCCAAACTCAACTAGCTCTCCTGACCCCAACCCCAGAACCTACTTCTCCTCCTGTCATCCCAAACTCTAGCAATGGGACCAAGAAAGCAGATCAAATACTTTCCCCTTTCCCTCACTTCCCTACGTGCAGCCACCAAATCCGGTAAATTCTACCTCTTTAACATCTTTCAAGTCCATTCTTTCTTATCTGTCATCCCTATTGTTTCTTTGGCTTGGCCTGCATTGATTTTCTCTCAGATGATTATAAATGATCTTCTAACCAGTCTCCTCATGTCCAATGCTAACTACACTGCTCCATTCCATGGGCTAACCTAACAGAATTATTTTTCTAAAATGCCAATCTGACTTACGTCATTCTCATACTTAAAAATTATTAAAGACTCCTTAGTATTTTTAAACTAGAGCTCAAATTCCAAAGTTACATAGAAGGCCCTTCATGAAGCAGTTTATACCTCTCTCTAACTTCATCTTCTATCACTTCCCCATGCTCCAGCCACCCCACGACACATGTTTCATTTCCTCGTGCCTTCAAATATGCTACTACCACAACCTGGAACAGAACTCCGCTTCTCTGCCAGGATAACTTCAAACTTCTCTCGAAGATTCTCTGGTAAGCCTCCTACTATTACCCCAGGGATAAACATTTCCTCCTGTGCCTTGGCCATATCTCTTTCACTGTGCTGACTGTTGAGTTTCTAGTATATTTATCTGTCTCCTTCATCAGGCCATAAACAACAGGAACAGCACTTAGTCAGGACCTTAGCTTACAACGATCCTGTTTCTGCTGTGGTTCCTAAGAACACATGGCATCCAAACACAAAGGCGATCTATATCAAACTCAGCTCAACAAAAACCTGTCACTAAGCAGATAGCCTCTGAGTCCCAGGGACTAGCCAGTCACCTGGAGAGTGACAGATAAAGCCTCTAATTCTGATGAATACAGCCCCATATATTTGGCAGGCCCACTGCTTATTAATTCTTGGTTCACAGGCAGAGCAATAAGTAAGAATCACTTCTAAAAAGAAGCATGTTCACATATCTTACCATAGGAACTCCCAAGCCCTCATTCCCCCTGAATGCAAAAAGCAAATTCAATTATGTTATTCAAATCCAACTAAAGCATTTCAGCAAATATTAAGTATTCAAATCACTTTGGAGGAAGGACTGGGATGTCTTAGTGAGATGAAGAGACAGACATATTAAAGGGATAGTAGACTCATCCAAGTGGATTTCAGCTGCTAATTTCCATAGTTTTTAATTTCTTTAAACAACTGGGCCCTAAGTGAAATCTTCTACTGCTCATCATTTGGGAGGACTTGTGTTTGAAAGGGCCCAGTTAAATACAGCTCTGTCCAGGGGTCTCTGTGGGAAGTCCACTCCTGTTCTAGCTAATTGATACTGAAGCAGTTTTGTCATTCCCTGGATTTTCTGTAACGTACCACATGTCAATTAATCAAGTTACAGAGATTAGCACAGGGGAGGGAAGGCATTAAAGCTCTGCACTGCAAAAGTAGACTTTATTTTCTCTCCCTACTCCTTATCTCATTTCCTCTCCTTGCTATGGAACTTGCTGCCAGTAGAGTAATGGGAAGAGATTTGAAACAGTCAGTGTTCTGCGGTGGAAGATACTACAAAAATACACTGGTAGTTGAAAAGCAACTTCTGCCAGGCAGTTGAACAAAATATTGGCTGTCAAGGGGGCTCTACAAACGAGAAGTTCGAGTTTCAAACGCTTTCTCAGGGAACCCCCCATACTAGACCTTCATTTGCAAACTCAAACAGGTCCCCACTGAACAACACAATCTTTCCAAATCTCCCCTAACTGAAGCCTCCATAAGAGAAAACTCAAGTTAAATATATCATAGAGGCTGTTCACTTCCTTGTTTAGTGACAAAACACATGTTCTGAAGAAGCCAGGGTCAGGAAATCCTCAGAACAGCAAGTCGGCGCCCACCTGACTCCACACAGCTGTCTTCCCCGCATGCGCAGAGGCTGTGCTCTGCAACGATGTCAGGGGAGCGTCATCAGTGACTCCCGGCTCCCCTTCCCTGAGATACTGCCAAAGGCTTCTGGCTAGTTCGGAAATCTGGTCAGCTTTTTTGCCTGCCTTTATTAACTCTAGCATATCATGACAAGTTTATTTTTCAGCACTTTTCTTCTCTTAGGGGTTCTCCTAGGGGTACCAATGGGAAAAGGAAGTAGATTAATATTTTGCCAAGCTCTAGCCTATAGAGAGAAAACATCAGAAACTTCAATCCATCAAAGCAAGGAAATACGTGAAGCTGTACACAAACTACATGAGAGATTAAATGTTTGGGCACGTGGAGGCAAAAAGCAACAATGGCAACAATAAAAAACAGCCAGCCGGCCCTGGCGAGAACCGGTTCTCGTGACAACCCCCATTTAAAGGGGAAGAAAACGTCATCCATTCTGCTGTCACCTTTCAAAAGGTGATCTCTTGTCACCCTCTTCCTAGGTCATAATGACAGATAAAACAGAGAGAAAGAGATTCCATTTTCTTCTTCAGGTGGCTAAACAGCTCATTCACGATGCCAGTGGGTGAAATGTAACAGGACCACGGCCCCATCTAAATTCTATCACCACTCTAAAGGAAGATGACAGGAGACATATTACTAATCAGTCAACAGAAAAGATAGCAGTGGCTTTAAAAAAAAAAAAAAGAAAGAAAGAAAAGAAAAGTAAAAGTAGATCAGATCTAAAAAGCAGGACCTAAAAAGTACCTGATTCATGTTGATACACAGATGGATCTATACTTAACCAACACAGAAAGGGCAGACATCTATTTTTATGTTAATATAAGGGGATGGCTGGAGAGTGAACATTTGTCAGGCACCTCCCACTTGTCAGGAATCATGCTAAGTTCTTTAACCACAACTCAGGAATTGTGCTTGTTTTAATTAAGGAAACCAAGATTCAAAGTGGATTAAGTCATTTATCTAAGGTCACCAGAGAGTAAGTAAGTTGCAGAGCCTGGATTTGACTCCCCTCACACCAGCTCAAAAGCAGGTGATATTTCCAGAGTAACAGGCACTGCTACCAGAAACATTTTCCATCTATGAGGCCAAGACCCATAGATGGGCTCCAACAACCCAAAAGTTCAAGTCTTCTATTCAATCCCAAAGGGTGAAAAATGCAAAATTTCATACTTTCACACTTTTATGTGCAAATAAAGGTTACTTACTAGTAACTGACTACGTTGTTTACTAGGAATTACTTTAAAATGTGGCATCCACAGAACAAAACTAAGGACTTAGGAGAATTGACTAGGGACTTCCAGCATGCCACTACAAACTCTGGCTGCCCAAGAAGAGTGTGGTGGTTAATTTTACATGTCCACTTGACTGGGTCAAGAGTGCCCACATATTTGGTTGACCATGATTTCCAGATATGTCTATGAGAACGTTTCTAGATGAGATTAGCAGAATCTGTACATTGAGTAAAGCAGATTGCACTCTCCAGTGTGACTGGGCCTTATTCAATCTGTTGAAGGCCAGAATAAAATAAAAGGCTGAGTAACAATTTTTTCCCTGTGCCTGACTGTCTTTGAGGCAGAATGACAGTCTTCTTCTGCCTTTGGATTTGTGGATTTCAGCTGGAACTTATACCATGAAAAGGATGGCTTTGGACTCAGACTAGAACTCTATCACTGGCTCTCTGTGGTCTGACTTCTCAGCCTCCATAATCATGTAAGCCACTTCCTTACAATAAATCACTTTATATAAATCACACACACACATACACACACACACCCTAGGGTTCTGTTTCCAGAGAATCCTGACTAACATAAAAAGACAACACCGACAAGCTCTTATAGCCCTGGAGCACATTGAAAAGTCAGAATCTCCACAATTCACTAGGAGGAGACTATCAGTTAATCTTCAGTGGTATCCTAGGTTGGTTGTAGATGTCAAATGCTGGTAGAGCTTTTGAACAATAAATCACTGTTAGTCCTATCACTGTGGATATATTTATTGTGGATTATTTGACAAATGCTATAGTATATATTGATGCATGATGGAATCAACATCTAACAACTAGATTTTAAAATTATATTTGATACTTTGGTTCAAATAAGAATCATTTATACCACTATTATCAAAGCAGATAGATACATATTCTACATGGTCCCACCACCAAATTCTCTAAGAAATGACACATCATTGTTATCCCAAGTTTTTGCACGGAAAGGGTAACAGAGTTGGGGCAACTGAACTGAGGGTCGTTCACCTCACTAAGAGTCGATCTCCTTAAAATATTGAGAAACATCACCTGGATGATAAGGTGATCCCAAATCCCTTTGAAACTGCCTCTCACTCATAATTCTTACAGTGAGAAAGTTATTCTTTCCATTTGTCTCATGTAAACCCTTCTCTGTTTTGATTTAAGCCTAGGTCATTAACCTTAAATGAAACATACCATGAATTATCTAAACCCCAACACATGCCAGGCCTCCAAGAGTCACCTTTTACTGGATGTGTGCTAAGATCTGCTCCCCACAAGACCCATACCACCCAACTCTGTACCTGAGTCCAATCTCAAGGTGGCTCTCTACCTTACAAGCTTCCAAACATTGAACAAATATTTCCATTTCTTGGATCTGGAATGGTCACTACATAGGAATGTCCTGTGCCCCAAGATAAAGGCTCTCAGATTTAGGCAGAAATTGTTCCCTTGGCTTCCCCAAACACATTCAAGTCACCCACCTATTCCTAGACAGCCTCTGACTCTTAGCTCTTCAACCTTGATCCTCCACTCACCCCAACAGCCAACATCTGGTCATTCCCAAGTTAGGCAGCATTCTCTGTCCTCCTATGGCTAACGTAACCCTCACTTCTGTTGCTGTTCATGTAATCTACCATCAAACATAATCCCAACCTGGATCCCAATGCAATCCAAGACAGGTAGTATAAGAAACAGCAGAAGTGGAAAGAGAGAAATGCTAAGGGAATAAGGAACAACAGTTCTTCCAGTTTACTACAGATAGGCTGGGCATTATCGACATGGAGACTGAACTATCTCCTTGACAGTAACTTCTAATCCAGGAACATATCATACCCCTTAAACTACATACAAAATCTTGTGTGTGTGTGTGTGTGTGTGCAGTATCCAAATCTCTCAGCATATTCCCAAATAGTAAAGAAAAAGGCTAGAAATCATTGCAATGACGAAATGCTATCAATCATATATACAACATTATAGAAAGTCTCCATATAGGTGAAAAATAGCATTGTCTTTAAATGATATATCTAGTTTAAGAAAACTCTGTTTTATCTTTCAAATTCATTCATATTAACTAGTTTGTAATTTCAGAGACCTACCCCAGGATGAGTCTGGGGGATGACATTAGACAGAAGATTTGAGGACAAAGTTTCAGAAAGAAGACACCTAAAGTGTCAGTCAAATAGCAGGAGCATCATCTTTTCCATCTAAGAGCAGACTCAAGTATCTGAACTGACAATTCAAGAAGATGTGCATATCACGGGTTACTAGCTGGTTCTGAGGCTGGATGGTACAGCAAACTCCCTCTCATTACCTTCCCACCTGTACCTACCAAGCTGAAAATGTGAAATTACACCACCCCTTCCATAGAAAGTAGGTTTCTGTAATGTGCACCACACAAAGAAATGCAGTCTCCAGCAAGGTGTGAAGTCTACTGTGAAAGAGCATAATATCACTGTGAAAATATTTTTGCTACTTTCACACATCACTTCAGCTAGTACAAAAAATACTGCTACTCTAATTATGTGGATTCAGTAAAACCTAACGAGGCCCTCTTGGCCTCCAACAGCAAATGCAGAATGTAAATGATAATGATTTTCCTGAGATCTTCAAGGAATGAGATGTGGAGGATATTCATCTGTTTTTCTCTGGATCCTATACTGGTTCCAGCTTTTACCCTTCAGAATATCCTCTGTCCTTTATGCACCCATGTACTAAGAACAAGCAACTAGACAGCTTGTCCACAGCCTAAATTATATTCAGAAATTTTAAGTTAGAATCAAGGGCAAAAGTCTGTGCCTCCCTAAATGTGACTTACCCTAGCAACCTATTTATTTGGTGAGTAACAGTCTAACTCCCTAAAGACTTCTAGATATTCGGGAAAAGGAGCAAGCTGGCTGTGCTAGTTATCAATGTATTGCCTCTCAGCCACAAATCAATCCTCCATTGACTGCTCTGTGAAAACTGAGTTGGGCCCTTCAAATATTTTTCCTTTGCCGGCAGCACAATATTAAGCTCTGTCAGTAGAGGTCCCCGAAAAGGCACACATCACAAAGGGATTCCTGCTGGATCCCAGGTGTCCTGTAGCGTAAGCAGGAGCACTCAGCTCCCCAAGAGCTCCCACAGCGGACAGCTGCTTCCTCCACGGCCCTTCCTAGGCAATTTTATAGCAGAGTGCTTCCTATAAGACACCACACTCAAATAGCTTTCCCTGACCCCTCAAAAAGCAGATTTCCAACAAATTCCAGAATGTGGATATCCAGCAATTTCACCAGCATGAAACCACCACCACCTCTGTGCCATTCAGTGAGCCACAGCTGGGGGGTGGGGCAGAGGGCTCTTCCTAAGGGGTTGAGTGTCAGTCCTAGGGGTAGCAGCTGCTCATTTATCTGCGAGTTCTATGTTCTCTAGAGTTCTCTTTACTTCTTACTAGCTAATCCCTCATTGCCCCAATTTTCTACGTTATCGTTAATAATTCTTTAAATTGAGCTTTCCCTGATCCATTACTATGTGGTTTCTGCCCTGCAATCCAGCCCTGAATGATACACCTGCTCCTCTGGAAGGCTGGAACATGAGAAATAGCTCTAAGAATGCCCAGCCAGAAAAGCTGACAGGTGAACTGCCATGCACTTAACTACATTAGCTGCCATCCTTTGCAGACTGGAGGCTGGCAGACCAGAACGAAGGAAACATCCAAACACCACATTTACCAACTTCTACTCTGTGTAGGATCCTGGGCTGAACAGGAGACACCCTTAAGGAAGTGACCAACCAGTTGGAAAAACCAGACATATACAAAGTAAAAGTTCAAGGCGGGATGTACTGAAAGCTCAGTGAGGGTCATAATGCTATAGGTAAGTGACAGGGTCTCAGGCTAAGAGGCTATGAGCTTCTATTTTGTCATAGCAAGAACAAATGATCTGCAAAAGCCTTGTGCCACACAAAACAGACTGGTCTCTCTTTAAATGGTTCTCCAAACCACCCTTCTTTGTCCTCCAATAATGGGGTATTACTCAAATCCAATATATTGTGGACTCCTGGCTGTGACCAGTTGCCTTCTGCTTCACTGTCAAGAGACATACCTAAGTAAACACTCGGGTGGAGAAAAGGAATATAAAAAAAGAAAAGCCATTTCAATTTAAGTGTGTCTTTGACAGAAGGAGTCCTTCCTAAAAGAGTTTAAAGAGGAGATTAGGGAAACATGGTGACTATAATCTATCAAGGCCAAATAAAAGTGCCTTCAATAAAGCCCCTCCACATGAGGCTATTAAGGAAACCCAATAACCGCATGGTGGAGAATAAAACCTTGTCATTCACTGAATGATAGAAAAGTGTTTCAGGGTAGAAAGCAGGAATAAAGAGACTACCTTTGGCTCACCACAAGAGTAACAGTGGGGAAGCTCAGGAAAAGAAGCCCAAAAACAGGAGGGTTCTAATGAACCATCTGGAAGGTGGGAGAGAATATCAAAGGGAGCAAAAATGAAATTTTCTGATGATAAATGAGAGTGGTTTTCTAACAAGGATGAACCACAAAGGATGCCAAAGGGGTTGTTCAAAATGAAGGCTATCCACTCCACTTGGAATGAATAATTACAGGCAAGGAGCACAATCCATGTAGGGAACCCCTTAACCATACTCCTACAGGAAGAAATGGGGAATGCCAATGATTATTTTTAAAGAGTAGGCAGTTGAGATGGGATGGAATATGAACTGGACCTCTGAATGAAGTAGTATTTCAGTAATGTGTTGTGGTCCAAATTATATCAAAGCTAACTTCTCTGTATACCTTTACTCACCTCTTCTATATAAACATTCCCCTTTGTTTCTGTGTGAATATGCATGAATCACTATTAATTATAGAACATTTACAACTTCTCAATTGTCTTCATTTATCAAGACATACGTGTATTAGAAATATAAGACTTTACTTTGTATTTCATAGGCTGGTAAAAATTTCAAAGAATTCTAGAACTAAGATAAATTTGGCAATGCTTTATTTTGTCCTTTATTCTTTACATTTAAAGAAAAAAACACCAGATTACAGACTTTTTAATTACAGGTAATTAAATAATTTAATTACAGGTAATTAAAATACCATCACCGTCACTTCATAAAAGAATATTTAAGGAAGTAGCAAGGAAATCATCTCAGGAAAAGGAAGAGTCCTTTGAAGTGAACAAACATACATTTATAAAACTTGCTACATTCCTCTTGTATCAGTAATTTTCCTGTAAGATCCGCAAAAACTTGGTCATGGACCAGGACTTGTTAAGACACTCAAGTTCAAGAACTACCAGCCAAGAAAACAAAGACAGGATAGATACATGAATTCTTAAAATTTAAAAAAAAAAAGAAGAAGCAATGAGAATTTTTTTTTTATAATAATACTGAAGACAGAAATAGGAAGAAAGGAAGGCTGATCATGAATAATCTTAAATTCAGAAGGAAGTACGGCTTGCATTATGTGTGTATGTAAGAGGAAGACTCTGGATAAAATTGACCCAGAGGAAGTCATCGAAAGGGAATGGAGACAAGGAAGACACACTGAGGAAACAAAGAGTCTGCAGCCCAGAGTGAAGAATAAATTGCATAGCATCCTACCTCCTCCACAGCCCCTCAGTGCACTCACTGTGCTCAGAGTGCACTCCCAGGAATCGTACACAGGGCACAGCTGGTGAAACAGGACAAGGCTTCTCCAGGGACAAAAGGAAAATATAGCTCCTCTGAACACGGTCCAGGTATGTACTTATTAATTTTTTTTAAATCAGATTAAATAGATATAGGATTTGGATGGGCTCCCTCTGGTGGGTCTGTCAAACACATGAGATTTGCTATTCTTTGCAAAATGAATGCCTCACATGTTTGGTAAAAATTTAGTTTGAAACGATTGAACAGTGGTGCTCAAACTTTTTAGTCTCAAAAATCCTTCCAGCCTCCAAAAAAACTCATAATATTTGGCATTATTTGCAAACAATAATGGTGCCTATTATCACTTACCTTCCCTTCACCTGCCAGGTAATCAGTGTCTTGATTTTGGTGTTTATCGTTCCCATATATTTTTTTCACACCCACCTACATATTTATCTAACAAAAAAAAACACCAAAAAACACTGTATGAGAAATGGGGGAGGAATGGGTGTGGAAAAAGAGAAGGAAGGAGAGCTAGAGCAAATGAAAGAGACAAAGCATGAGCAAGTACACAATGAGAACCCTTGTTATTTGGGCATCTTCTAAAATACCTATTAAAGGGTGCTTGGGGTGCTCGCTTGGCAGCACATATAGTAAAACTGGAATGATACAGAGAAGATTAGCATAGCCCCTGCGTAAGGATCACACACAAATTCGTGGAGCGTTCTATATTCTTTTTAAGGACAGAATATCTGAAGGGAGCAAGATGGCGGAGGAGTAGGAGACCTGGATTTCGTCTCCTCTCAGGAATTCAGCTGGATAGGGATCAAACCATTCTGAACACCTACAAACTCAACAGGAGATTGAAGAAAAGAAGAGCAACAACTCTCTCATCAGAAAAGCGACCACTTTC
>NC_138376.1:17990761-18008555 GCF_054177405.1 Leptonychotes weddellii
GAATATTAAAGTGCTTTCTAGATCTCAAAAATTAATTAATTAATTAAAAATAAAAATAAAGGGCACCTGGGTGGCTGAGTCGGTTGAGTGTCTGCCTTCAGCTCGGATCATGATCCCGGGGTCCTGGGATCGAGTCCTGCATCAGGTTCCCTGCTCAGTGGGGAGTCTGCTTCTCCCTCTCCCTCTGCCCCAGCTCATGTGGGCTCACTTGCTCGCTCTCTCTCTCTCAAAAATAAACAAATAAAATCTTTTAAAAAAGAGAGAGAAATCATGGGCACCTGGGTGGCTCAATCGGTTAAGCATCTACCTTCAGCTCAGATCATGATCCCAGGGTCCTGGGATGGAGCCCCACATCAGGCTGCCTGCTCAGCAGGGCGTCTGCTTCTCCCTCTACCCCATACCCTGCTCATGATCTCTCTCTCACGCTCTCTCTCAAATAATTTAATTAATTAATTAATTAAAAAGATATTATAGTCTAGGGGTGCCTGGGTGCTCAGTTGGTTAAGTGTCTGACTCTTGATTTCAGCTCAGGTTACAATCTCAGGATACTGAGATCGATCCCTGAGTCAGGCTCTGCAGGAGCAGGGAGTCTGCTTGAGATTTTCTCTCTTCCTCTCCCTCTGCCCTTTCTCCCACCAAAGTCGTGCACACGTGCACACACACTCTCTCTCTCCTACTAAAAAAAAAAAAATGGGTATCATAGTTTGGTATCACTCATAACTTATTTGATTCCCTGAATATTGTATTAAAACCTCATCCATGTTGACATAGATGCTCTATGTTAGCTGCAATAAAGTACTCAATGTACAAATAGAGCCAATTGTCCTTTATTCTTTACATTTAAAGAAAAAAACACCAGATTACAGAGTATACAATTAAAAAAAAAAATACCAAATAACTCTACAAAGTGGTGGCAACTATATACACTCCCCAAAAAAGGATGTAAGATTTATGGTTCCTCTAGATTCTTGCTATTGTCAAGGTTATTAATTTTTACTAATCTAATGGATTTGGAACAATATCTGGTTCTTATATATTTTAACTTAGCGTTTGCTATTTACTGATAAGACCGATCAATGCTTGTTGGCCAATCACATCTATTGATAGGCTGTTAATGCTGATGATGAGTTACTAATTTTTTTAAAATTAGACAATAAAACATTCATATAGAGTGTATAGTATATTGCTTTTAAAGAATAATAAAAGCACATACATGTGTGCTCACCACCCACATCCATTTTCAGAAAAGAAAACAGTACCAAAAACTTTGCAGCCCCCTTCATGCCCCTACCGGATCACAATCCCTTTGCCATGCCTAACAGAGGTAACAACTAAATTTTTTCATTATTCCTTTGCATCCCTTAATTTTTCCACACATGCATGAACCCCTAAGTAACATACTGATTAATTTTGCCCATTTTTAAAACTTTACCTAAATGTAATCATACAATGTAAGCTTCTGTAACTTTCTTTCTTTGCCTAGTATTACTTTGCATATTCATTCATGTCAATGCATATAGTTGTGATTTACTCATTTTCACAGATATTACTCACATACCATCGGATAAATATGCCACAACTTACTTACCTGTCCTACTCTAGGTAGAAATATGGGTTGTTGGGGCGCCTGGGTGGCTCAGTCGGTTGAGTGACTGCCTTCGGCTCAGGTCATGATCCCGGAGTCCCGGGATCGAGTCCCGCATCGGGCTCCCTGCTCGGCAGGGAGCCTGCTTCTCCCTCTGACCCTCCCCCCTCTCATGTGCTCTCTCTCTCTCATTCTCTCTCTCTCAAATAAATAAAATCTTAAAAAAAAAAGAAATATGGGTTGTTTCAGGTTTGGGCTAATACTAAGAGTGCTGTGAACATTCTCATCTATCTGCTAAAAGGAGCACTTAAGAACATATCTAAATACACACGTGGGAGTGAGATTTCAGGCCTGTGTTTTCATACTCCCCCAGAGCACTCCCATGGCTCCATGTATTGACCAACACTTGGTATTGTCAGACCTTCCCTATTGGATTCTTTTTTTTCAAACTAAAACCTTTTAATTTGATCAACATTAATCTTTTAGCTGTATACACACAAATATTTCCACGCTGCCTGTTGCTTGTCTTTTAATCTCATTTATGAAAGGCTTTGATTAGGCAGAAATTTTATTTTAATGTATTCACTCTTTAACAATTTTTTCCATTCAGGATTTTTCTTTTTAGGGAGTCTGAGTTTAAGATATTATATTCTATCTCCAAGGTGATAATGACAATTTCTCATATTTTCTTCAAGTTTTAAAGACCTCTTCACAAATGGATTGTGAATCCATCCAGAACTGAATTTTGCATTTGGTGTGATAAAGATCACAAATGTGGATAGGAAAAGATTCTTTTTTCCTATACAGATAATTGTCTGAGAGCAATTCATGTAGAATCCATCACCTCCTCATTTATGTAACATCATTTCCACTGTATAATAAGATAATACACTTACAAATATGAGGAGAGCTACTTCAAAGTTCTTTATTTGACTAAACTTGTGCCAATAATAAGCCATCTTAATAACAGAGCCTTTAAGTCTTGATGTCTGGTAAGGCACCCTTATATGGGTGCTTGTAAAAAATTGTTCTGGCTGTGCACAAACTTGTTCTTCCTATGAATTTGAAGATCAGTCCTTCAACTTCTCCAAAATACCCAGTGGATATTTTGATTAGATTTACACTGAATTTATACATTGAATTTGGGGAACTGCCATCTTCATGATATTGTTTTCCTAGCTATGAATCTATGATTATGGTATATTTCTCCCTTTTCTCTTCTTTTATGTCTTTTAATAATATCTGATAACTTTATCCATAAATATCTTGAGCATCTTCAGGAACAACTATACCTGGGCACTTCAAAGTTTTAGTTGATACTATGAATGAAATCTTTATTCCATTATATTTTCTAACAGGTTATTACTTCTGGATTAGAAACATATATATATATATTTTTACATTGTACCCATCAACTTTACTCAACTGTCTTATTAGTTCTAATAATTGACCTGAATATTCTATTCACTTTTCTAGGTAAACAATCATATCATCTAAAATTAAGCAACTTTAATCTCATGTTTTCCAGTGCTTATACCTTCCATTTCTCTTTCCGGCTTACTACATAAAGTAGAACATCCCACACAATGATGAATAGAAGCAGTGATGGCAAGTAATCCTGAATTGTTGCTAATTGTGATAGAAATGTTTACAATGACTCACCAATTATGATATTTGCTATGACTGCTTGACAAATATCATTTAAGAAAGTTCCCTTCTAGGGGAGCCTGGGTGGCTCTGTTGGTTAAGCATCTGCCTTTGGCTCAGGTCATGATCCCAGGGTCCTGGGATCGAGTCTCGCATTGGGCTCCCTGCTCAGCAGGGAGTCTGCTTCTCCCTCTCCCTGTGCCTCTACCCCTGGCTTGTGCTCTCTCTCTCACTCTCTCTCTCTCAAATAAATAAATAAAATCTTTAAAAAAAAAAAGTTCCCTTCTATTCCTAGTCTGCTAAAAGTTTTTATCATGAGTCATTAATGTCATCAAAATTTTTTTATGTCATAAAACATTAAATTCCATCAAATTATTTTTCTACATCTATTGAGGTGATCACATGCTTCTTCTCCTTACATCAGTTAATATAATATAATGGAATAAATGTATAATAATAACGTGGCAGGACACAATACACCAGTGAGTTAAATTTGCAAATATTTCATTTAATAATTCTGTATCTGTTCATTAAAAAAGAATCATCTATGTTCATAAAGATGAAACTTCTATAATTTTCTTTTTCATCTAGTTTGTATATTAACATGTCTAACCTCATAAAATGAGCTTGATAAGTCTCTCTATTTTCTGAAACAGACCATACAAGTCTTTCACTTGGTAAAAATGTGTAAAATCATCTCAGAATGATGGAAGAGGGGCTATTAATCCTAGATTTAATTGGTTTCAGTCTTCATTGTATGCAATGTAATCTTCTATGATTAATATCTTCTGTCTCCTGTTTGTTTTTTAATCTTAACAGTTGTCTTCCACATGAAACCAGAGAGCATCTCATGATTGTCTGATACCTTCTTACAGACCTGAACTCCAGTTTGTGTTCAACAAATGTTTTTCTGATTGACTGACCAACCCCAGTGTTCTTCCTTCAGTCTTTTCCTTTAACTTTATATCAGAAAAATTTCAAACACACGCGAAAGTAGAAAGGATAATGATCCCTCATGTATCCAAAACCCAGCTTCAATAATTAACAATTCATGACCAATCCTCTTCCATTCATCCCCACATGCCTATCCCCATATTATTCTGAAGAAAACCAGACATCTGATCATTTCACTCACAGGTATTTCAATATGTAAATCTAAAGGAAAATGACTTTCTAAATATAATACCACTATCATACCTTAAAAAATAAAAATAAAAAACTCCTTAAATTCAGACATTCAGTTAGCATTCAAATTCCTAATGGCCTCAAATGATTTTTTATGATTCCTTGATCTTTCTTTTAATCTATAGGTGTATTTCCCTTTTATTTTTCTTGCAGTTTACTTGATGAAATTGAATCATTTGTCCTATACAGCAGTGCTTCTCAAGCTGCCAATATTGAAGGGACAGTTTAAGATTTCCCATCAGTCTCAGACTGAGACATGGTCTTACTGTGCGTGACTACCACACAGACTGAGCACATGCAACTCACCAGGAGCATGGAAGAACACTGGAACCAGTTTATATGCTATTCCACAAAGGAATTCCACTGATAATGTGCTTGAATATGATGGCTTACACATTTCTAAACACTGCTGCTTAAACATTTCTAAGGTCTTCCTTTTGATTTTTCTGTTTATTTCATTATGCACATCACATCTTTTTTTTTTTTTAAAGATTTTATTTATTTATTTGACAGAGAGGGAGAGACAGCAAGAGAGGGAACACAAGCAGGGGGAGTGGGAGTGGGAGAGGGAGAAGCAGGCTTCCCGTGGAGCAGGGAGCCCAACACGGGGCTCGATCCCAGGACCCTGGGATCATGACCTGAGCCGAAGGCAGACGCTCAATGACTGAGCCACCCAGGCGCCCCTTAGCATTGCTGTTGCATTTCCCACAGGTTGGATTTTGCTTATTAATTCTCCATGGCATAGTTTAGCATGTTTCTCTGTCCTCTGTACTACCTGTCAATTTGGAGCTGGATCTAGAGATCTGATCAGAGTCAGGTCCAAATTTTTTGGCAAGACTTTAGAGCTGCCACTGTATTCTTCGTCAGGAGACCTGAAAGTCTGGCCCTGGACCCTCTCTTTGTGATGTTGGTGGTCACTGATGAGCAATGTTATTACTAGCACTAAATGTCGAAGGCCCGCGAGTAAATTGGGTTGTCCGAAGTTTGTTCTCTGAGAGACTCAGAAGCTCTCCTCCCCTCAGCCCTCATTGGTTCCCTCTACAGCCTCGGTTTCGGACACAGTGCAGAGCTTGCAGCTGGCAGTTGTAAGTTCCCACCATTTGTGAAGATCTTAGGGAGACCTCGTCACCCAGCCATGTCGGAGATGGGCTTTGCTATTCCAGTTGCTATCTGTTTTGTAAGATTTGGGACTATTACAAACTATACAACCCACCTCCCTTCTACATTTTTAGAACAATGTTGTTTGCTTTAGCATCTTAAAATGACACTTAATTCACTGATTTTTCAGGGTTTTAAAATTTTCCTAAATATATTTAAACTAAATGTACTACAAGTACCTCTTCAGCTCCATCCCACACATTTTGCTTTATTAATGTTAACTGTGATCACACAATTTAAGTGGGGTCTACCAAGTTTCTACAAAATAAAGTGACTATTTTCCCGCCCATCTGAGCAGTTTGAAGAGAGTATTTTCCTTACTGGTTAATAAGTAATTTGCAATATACTATAAAATTTCTCTTTTCTTTTTTTTTAAAAGATTTTTATTTAGTTATTTGGCAGAGAAAGACACAGCGAGAGAGGGAACACAAGTAGGGGGAATGGGAGAGGGAGAAGCAGGCTTCCTGCCGAGCAGGGAGCCTGACGCATGCGGGGCTTGATCCCAGGACCCTGGGATCATGACCTGAGCCGAAGGCAGACGCTTAACAACTGAGCCACCCAGGTGCCCCTGTAATATTTCTCTTTATTCCATGAATCTATAACTGTGAATTTTTAAATGTCTGAGGACATGAAAAGTTTTTATTATCCTTTCTTCCTGCTTTCTACATAAACCACATTGTAGTCAAGCACAGTTCTATTTATGTTTTTGATTCTTTGACACCTATTTAGACTTCAGCTGTCAACTAGTACATGGACAACTTATTTTAAGTATCCCATGTGACTACATACCTCCGACTGTGAGTATAGAATTTCTGTGTGGATTTGTATAGTTACAGAATTTTATTTTATTTTAGTTACAGAATTTTAAAAATAACCATAACTCAAGCCTGTTAATCGTGTTTTCAGGTTATCTATATCTTTACTCACTTTGTCTTCTTAATCCATTGGTTTTTGACTGAGGTCACTTAAAATCTTCTACTATGATTATGAATTTGTCAAATTAAACTTTTATTTCTTCAGTTTTGGTTTATGTATTATGGCTATGATGTTGGGCACATTAAAATTCCTGATTCATAAAGCATTGTAGTTGATATATTATCTCTCTTTATTCGTATTTATCAATTTTTGCCACAAGTTCTATTTTGTCTAATACTAATATTGCTGTACCAGCTTTCTTCTGGCAAGTATTTGCTTGATATATCTTTTTCCTGCCCTTTATTTTCAACCTCTGGTATGGTTTTGTTTCAGGTCTCTCTCACTAAAAAATGTCCACTCTGGTAATGTATGTCTTTAATTGGTAAGTTTAACCCATTTAGATTTGTGAGTACTGATAGATTTAACCTTTTTTCGAAATACAAACAGGGTTTCTTCACAATTAATAGTTAAAATATATATTGTCATAATTCAGTCATTTCTAGGCTTATCCCTGTTTCTTTTACCCAGACCTCTGTATTTACTTTTCTTCTTGTTGAAATACACCTTATAGTGATTGAAACAATAATTACAAAGATTACTAAATAACCGAACTTTAAAAGATAATATAATTTTTAAATTACATAGGTAACATGATCAAAATTACCGAAAAATCATGTTCTAGGGGAATAAAATGAAAGAAGGAAAAAACATTTTTTTGATGGTTAAGATTAGGTCAGACTTAGTACCAACACTTTAGTTGAGACCAGGCTTTAAAAAGAAATAAACAAAATCAACAACAACAATAACAAAAAACCTCTCTCTCCCCAACACCATTCTTAAAACTAACGCTCCACCTGGGTCATAAGCAGGTCCCACTTACAAAGCAGCTACCTAGAAAGCAACAGAATACAGCAGAATGGGCAATGGACTCAGAAGACCTGAGTTCAAGTTTCAGCCCTGCCACCAACTGGGTGGATAACCTTGGGCAACCTCCGGGGACTTCAGATTCCTCATGGTTGAGGTGGAAACAACTGATCTCACAAGGGTTTTAGTAAGAGGAATAAATGAAACAATGGACATGGAATTCCTCATCAAACTATATTATTAGTTATGTTTGTGTGTGTGTGTGTGTGTATAATTTTTTTAATGATAAGGCAAAATATACAGTAACATTATCAGTCTAGATTAGCCATGTCTGCTAACGACTAAACTGGACTGGACCCCAAACAAATATGAAACAAGATAAAGATTACTTTCCTATCCCTCTTCCTATTTTCCACCTTCTAAGGTAGCCTGGATTTTTCCTCCATTAAAATTCCAGTGTTAAGTCTCAAAGCTTTCTCTGCCACTTTCATGGCATTGAGGCTTACAAATCAGTGAGCACTTTCCTTTCTCATTTTTTTAATGAGGTAAGCCAGGCCGAGCACCTGCCGGCTACCGTGACCTGGCCACCATCTCACTAGTATACATCTCCTCCAGCTCATTAATTGTAGGTGACATTCTATCGCTTGGTCATATTTCCTAGACTTTGACCTGTCTATGTTCGTTTCCTTTTCATTTCCTCATAAACCCATACCCTTATTAATAGTGTTAATCCTAATTTAGAAAAGAGCCAGCTATTCCAAGGAGTAAGAATGCTCATTTAAGCAGCTATGCGATCAAGCGTGGATGGCCTTAGCATGTAAAGCTCACCTACTGCTGTAGGATCGCAGACTCACAGAAAAACAGCACATCCTGAGGCAAACAGTTGTCTCATACGACGTGGCTCACTTAATACAACAAAACAATGGTTCCTTCTTGGCCTAGGGATCATATACTATTCCTTTCCATGTCCAACAACCCATGTAGCTTCTGTTCACAGGAGGGAACTGTTCCTCCTGTTTTGATGAACATGTGTGGAAGAAGTGTGAAAGGGGTAAAGTGAAATATTTCCTGTGCCTCATTTTATTCCATTTGTTTCTTACATAAAAACAGAGACTTAAAAATATATGAATGAAAGACAAGTGGTATTGCAGGTTTTTAGGAAATAGACTCAAGCTTTTAGGGATTTTCATAATTTGCCAAAGAGAAAAAAATAGTAAATCAGTATATTATGATATCAGCTAACAAACACGAAAGGTGGCTTTTGAGAATAACCAGAATATCAGATTCCCTGATCAAAAACCTCTAAGCTCCAAACATACACTTCAGGAAGAGCAACAACTAAGGCATCTCACAAAGAAAAAAATGTAAAACACCTACCAATGTAAAGGAGGAGATGGTAAGGGAAGAGCTTGGGACCAGAACACAGTTTCCAATCTAAGTCAATAAATTGCCAGTCCCCTCTACTACAGAAGAAATTCATTAACCTCTAAAAGCACGAAAACCTAATTCACTTTTACTAACTGAGAACTGGGATAACCTGACCATAGGTTTCAGCATTGTATCTTAAGTTACATCATGGACTGAGGATAAATTTGAGCCACTGACTATTCATTCATATGAAGAAACCTAGAGAAAGGCAGGTCAGTATTGAAAGACTAAGGTCAGAGACGAGGGAAAACAAAGGCCAACTCATTTCTGTAGGTACGAACACAACAAGTCAATCAAAAAATATTGAGGCTCGGCCTGTACTGATGTATAATTTACAAACGCAAAAGGAGATCAAGGACAACTGCTTTCATTGAGATAAACTTTAGTGACCTCAACAAGAATGTCCACGCTATGTATCAATGATAAGAATGGTCTCAGCACTCACCTCGTGTTTAGAGAAGAGTCGGACGCCCTCCAACTGGTGGAACACTGGGTAGTGCTGGGAGTCGATCTGGTCGCGCCGATAGACATCACCCACCACCAGGAAGGCATCCAGCCCAGCGTGCAGCAGGTCCCACTGGTGTGCGGACGTGTGTGCTCGCAGCATGTGAGTCCCATTCAGGTAATAGTTGTCTCCCTTCTTCCGGCTGGGGTGGTCAGCTGGGATGAGCAGGCTGTCAAAGTTCTGCCAGGTGGTGACCACTGGAGAAAGGTCCTCGTAGACCGAGAACAGTGGAGTCCTAAAGCGGCCCACATACTGCTTGTAGAAGTGCTCCTTCACCCTCTCCTTGATCAGCCAGAGAGGGTGATGCTGCTGATTGTGCAGATTCCTGCCAAGCCTGGAGAGGACTTTCTGGGAGAGGTTGCTGTAGTCGTCCTGAGGGTAGGATTTGCCCAGCAACTCCACCACACCACCTGGAGCTCCTCGGGCACCAAACTCTGAAGCAGCAGGTCTTGAGCCCAAGGCCTGCCGATGATGGCCTTTGGAGACACTACTGGCCTTCCTCACCAGGAAAACATGCATGTGGGCAACTCTCCTGAGAGCTGAGCAAACCATTGTAGAAACTCCTTTCACAGATTCTGCAAAGAGCACACATGTAAAGCACAAGTCAAGCTTCACTCTGTAAAAAAGTAAACACGTCCCCTGTGTCTCCAACCAGCCTCCGATTGTCCTACTGACATCTGATTCCCTCACTGCCTCCTCCAAACAGACAGAAGATCCCACTAAGGAAATCTGCTGACAGAGGCTTACTAGGTACTGCTCTAAATCAAAAGAACTTTGAACATCACTTTTAGATCCCTACTCTCTAGCTGTCCTTCCGTGAGTTTGAAGAAAACTTCCTTTATCAGGTCGTGTCATGTCCTGAATCCCTCAGGTTGAATAAAACTTTAAATGCAACAATTTGCTTTTATTTGGACTATATTCTAGAAACAAGAAGTTTAGAGGGATTGCCTAAAGGACAGGGCTTGGTTGACCCTAACAATGTCTCATTAATTAAAGGAAGCACATGACTACATATAGCAGAAGAGAGGATATTTGAAACAGGCATCCTGCACGTTTCTACCTGTCATCTTTTTTTTTTTTTTTTTAAGATTTTTATTTATTTATTTGACAGAGAGAGACAGTGAGAGAGAGAATACAAGTAGGGGGAGTGAAAGAGAGAGAGAAGCAGGCTTCCCACGGAGCAGGGAGCCCAATGTGGCGCTCGATCCCAGGACCCTGGGATCACGACCTGAGCCGAAGGCAGACGCTTAATGACTGAGCCACCCAGGTGCCCCTCTACCTGTCATCTTAACTAAGTTCTGCTTATCTTTGACAGATGTGACTTCTGCATTCCACTATATTATAAAATGTTATTACATAATGTTACAAAACTGTTACTACATTAACTTTTTTTGATGTTTCAAATAAAATACACCATTTTGGGTGGTGGTTATTTTTATGTAATATTTATAAAAATAAAAATGAAAAAAATGAAAAACCCAGGTGCCTGGGTGGCTCAGTAGGTTAAGCATCTGCCTTCCACTCAGGTCATGATCCTGGGGTCCTGGGATCTAGCTGCATTGGGCTCCATGCTCAGTGGGGAGCCTGCTTCTTCCTCTCCCCTGCCCCTCCCCCACTGGTGCTCGCTCTCTCTAATAAAAATCTTAAAATAAAAAAATTAAAAATTAATTTTTAAAATGAACAACTTAAGGAAATATTACACAAAGTGGTAGACTATTCCAATGGACAGCTGAAGTTATTTTTATAAAATGCGAATCTTTTCTATCCTCACATCTGGTCCTGTTATTTTAAATACCAATGCAGCATCCCACTGTTATATTTTTGTTTTGTAAAAGAACAAGTTTCTACTATGCACCTACAGTAAACCAGGAACAGGGCTACACTTACTTGGGAAGGGATACAGAGCAGCCAGAAGACAGAGTACAGACCAGATCTTTTTTAAAAACCTGCCTAGAATTTGGGGCTCCTGGGTGGCTCTGTCAGTTAAGCATCTGCCTTTGGCTCAGGTCATAATCCGGGAATCCCGGAAGCCTGGGATCAGCCCAGTGTAGGGCTCCCTGCTTAGGTGGGAGCCTGCTTCTCCCTCTCCCTCCACGCCCACCCCGCCCCCCGCTCATGCTCTCTCTCTCTCTCTCTCAAATAAATGCAATCTTTTTTAAAAATGCCTACAATTTAATTTAAGAAGAGCACCACATTAATTAATTTAAGAAGAGCATCATAGTGTTAAGTCCCTTCGGCAGTCACCCGATACAGGCTGTTCATGTCACCAATCAGGTACAGCTGACTGAACTCTAAGGAGTACTGGAAGAGGTGAGACAACCACTGGACCACTAATGCAGTGTTCATTCCCCATGGTCACAGAAACAAGTTTTAAACTGACTCAGGGGTCTCAGTAATGAAAATCTTCAGCTGTTTTATCCCTATGCTGGCAAAAAAAATTATTATGAACTTAAATCACCCAAATCATCTCCAAAATTTTGCAATTTTTTATCTACTGGGCTACTTTAAAACATACAACCATGTGGTTATTTTATTTCGAGGGCCCTATAATAATTAAGAAAATACCTACCTTCGTGATAGTAAGCTGCATTAGGAGTGAACTGTATTGTTCCAGGTGACATCAAAAGCATACTGAGTACGTACTCAGGCAGCACAGTGCCCCTGATTCAAAAGTGTAACTGAAAATACCTAGCTGCAAGATATCGCGCGTGTGTGTGATTGCTTATTAGCAGCCGGTGCACAGCACTTTCGCAGGAGACTGCCATCATAAGAGAAGATACCCAGCAACTCCCTGGATTTAATTCATTTATGGCACTATTTTGTCAGTTGTTCCAAAAAGTGTTTTTGGCTGAACTTCAGCGGAAATCTGTCTTCCCATCTAGTGTTCAGTGGCTTGTCAATGCAATAGATACGAATTTTAAATATGCATGCGCCACCTTCTACACCTTAGTGCGAAGTCACACTGTTAGGTTGTTAGCTACCCGGCTGAGCTACCGAGCTCAGCACCCTTGGCAAGACACAAGAAAGCATCTCTTCCCTCCAAAAGGCATATGCTGTGATGCAAAGGTCAGAATTCTTCTGGGGACGGGGCTATTGGTGCAATTGTTCCTGGGTTGTTGACTACCTTTTCCTTCTCGGTTCCCAGCCCTTCACACGGCCAAACCCTCTTCTAGGTCCTGTTCCCACATATGTGCCCCATCCTCATGCCCCTTCTTTGTTCTCCTCACCCCACCCTCAGCTTACTGAGTACTGAGAAAAGTTTCCTTTTCTTGTCTTCCTTTCCAGACTTTTTATCTGCTCAGCGCTGACATATATTCCCCACTACCATTTCTCCCCACCCAAAACAATTATTTGGGTTTTTTTTTCTATTGTCATCTATTACAGAGAGAGAATAATGATTATGATAACTTTCCCACTTCCATCTGAGAAGGAGATTCCATTCTTTTTGTCTCTTAAATTTCTCTATAAGAAACAGTCCCGGGCACCTGGGTGGCTCAGTCAGCGTCTGCCTTCGGCTCAGGTCATGATCCTGGAGTCCTGGGATCAAGCCCCACATCAGGGTCCCTGCTCAGCGGGAAGCCTGCTTCTCCCTCTGCCTCTGCCACTCCCCCTGCTAGTGCTCTCTTTCTCTCTCTCTCTCCTTCTCTCTCAAATAAATAAAATCTTTAATAAAAAAAAAGAAACAGTTCATGTGGAAAGCACAGGAGACGGAGGAAAATGACACTGCCAACGGCAGTCATAGCTCTACTGACACAGTGGGCTTCCATCTCATACTTTCAACAACGTCGTGAGGTAAGCATTATTCATAACTACCATTTACAAAGAAACTAAGACTCAAAGAGATCATGCCTCTTGAGCAAACTCATAAACCTCCCCATGGACAAAGTTCAGAACTCTGACCGACTTAAGTGCTTCTCAATCAATAGCTCCCACTGTTAAATTCAAATTACACCTCTTTAATCACTCCTAACTTCTCTCTTACCTGAGCAATTTAGATTATACATAAATGCATTTTAAACGCGCAAATGAAGAAATGAAATACTATGTAACCAAGAACTGGTAGGCCAAACCTGCCCATGTCCTGTTTCTGTAAATAACGTTTTGCTGGAATGCAGCAATGCCCGTTCATTTCTATACTGTCTGTGGTAGCTGCTCTACCGGAGGCAAAGCTAAAGAGCTGCCACAGAGACTGTACAGCTCACGAAGACCTGAAACACTTAGTATCTTGTTCTTTACAGAAAAAGTTTGCTGAGCCCTGTTTTAGCTTAATTCACTGAAAATTCAGTTCTTCCACAGTATTAAGAATATCTTCCTAGTCACAAATACACGTAGATTATAGAGCCACTAAAAGAAAAGTATAAATGTGGATTTTAAATGTGCTAATATTGGTACAGAAGACACAGTGAGACCAACTGTGAGAGGAGCCAATACAATACAAAGGGCAAAAGACCACACTTTGCAGACACCCAGGTGAGTGTGACCCTAAGTCAGCCACTCAGGCGCTGTGTATTACTCTTGGACACACAGCTTGACCTTTCTGATTCTCAAGTTTCTCATGCATAAAAATGTAGAAAACAATACCTACCTCATAGTAAAAGAATTAAACTAGATCCTGTTCATAATATACTTAACTCAATGACTGTTATGTAAAAGATAAGATGAGTTGAATCTAGAGTTAAAAATGACACAGAGACTTCTAGAGACCAGGTAACAGAGAAAACAGTAAAGTTATTCAGTGAGACAGGAAACACAGGATGAATTTTGTTTGTTTGTTCAAATAATTTTCATATGTGCATTTGTGGTTGGAGAGGGAAACAGCTTTGGACAGGTTAAAGTTAAATATGACTGAAGACAGTCATGTTATAATTTCTAGGAATCAGTCTGAGGTATGGGTTTGAAAATGAAGTGAGAGATTAATGCTAGAAATGTAGGCCTTGGAAATTATGTGTATAGAGGTAAGAGTTAATATTATAAAGGTATATGACAATCCATGGGCAGGTAAGAGCAAAAATAAAAATGGGCAAAAGACCAAATTCTTGGAAGTTACCCTATTTAAGGGAAGGGTATATAAAGAGTAAGCCAGAAGAGAACCAAAGGGTACAATATCACAAAGCTACGAGCAGAGAGTTTCTAGATGGAAATCAAGGTCTTTTCTGAACCTAAATGCCACTGTATGTGCAATCCTTAGCATGCTGTACTATTACTATTTGTTTGTTGTTAGACTGTGTGGTTCTTGAGAGTAGAACATACACTCCCTTCTCTCTCTCTCATGTAAATCTTCGTATACCCAGAGTCTAGCACTCCACCTGATACTGGATGAAAGAGGAGGGAAGAAGTGAAAGAGGAAAAACAGGAAAGGATGGGGAAAAAAATTGGTCAACATGATAAAACATACGGGGCGCCTGGGTGGCTCAGTCGTTAAGCGTCTGCCTTCGGCTCAGGTCATGATCCCAGGGTCCCGGGATCGAGCCCCGCATCGGGCTCCCTGCTCTGCGGGGAGCCTCCTTCTCCCTCTCCCACTCCCCCCTGCTTGTGTTCCCTCTCTCGCTGTGTCTCTCTCTGTCAAATAAATAAATAAAATCTTAAAAAAAAAAAAAACATGATAAAACATAACAAAGAGGTTAGGCAGGGGGCAAAGTAAAGAACTATTTGAGAAGATGACCATCAACAGGGCAATTTCAATGGCTGAGTGAGGACAGAAATCAGATTATAATGGGTTGTGAAATGAATGGAAGATGTAAAAATGAAGGAGGATACCAAAGAGAGAATAAATAAAAATATTTAAAACTTCTGAAACTAAAGGAAGGGAAGCTGAGGGAACTTTTAATAGATGGTCCTAATCTCCCAAAGAAAGCTTTAGATTTATAAAGAACAATATTGTGTATTCACCAAGTAAATGTGATTTTTTTTTCTAAGAGGAATGCTATAGTTTAGGATGAAAGTTATGAATATTAGATAGTAGGGTCAGGGGAGGGCACTATGCATGAAATTAAGAGGAATCCATTTAAGAGTTACTGTAGAAAATAAAAATTCAGAGAAACATGAGAAATTTGAAAAGGAAAGGAAACTGATTTAAAGAAAGTGTAAGTTCAGAATGTGTAGGGAAACACTAGAGGAACAAGGATGATTGACTGATTTGGTTACTGGAAAGTAAGGAGTCAGCCAAAAAGAAGTATATTAATTGACCTGTCATCCAGAACAACCTCACAGAAGAGAGCAGTCACTAGAAGATTTTTCTAGATAGACTCAAAGGTTATCGATTTAAAAAAATAAGTAAAAATTAATATACATTCTGTACGAATCCAAGAAAGTCACCAACCAAGGGTTCTGGGGCTAGTGGAGATAAGTATATTGATCTGAATACTACTTAGTACCAGATAATCTATCTTCCTGGCACACCCTCAATTTTAACCTACTTCACTCCAATTTCTTGGGCCCCCAGAGCCTTCTTAACTGAACGTTAGGCCTACCTTTAGGTCAGCCAATCATGTTAAAGTCAGAATCACCTATATGAGCAATAATACAGCTCCTTATCAAGAAGTCAATATTAGCTTTTGAAAAGTACACACAATAACAAGAGTGCTTTACATTTTATAAAAATAATTTCACATGCATCTTATTACCGATTCCAATAACACCTTGATGGTACACACAATTATTAGTCACAATTCACAGAAAAAGAAATACTGTTCATAAATGACATAACTCAATTCCCATGGATAAAAGTAGCAAAGAGGGGCCTCGAATCCTTATCTCTAACTTTAAAATCCCATGATCTTTCCACTTTACTCTAAGCCACTGAAAAAGAGAAATAAGATGGAGGCAAAAAGGGCACAAAAACAAAGGTGTAAATAAGAGTTTCTTTAGCCAGTGATACAAAGTTTTCATTCTATAAAATGAATATAAAAATGTCATGCATTAAATATATAAAGAACTCTATGTACCTCTCACCCTATCATGACTTAAAAATAATATGCTAGAGATAGTCAACACTACTAAAAAAATGCAATGAACTTTTTTTTCTTTATTACTTACAAAGACATTTTGAGATGTCTGCAATGGGCCAAGACACTTTTTAAAAGGTTATTCGGGTAAGTTCGTGCGGACTTTCTTTTGATACATTTCCCCGTAAAAGTCAGAAGGAGGCAAAATCACTCTGCTGGCTTTAGAGTGAGTGCCTCAGAGCCCTATAAAAAGAGCTCACTGCTATTGTTTGTTGATGATGGTACCTGTGAAGGTAAGGGGGTAGTTTCTCCCAGTGTACGGCACCCAGTGTACGGTATGGGCTAATTCACTCCATCATATTTTCCTTCCTTCTTTGGTCATCCCAAGTTATGCAAATATACAGTATTTTAAGCTACTTTGACTAATTAAAGATCAGGGGACATAAAAAATTATTATGTCACACCAGAGAATATTTACTTATAGCTATTATATATAACTTTGTAAGAAAAAATAAACAATTACAAATACTTAACCCAAATCAGATACAGAAATGAAAAATCTCAATGGAGCCTGCTCTTTCTTATGCTCTTGGTTATTGGTAGTTGTAGGAATTACCTAACACCACAAGAGCCCTTTTTCTCTTACCTTCTGGTCCTCTATTTACATAGTCCAGAAATGTGGATTATTTAGAAAACAGACTTCTGGCTTGATGTTGATACGACCATGAGTAACTGTGCTGCACCACCGAAATCTACCCTCAAGAATGGAGGACTCATCCAGTCAGATGCTCCAAAGGTTTCAACCTTTCTTAAAGATAGCCTCACCTAGGGACGCCTGGCTGGCTCATTTGGAAGAGCATGGGATTCATGGTCTCGGGGTCATGAGCCCAAGCCCCATGTTGGGTGGAGAGATTACTTAAATAAATAAATAAAAACTTTAGAGATAGCCTCACCTAAAGAAAGAGCCCTGCCCAAAATCACACATCCTTCCAGGGACAGCCTGCATCCATTACGGTGGGGGGTATGTTTCAGGACACAGCTGGCTGGCAGGCCCCCATGCAGGTGGCTGAGATCTTCACTGGGACTCGACTTCCCCTCTGCCTAATCCTGCTTCTTCCCAGTCCCCCACAGGTGTTGATGCCAAGAGCAACATCACATAATTAATAACATCACATAATTAATAAGTATCCTGCACTGCTAATCTTCAGCTCAGAATTTGCTTCCTGGAAAACCCAGCCTGGGACAGATGTGACAGAATTAAATCCTCTACTCTTCCTCCTGAATCAGAAATACAATATACTCACAACTTTATTTTGATACTACCCAGATGCTCATTTTCCTTCTAATCAGAGAAAATTGGTTTTTGTGCATTAACATATACATAACATAAAGTTCATCATTTTTTTTTTTTTTTGTCCTTTCAATTGAAAGCTTTATTGAAGAAAACTTTCTTTGTTGTCCTTACTTTTCTCATTTTGCAACAGAAGGCTCAAAGATGCATCTTTGGAGGGCATGGCGCCCAGGAGAAGTTTTGATCTTTTTTTTTTTTTTTTTTTTTTTTTT
>NC_138376.1:18009055-18045044 GCF_054177405.1 Leptonychotes weddellii
ATAAAATACTCATGAAAGAAATTGAGGAAGACACAAAGAAATGGAAAAACGTTCCATGCTCATGGATTGGAAGAACAAATATTGTGAAGATGTCAATGCTACCTAGAGCAATCTACACATTCAATGCAATCCCCATTAAAGTTCATCATTTTTAAGTGCACAGTTCAGTGGCATTTGGTACACTCACATTGTTGTCCAACATCACCACCATCTATCCCTGGACCATTTTTATCATCCCAAACTGAAACTCTGTAAAAACAATTATTTTTAAAGCAAAATTATATGGTGACATTTTAACACTTTGAACACTGTAAAATCCTTAGGGAAGTGAGGCTAAAGTTCATTTTCTTCAAGTGTCAAAATCAATGTACTTAGTTCTGTGTTCCAACTAGGACAGAGAAGATTTCATGAAAAAATGACACTGGAACTGAGGGGAAAAAGAAGTCCCAGCGGACCCTAAGCAGTACACCTTAAAAAGATACTGGATCACTTTTCCCAGCCCTTTTTGATACAGATGTTATACTTATTTACTAAAACAGAGCTTATTCTGACAAAAAAACAATGGTCCATGTCATCCAACAGAACTTTCTGCAATGACAGCAACATCCTATATCCACACTGTCAAATATGGTAGACCCCAGCCACAAATGGTTACTGAGCACTGGCAATGTGGAGAGTGCAACTGAGGGATTTCATTTTTCATTTTATTTAACTTAATTCTAATTTAAACTGGCCACATACGACTAGTAGATACCATATTGGACAGGGCAGATCTAGACCCTCATATAAGAAAAATGAGAATTCCATACCCAAAACAATCAAAACTGATTCCCAAGATTGTACTTTAGTATACAAACTAAGCTTCTAAAATAGTATATGGATCTCAGCTTATAAATAGAGATAATATTCAATCTTCAGAAAAATTTAAACATTTTGCAAACTAGAAAGGACCACAGAAATCATTAAGTCCAAGAGTCTTATTTTATAGATAAAGAAGCCAAGTCACAGATTAGCTATATTCCCAAGGATGTGTAGCCAATCAATTGGTCAGAGGTCATAACTCAGCGGCCTAATTCCCAGGTAGATGTTTGTTCTACTCTTAAGCCCAGTTAAGATTTCACCTATAATGTGGAATCTAAAAGAATCGAGTACACAGGAGCATAAAGAGTAGAAAGGTGGTTACCAGGAATGCAGAGGAGGAGGAAATGGAAAGATATTGGTCAAAAGGTACAAAGTTACAGTCTGTAAGATGAATAAGTCTAGAGATCTAATGTAAGGCATGACAACAACTACAGTTTATAACACTGTACTGAATACTGGAAATTCACTAAAAAGTAGATTTCAGACACTTCTCATTAGACACCAAAAAAAGGTAACTATGTGAGGAGATGATTGTGAATTAGTTTGACTGTAGAAATCATTTCATATATATGTGTGTGTCAAATCATATTGTATAACCTTAAGTATATATAATTTTTATTTTAAAAATTAAATTAAGTTAAATTAATAAATAAAATGGTACCTAAGATATCTTGTTACATGGTCACAGATTATATTTAGATTCTTTTGGTTGTTCAACAGGCCACATGAGAACGCTGTAAGCTTTCTTTACTACCATAAATCTAGCTCAAGTGATTAGAACTAGCAAAATACCAAGTAAATGTTTGTTGTTAAAATGAATGAATTTTGTAACGGTTTAAACAGTCTTTCCTTTCAATCTCCCTTGGTCTTGTATGTAAGTGAAACTAAGCAGTACATTAAGTCTGCTGGACTGGTAATTTCTACAAAGCACAATTAGCTTACCAGAAAGGGCCATGGTAAGCAAACATGACATATGGTCATAACCATACGAAAAAGATCAGGCACACTCCATTAACCTTCAGATGCAATACTTAAACAGTTTCTACCATGAAATATGAATCGTGGCTCAGTCAACACACAGTTCGTACATTTTACTCCACTAAAATAATGGTGGGGAAATGGCCAACTTCTATTAACTTTTACTCATAAAAGGGCAAGGCAAAGAGTGTGCCTATATTCCTGCTGAGTAGTATGAATACAAAAAAAAAAAAAAAAAAGTCTCTAAAAAGGCAGCTCTCTGTGTTACTAGTGAGAGTGTTATTGGCGCAACCTTTCTAGAAAGCAGTTCAGCACTACCAAAAGATTTAAAACTGTTCATACCCTTTGACAGGGTAATTACCCTTCTAGGAATTTATCACAATGAAATAATGTAAATGAAGACACAAGTTAAACACAAAGGAGTTTCATTACTAAAAAATTAGAAACAACATAAACATCCCCCCAACAAGGGAGTGACTGAGTAAATTATAGAACCATACAATAAAATATTATGCACTCATAAAGTACAACAGTTTCAAAGAGTTTTAATGATATAACCATATACTTATAAAGTGATAAATAAGATATAAAATTGTATGTATGATATGATCTTAGCTATGCAAATATATTATCTACCTATAAATATGTGCATACTATATTTAGGAACTAAACAAAATTTAATAGGTATAATATCTGGTCCTTATTTTCTATTTTGTATTTTTATATTTCTAATCTGAGGAATCTATTAACTACAGCAAGCATGCAGTTCTATTTTTTTTTAATGTGTTTAATAACGGGAAACTCACTTAAACAAAGTCAGAAGGTTTCAGAAGGGGAGCCCTACCACTCTTCATCAACTGCAGACCCAACGAGAGACCTGACCTTGCACTTGGAAGGAAGGAAGAGACCCTTTCCTCATCCGCCAGGCAACAGCTCAGCCAATGAGAAGCCACCATACTTGGAACTCTGTTTATTCTAATGGACTTTTCCTTCATAACTGCCTTCCCAAACTTACTCCTTTTTTCCTTGAAAAAGCCCACCTCTCATTTGTTCCCCAGACCTGCCCGCGGTTTGGGCACAGCTTGTTTGTCCTGGGATTGTAATTCTCTTTTACGTCCAAGTAAACCCATCTTTTGCTGGAAAAATAACCGGCAGTTTTTACCTTTAAGGTTACCAAGGGCATAAAATTCTTTGGTCACCAGGCTCCATTAAAGATGTCCCATTGTTGGGCTAGGCAAAAGTAACGTCAAACATTACTTTTCACAATAAGCTGAAAAGTAAGGCTGTGTGAAGAGTTAACTAGAAACAACAAAATTTCATTTTTCTGCCATCCAGCTTATCATTAGTGAGCTTGTACTGCTGCTATAAGTAGAAATAAACAGTTCACAAAGTACTTCTCTGGTTACCCCTGCTGTCTTATATAAATAATCATTCCTAAGTAGAATGTATATATGCTAGTCCCCCCTTATTCATGGGAGATATGTTCCATGACACCCAGCAGATGACTAAAACCACAGAGAGTAACGAACCCTATAAATCCTGTTTTTTCCTATGCATACATACCTGTGATAAAGTTTACCTTATAAATGAGGCCCAATAAGAGATGAACAAAAGCAACTGATAATAAAATAGAACAATTATAACAATATGCTCTCATAAAAGTTATGTGTGTGTGGCCCCTCTCTCTCAAAATTGTTATAGAAGCCAAGAACACAGTTGAAACTTGGTCGAACAGGACAAAGGTCTTACAAATTAAACTGCACACACCAAGGTGCGGGTCACCCTAGCCAGAGTTCTTTCCTCCTGAAAGTGAGACTATCATGAAAAAGGCCACATGCAAATGAAGTCAGTCATCAGAAAAAAGGACACACCATCTACATAGCTCCACCTTACAGAATAACTAGGAAGGTTATTCCGGGAGGGATTCTATGCAACACACAAAGAATAAGAAAACCAAGAGTCCAGCTTGGATGTGCAGAAGAGCAGAAGATACAGCAACTGATAATTCTGGAAATAACTGGGCACCAGGAAAATGTATCTCCTGCTGGCTGAGCTGAAGTGAATATAAATAACCTGGGTGTTTAAAATAGAAATATTCACAGTTCTCATGCCAACTGAACCTAGTAGCAATTATCTGTGGACATGTACATCTCTCCCATTGGAAAATAGCCAACACAGGCTCAAATGGACACTGTGTATTTGCAATCCTTATTTTGCAATAAAATGAAATGCCTAGGAGAACACTTTAACACACAGTTGTACTGACAGCGTCCCACTCTTTCCTTGAATTTTGTTCATTTAGACACAATTATTATTTTGCACAGCATCTGGTGTGCCTAATTCCTGGAAATGACTGTAGGCACTGATAACAACAACATTGCTTTTCTACCTTGGGCACTTTAATAGCGCTGAAGAGAATAAAGTGAACAATCTCTTTTCTCTAAGGATTCACCAAGATGTGTTTTTCTGATGGATTCTGGAGCATGTAAGTAACAAAAGGAAAGCCTCCAAGGCAGGAAGCTGTCGTGCCAGCCTACAAGAGGGTCTAGAGCCCAGAAACACCAGCGGCCCCTTACCTTTCAAAAATGCTCTTATCTTGCCTGGATAAATGAAAGTACTTCTTACCTTAAGTGACTATTTATTTATCCAGCATTGGTTTCAACAACGTATTTAAGGCATGGATTAAAGCCACCAGCAAGAAACTGGCACTGGACGTGGCTGCCCGGGGCACATGGCTTCCACAGATTAAGGCCCAGTTGCAATATTAACGAGTATACCATTTGTCAAGACAATTATGCAAGAAGACTTGGCAGTTGCACATAGAGGGCAAGTCTGATGAGAGATGGTGCCAGGGCACACGGATCACAGAGCCCGGGAAATCCCTTGACACTTCAGTCTCCTTTTGTAATAGTCACCTTTTGTGTAGATAATGTCTTTTATTACAATTAAGTTGGGGGGGGGAGGAGCAGGAAAAGCAATTTTAAAACAGTCATTATCTGAATATACAATGTTCCCATTCATAAGAGAGGTCTTTTCATCACTATAAATTCAGTTGAGAAATGACTGTCAATACCATTCTTTGCTAAAAATGCCATATTTTCAAGAATGAGAGATGTGAAAATGTTCTGTCACACTGGAAGCTTCTTAATTATTCAAGAATAGAGGGGTACTCAAGAGAAAAGTATCTTGTGATGGACACAAAAACAAATGGAAAAATACAGCACTCGGTTCCAAGAGAAATGAGTTTTGTTATCCTAAGTCAAAAGGTTAAAATCTGTAATTAAACAAATGCATGGGGGAATGACTGCAGACCAAAGACACTGCAAAATTAATTTGAAGACTGGTTAATAAGTGTCTATAGATATCACCATATTTGGAATTGCAGAGAGATTCCCAACCACTCTTGTACTATTTTTCACTCAGGAAAAGTATCATCAGTTAAAATTAAGATCACATAACCAGTATCCATTAGTATGAATGAACTTGTCCTCAATATGCCAGGGAAAAAGTTCCTCTCAATGCACGTAAAATATAAAACACAAACACGTTATAAACAAATGTACCAAACTCATTCTTTATGCTCCCCAGCATCTCATCAAACTCAAGTGAAACATCAAAACTGCTAGTTACTCTCAACTTGAACCAATCTACTAGTTATCTTTTATTTTTGTTTTTAATGAGAGGTATATACTGTGGTTCTCCATATTCCATATTTGAAGAATGACAGAATAATTATCCACTAACTTCCTCATTTAAGATAATTGTATAATAATCTTACTAATGTACACGTACACAACAGTTTTAAAATTAAAAAGTACTCAGCTAATGAAAAAGAATAAAGTTTTCACCCAGAAATAATTTAGCAAGTGGAATGGCTATGGCAAGTAAAATTAAAACCCATTTTAAATCAACTCACTAGACTGCATATTAAAAACTATTTTCAGCAATTAGAAATATTACTGTTACATAGAAGAAACAGCCTCCAGGTTAAAAATTATTTTCTCCTAAATATTCTAAATAAACTGATTTTATCTAAGAGTCTCTAAATAAAGTCCTGGAGTCTGGGCTTAGTGGAGAAAGGAGTAAACTTTAGCACACGAAGGCTCTGCTGGTCCTCAGTTCCACAGTTATTAAGTAGATGCTACCAGCCTTGAAATATGTCTCCACCTGCAAATGGTGACGTAACATCACCTCCTCTCTGATGGGTTTTCTTTCTTCTTTTTATTATTTCTTTCATTTCATCCTCAGGACAACACTACAAAAAAAACATAAACTGATTTGTCCAAAGTCACGCATACTAACTGTAAACTGAAAGCACTAAACAGCAACAGGACTGAAACCCAGGCCTTCTGACTCTTCCAGGTCCCGGTTGTCCCCTGCCACTTCCATTACCAGCCATCTCCTGAGAAATACCAGCCTTCCTGGCTTTTTCCAACAGACAGTCCTGATGAGTTCCTTGGCAATTTTCTTTTCAAACCAAAACACACCTTCCCACTGACATGCTTCATAATCCAGAGATGTTATCTCTGTGAAACCATGTCTTATCCTACATACTTCCCCAAACCCAACTGAGCCATCTCTCCTCTCTTCCCCATGTGCATATAAGACACTCACTGAACGCATCCGAGAACCGCTAGTCCATCCACTAGATCTTAAGTGACTGGAGGACAAGGACAATGTTTCTGTCCTTAAAAAAAAGGAATGTTTTTCCAAGTCAAAAGGAGTGAACCCCATTAGGAATATCCATGCTATAGATTTCTCTATTACTGTTCTGCTGAGAAAAGACACTATTCATTAACTCACAGTGACATTTCCATGGTGTCACCCTCTCCCCACAGCACATCTAATGATAAACTAGCTAAAAGCAAAGTACAGCACTGACGTTCATTTAGCAAGCCATTTAAAAGGATGGAAATCAAACAACATTCTTTCTAACTTCAGAGCAGGCTGTTATGTGCATGCTAAATCATATTCTGAATATAGTGACAAGATGGCAGAAGAGTGAAATTTAGGCCCCCTTTTGAGGGTTCCATCAGCCCCCAATCAGCCCCAATCAGTCCAGATTATATTGTGCTCTCCACTAACACTGCCCTGTAAAAAATATAGTTCTGCATTTCCCTATATGCTTCGTAACTTGTAAAGATTAGCTAGTGCATGGAAGCAATTAATTGAAATTGCAAAATATATATGAAATAGAAATAATGAAAATAATATATACATAGTCCATTCCCATTATTCACGGTAGTTATGATCTATAACATCTCTGAGAACACTAGATTAGTGAATACTGAACCACTGCTCCTAGGGGAAATACAGAGTTAGTTTCCTGTGAGCCTCTGTTCACATTTTTGTCAACTAATCAATATACAATCTTGTTTTATGTGTGTTTCTGTTCAAAGATACTCTATTTAATATATACTGTTGATTCACTAACATTGAACTCACAACCAACAGCACTATAACTCGGGGCTGAATAAAGCTATCTAACACAGGTATTTTCTCCATTAGGCACATCACAGCCTTCCTGAGCTTGGAAGCATGAGACAGACCTTCAGCACTACTCTTGGGGACCATTTTAAACAGCAAAATCATCCACAACAAACACAAAAATGTGAAAAACATGGCACTAAATAGATGGCAAAAGGGTTATGTGTTTACAGCAAGGGCTGAAATAAGAAGGCAGAGCATTGCCTTGTTGGACCTCAGGTGGAAACATGGATGCATCAAAGTTTTAATACTCGGTGCATGTCCTCAAATGATTGAGAAAGCCCCACAAGTGTTGATTTTGAGGTTACAAACAAATGGTAGCAATTAGGTAAATTCACAAATACAGAATCCGTGAATAATCCACGAATAATAAGGACTGCATGAATGTTAAGATATTGACAAGAGCAGGGGCGCCTGGGTGGCTCAGATGGTTAAGCGTCTGCCTTCGGCTCAGGTCATGATTCCAGGGTCCTGGGATCAAGCCCCACGTCGGGCTCCTGGCTTAGCGGGGAGCCTGCTTCTCCCTCTCCCTCTGCCTCCCCCCTGCTCATGCTCGCTCTCTCTCTGTATCTCTGTGTCTCAAATGAATAAATAAAATCTTTAAAAAAAAAAAAAAAAAGATTTTGACAAGAGCAGATGCCTCCAAAAAAGAGAACTGGGTGGCTGGGAAACAGAAGAAGGGAGAAACTTACTTTTGTACCAAAGTGTTATAACCTCTTGAATTTTGGTGTGTATGTGTGTATGTGTGAACGTGTGAGAAAGAGAGACAGAATTTTATGACCTGTGCTCAGATAAAATAGCATTAAACATATTAATAATGTGAAAAAAGTAAAAGTAAGTTTTGGGTTCCAGTTGTAAAAAGACAAGCAAATAAAATTAAGAATAAGGAAGAATGAAAGTAGAAACAAATGAATTCAAATATGGAAAATCACAAATATTTGGAGTTTCTCTACCTTGAGGAACTGACAACAGACTCTCACAAGAGAGAACAGCACAGAGGGAAGAAAAAAAAATCCTATACCTTAAGCTCTCCAAGGAGGGAGCCACAGGAGGTAGGATACAAAATGAAGATATTTTAGAAATAATTATGTAGTAAGGAATGAGCTTTATACTTAAGTTAATTTTTCCAGGAAATTTAAACTTATTATTTTAAACAACATTTAAAATGCTTTTGCATAAGACAGTGGTTCTCAAAGTGTGGTCCCAGGACCAGCAACATCAATATCAATAAAGAAACTGTGAGTAATAGATTCTCAGGCCCTACCCCTGACCCAAGAATGAGAGACTCAGGCAGGGCCAGCAGTCTACACCTTAACAAGGCTTCTGGGTGATTCTATGTCAGCAAAACCTGGAGAACCACTGGTACAGAAATACTCTGAAATATTACTATACTCTTTAACAAAGGCTATACATAAAATTTAAACTTTCTCAATGACAACCCTCATCCTTCAGGGAAAGCCACTGCTATTCTTTGCAATCATGCAGTTTTTTTAGTGTTTTAAATTTTTTTGCCTCTTTGATTTCAGTTGGCCAGCAGAACCTCTACCACTGTTCTAATAGTACTAAAAGCTCTGCCAACCTCTCTGAGTTTGAGGCTTTCACTCTGTTGTAAGCTATCAGAGAAGCAAAATAATTAAGCTCATTAGAATTAAATGCTAGTATCCATAAGATTGGGCGCAGACCTAAGGAATAAAGTGCCTGGTTTTAGTGCAGGAAGATTGAAATGGCCAGTTTTTTATTCCTATAGGCTTTTAATTCCCAGACCTTGGCTGTGCACCAAAAGAATGACATGGGTAGAAAATTAATCTCTGGATATAATGGAGATGTTAACATACTAAGATTTGGAAATATTTTTCGCTTAGGATAGAATATATGCCTATGTCTGTTGTTCTAAGAATTCATTTCGCAAAGTACCACGTTGTAAAGAGGAGGAGCTCAGAAGCCTGGTTTCCCATTTTACCTTGGGCTTCATTCTTCCACAGCCTTTCCAACAGTTGAAACGATGGTTCTCTCTGTGGCTGGTTAAGCAAGTACTGACATTTGGAAAGAAACCTAAAAATTTAAAGTCAAAGGGAACTTAAAGATGAGCCAGACCAAGTATGGCATTTAACAGATGTGAAAACTGAGGCCCAGAGACACCTCCCCTGCAGACACCAGGTGAACTACAGACCAGGCTTTCTGTTCTCCTTTACTTGTCACCTAGTGCTCTTTCCATAATCTGACCTGTATTTTCCTTCACACAAAGAAAGTACAACCACCCACAGAGTAGTAAGCAAATACTTGAGCAGAGTGGGCATTACAAACTTAAATTGTTTTAGATTTTAGAATAGCCAAAACAATCTTGAAGAAGAAAAACAAAGCTGGAGGCATCACACTTCCAGATTTTAAGTTATACTACAAAGCTGCAGTAATCAAGACAGTATGGCACCGGCACAAAAATAGACACACAGATCAATGGAACAGGACAGAAAACCCAGCAACAAACTCACAATTTTATGGTCAATTACTCTTCGACAAAGCAGGAAAGACTATGCAATGGGAAAAAGAGTCTCTTCAACAGATGGTTTTGGGAAAATTGGAGAGCTTCATAAAAAAGAATAAAACTGGACCATTCTCTTACATCATACACAAAAATAAACTCAAAATGATTAAAGACCTAAACGTGAGACCTGACAACATAAAAATTCTTAGGAGACAGTACAGGCAGTAATTTCTTTGACATCAGCCATAGCAACATCTTCCTAGATAAGTCTCCTGAGGCAAGGGAAACAAAATCAAAAATAAACTATTGGGACTACATCAAAATAAAAAGCTTCCGCACAGCGAAGGAAAGAATCAGCAAAACTAAAAGACAACCTATTGAATGGGAGATGACATATCTGATAAAGGGTTAGTACCCAGAATATATAAAGAACTGATATGACTCAACACCACCCCCCGCAAAAAAAAAAAAAAATCCAATTTAAAAATAGGCAGAAGACAGGAACAGACATTTGTCCAAAGAAGACATCCAGATGGCCAAACAGATACATGAAAAGATGCTCAACATCACTCATCATCAGGGAACTGCAAATCAAAATGACAATGAGGTATTGCCTTACACCTGTTAGAATGGCTGAAATCAAAAACACAAGAAACAACAAGTGTTGGCAAGGATGTGGAGAAACAAGAACCCTCTTGCACTGTTGGTGAGAATGCAAACTGGTGCAGCCACTGTGGAAAACAGTAGGTAGGTTCCTCAAAAAGTCAAGAACAACCTTACAATCTAGTAATTGAACTATGGGGTATTTACCCAAATAAAACAAGAACACTAATTCAAAAGGATACATGCACCCCTATGTTTATTGCAGCATTATTTACAATAGCCAAATTATGGAAGCATCCCAAGTGTCCATCAATAGATAAATGGACACACACACACACACACACAAAACACACACTAGAATATATGCAGCCATAAAAAAGAATGAAATCTTACTGTTTGCAACAACATGGATGGAGCTAGAGTACAATGCTAAGCAAAATAAGTCAGAGAAAGACAAATACCAGATGATTTCACTCATACGTGAAATTAAGAAACAAAACAAAGAACAAAAGAAGAAAGAGAGAGAGAGAGGCAGAGAGGCACACCAAGAGCCAGACTCTTAACTATAGAGAACAAAGTGATGGTTACCAGAGGGGAGGTGAGTGGGGGGATGAGTGAAATAGGTAAAGGGGACTAAGAGGATACTTCCCATGATGAGCACTGAGTAACGTACAGAACAGTTAAATCACTATATTGTACACCTGAAACTAATATAACACTGTATGGTAACTATACGGAATTAAAATAAAAAACTTAATAAAATCAAGGAAAAAATCAATGTTAATGTCCTGAAAGAGGAGCATTATTTTTAAGGCTTCCTCCCAGAAATTAAAGTTACCGTCAAAAAAAACATCATGGCAGTAGATGATCTACCTTATAAATGGGGAAAAAACAAAAGCTGTTTTCAAATATTTACTGCCAGAGATTTAGTCTGTTAGACATGGTGTCCTTGTCTTTTTATAGTGATGGCAAAAGTGAACTACCTCTAAATGACGGAACAGGGCAAAACAAGAAACTGAGTATTCCCACTTGGAAAAAGCTTAAGTGTCAACTCTAAGGAGCTGGTGAAATAAAGTATGGTACTGCTAAATTAATTTTAAAAGGAGGCCATTAGACCGAGGTGGCTGTAACACCATGGTGGCCTACATAAGCAAATCAAAGTCTAAGCCCACAAATGCCTCAAGGTTACCAAATCAAAACTTAAGGACAACCTATCACAAACAGCCAACTAGGTGTTAAGCTATAGCCAATCAGTAATTTCCTTACTTTGTTTCCACCTTTTCTCTATAAAAGTCTCTCCCCAAGCTCCTGTCCATGAAGTCCTAACCATTTTTGGTTTGGCATTGCCTAATTTGAATCTATATTTGCTCAAATAAACACTTAAAATGGTTAATGTGCATCTGATTATCTTTTAACAGTGCAAATGATATGAGAGAAAACAGTAATTAAAAATATTTTTGACATTGGACAATGATCACAAAATAAAGCAGCTAAAAAATTATACGTATAACATACTATCTTTATTTTTTATATGTGTGTGTTTCTTATCATAGAAAAACTATTGTAAGAGCATAGCAAGAAATTAACTCCATCTGATTTCCCCTGCCCTGCTTTTATACACTGAGCTTCTGTAATAGGGGAAGAGGAGAAATATAGTTATTGCAGAGGATCAGTTAATCACTGTCAATATTCTGTCAAGGTACTCCTGAAAATCCTCCATGAGCTATTACAAGGTATATATCAGAAATGTGTTTTTTGGAGATGTAGACTTTTCTGGGTTTGCTAAATTTCGAGTCCACCAATCAGTAGCTGTTCATCGTACTGTGAAAAGATACATTCCCACAATCTAAAAAAATTAAATTTGCATCTCCCTATCCAATTCTTTTCTTTGGTCATAAAGCTTATTGCCTTCATAAAAACTAAAGCATCTGTAGGGAAAGAAAAAGTTTTCCTCGACCCTCTCAGGGTCTATGGCAGGGTTTGAAAATTAAAGTGACAAAGATTAATAGAAGAAAAACATGCAAATTTTATTAAATGTTTACCATGTACATGGGAGCCTTCACAAGAGAATCAAGGCCCAAAGCAGGACCAGAGCAGGAAGCTTTTATATCCTGTAGAGGGAGAAACAATCAATTTGCGAAGGGTGAGGGGTAGTAAATGATGAAGTAACTAAGAAGGTAAGGGTTAGTTTAACAAGGTTTGTACAGATTTCTCGGCCCCAAATTCCCTCCCTGGTGATAATAATGCATTCTTTCTTCCTAGTACAGGGAGGGTACCTTTCATATGGGAGATTTATCTCTTGCTTTCAGAGAAGGTGGTGAGAAGCAGAGTGACCTTCTTACTTGTGTCATTTTTTCGACTTCCTTCAGCTTAAGATTTTCAATATGCCAAGGTGCCATATTTTGGGGTAAGCTTATCCTGAACCCCATCATATTCATGCAGTCAATCAAGCATCCAGCATATCTGCATTAATGCATCATATATCCCAGCTACAAAGGCAAGTACTGGGAATATAAAGCTGAATAAATGATGGTCCTCTACTCAAACAGAGTCTGGAATTTAACACAATAGAGTGAAATAAGTATGGCCCTGAAGCTCTCTGAAGCTACAATATCCTCCCTGGTCATAGAAGCGTCTGAATCCCAAATATTTATATCCAAACTTGTCTTCACTCTCTGTATGTTCAGAAACTAGCAGTGAATTTGGTAAAAAGTAGCAACTTACTAAATGAGTAAATGAGTGTCAATTATACAAAGGGCTAAAAGACAACCCAGCTCTCTAGAGGAATTAGCTTTCAGGGGGATTTTTAAAATTAAACTTTTAATTTTGAGATAATTATAGATTTACAAACAGTTATAATAAATACTATAGAAAGAACCCATGGACTCTTTGCCCAATTTCCCCCAATGGTAACATCTGGCAAAACTACAGCACCAAGATCACAACCAGGATACTGACACCGATACATTCAAAACACAGAACATTCCAACACGTGGAGCTCCACGTGTCTGACAGCCATGCTCACCTCTCCCCCGACCACATCCGTCACCCATAGTAACGAGTAAGTCTGTGCTCCACTCCCATAATTTTAGAATTTCAAGAATGCATACAATGAGACCCCTTAGGATTGCATACTTTCTTTTTTTTTTTTTAATATTTTATTTATTTGACAGAGAAAGAGAGAGAAAAAGAGAGAGAGCACAAGCAGGGGAAGCAGCAGGCAGAGGGAGAGGAAGAAGCAGGCTCCCCGCTGAGCAGGGAGCCCAATGAGGGGCTCGATCCCAGGACCCTGGGATCATGACCTGAATCGAAGGAAGACGCTTAACTGAGCCACCAAGGTGCCCCAGGATTGCATATTTTCATTCAGCTTAATTCTCTAGAGAGTCATCCAGGTTGCTGTATCAAGACTTTGTTCCATTTTATTGCTAACTAGTACCCATGTGTGAGATCACAGAATGAATACTCATTCTATGGTCATATATAGTCTCTGCCCCTGGCTTCTGGCAAAAAGCTCCTAAAACTCTCATAAATTCCTAAGTGATAAGAACAATAGGAGCACCTCTTGTTCTAATATTTGGTCTTTGGCCCCATTCCTGACACAGGGCTTCTAAAACCCTTGTATATTACTACATGGTAAGAGCACCAGGAGCAACTTTTGTTCTAATGAGGCAACTCTAGGTGAACTCCTAGATGGAGGCTGGTCACCAGAAAGACCAAGCCCTGAGTAGAAGCTTGGAATATTCAGCCCTACCCCCAACGTCCAAGGAGGGGAGAGGGCCTAGAAATGGAATTAATAATTGATCATGCCTATGCGAAGAAGCCTCCATAAAATCCTAATAATGCAAGGTTCAGAGTACTTCCAGGTTGAACACACCCACACTAGGAGGGTAATGCACCCCAACTTGCACAGAGATAGAAGCAACTGCACTCAGGAACCCCCACCGGACCTCACCCTGTATATCTCTTCATCTAGCTGTTCATCTGTACCCTTTATCATATCCTTTAATAAGCTGGTAAACATAAATGTTTCCCTGAGTTCTGTGAGTTCTATTCTCCAGCAAATTAATAAAAACTGAGGAGGGGTTGAAGGAACTCTAATTTATAGGCAGTTGCTCAGAAGCACAGATGACACTTGAGAAGGGCATCCAAAGTGTTTATGTGTGTGTTATGAGACTGAACCCTTAACCTGTGGGATCTGACATTATCTCTAGGTAGAGAGTGATAGAATTGAGTTAAATTGCGGGACACCCAGCTGATGTCTGAGAATTGCTTATTGATGCATCTCCAAATATTCAGTGACCAAAAGTGTCAGAAGTGAAGCATTCTCCATAAAGGTAAAAAAGACAGACACACAGGAGGAGGAAATACACCGTAGGGGAGAACTGGGTTTTTCCCTACACAAGCAGGGCAAGGGGGAGAAGGAGAAGCAAGCTTCCCAAGGAGCAGGGAGCCCGATGCAGGGCTCGATCCCAGGACCCTGGGATCATGACCTGAGCCGAAGGCAGACGCTTAATGACTGAGCCACCCAGGCGCCCCTCCTTCTTCCATTAAATTGCTTTTTTCTAGATTCTCTATTCTGTGTATATCCATACCATATGCCTTACTTTACTAGTTACAGTAGGTTTTAAAAATAGGTAGAGTGATCCCACTGACCTTACTCTTTTTCAGGATGATTTTTAACTATTCTAGGACCTGTGTCTTTTCCTATAAACTTTAGAAGAAGCTTATGTATTAAAAATCTTGCTGGTTTCAAAGCGTACACTAAAAGGGCACCTGGGTGGCTCAGTAGGTTAATCGTCTGCGTTTGGCTCAGGTCATGATCCCAGGGTCCTGGGATCGAGCCCCACATCAGGCTCCCTGATCAGCAGGAGCCTGCTTCTCCCTCTCCCTCTGTCTCTCCCCCTCCTGGTGCTCTCTCTCTCTCTCATGCTCCTTCTCTCTCAAATGGATAAATAAAGTCTTAAAAAAAAAAAAGAAAATCTATTAGTTTAAAACAAACAAAGAGGACAGTAGAGAAGGGAATGGGGGTGTCGCTTTACAAAGGAGAAGCCTGACAAACACCACCTCAGCCAGGTGATCAAGGACATTGACAATGATAAGTTACACTGATAGTATGAACCCATGATATGATGTGATGAAAATGGCCATTACCACTGTGGTTGTTCTCCCAAAAAAGCACATGACCCTAGTCTAATCATGAGGAAAACATCACACAAATCCCAACTGAGAAACATTCTAAAAGTATCCCACAGATACTCCTTGAAACTGTCAAGGTCATCAAAATTGAGGAAAGTTTAACAAACTGTCCAGCTCAAGACAAAGATAACTACATATAATGTCACACCCTGGATGGGATTCTGGAACAGAAAGACGATATTATGTAAAAAATAAGGAAATCTGAATGAAGTAGGGACTTTAGTTTTTAACAATGTATCAATACTGGTTCATTAATTGTACCAAATGTACCATACCAACGTAAAGTGTTAACAAGAGGGAAAACCGGGTATGGGATACATGGAAATTCTTTATCTTCCCAATTTTTCTGTAAATCTAAAACTGTTCTAAAATAAAAACTTTTATATACATTTCTAAGAAGAGAAGTGTTCAAAGATTAAAATTTAGTAGGATTAATAATTTTTACTGCTTCATCAAGGACGTCTTTAAGTGAAAACAAAAAAAGCTTTGCTGGGGGTTTTCATAATAATTGCATTGAACAACTGAGGGAGAAATGACATCGTCACTATTTTGAGTCTTCCAATCTGTGAACACAGTATGTCTCTGCATTTATTTAGATCTCTGACTTCTTTCAACAGCATTTTATAATCTTCAGCATATAGATCCAAGACAGGTTTCATTAAATATATTCCTAAGTATTTAATTTTCTGAAGAGTGAATATAATTAGTTTTGTGTTTGTAATTTTAGTTCCCACATGTTCTTTGCCAGTGTATTGAAATGTGATGGATTTTTATTTGTTGGTATTATATGCTGTGACCTTGCAGAAATCATTTAGTTTTAGGAGGGCATTCTGTTTTGTTTTGCTTTGTTTTTGGTAGATTCTTTGGGATATTCTACAGACAATCATATCATCTGTAAATAGGGATAGTTTTGTTTCTTCTTTTCCAACCTGAATGCCTTTGACTTCTTGTTCTTGCCTTATTGCAGTTGCTAGAACTTCCAATACAATGTTGAATAGAGTGTTAAGAGAAGACATCCTTGCCTTGTTCCCAAACTTAGAGAGAAACCATTCAGTCTTTTAGCATTAAATAGGATGTTAACTGGAGAATTTTTATAGATGTCCTTTATCAAGTTGAGAAAGTTCCCCTTTATTCCTAGTCTGCTGAGTTTTTACCTTGAATGAGTACTGGATTTTGTCAAATGCTTTTTCTGTATCAATTGATATGGCCACATGATTTTCTTTAGTCTGGTGATATGGTGGATTACAATGACTGGCTTTCAAATACTCAAGGTGAATTTTAAGGGATAAATAAGACTTCACCAGACATAAATATAAAAGTGTTTGTGTTTATTTGCTTAGTGTGTATTTATCCTTACTAGACTACCAGCTACACAGTGGCCTGGATTATTTATATTTTGTTCAATAGTATATACCCAATACTAAGCCTAGCAACCAGCACATTATAAACACTCAATAAATATTTATGGAAGAGAGTGAGAAAGAACAGAATGCGCAAGTACACAGCCGTGAGTGTGTATACACATTAGAAGAATAACCAGTCAGCCAGGGTACCGGAAGCCAGAGATTATGCTGGGGAGTGGCAAAAAGGCAGAGCCACTACCTTGGAGCATAGACGTAAATTAATTCAAGATACATCAAAGCCCTAAAACATAAAAGCTAATGAACTAAACGTGAAAGACAATGTATGAGGGCTCCTGGGTGGCTCAGTCAGTTAAGCGCCTGCCTTCGGCTCAGGTCATGATCCCGGGGTCCTGGGATCGAGTCCCGCATCGGGCTCCCTGCTCAGTGTAGGTCTGCTTCTCTCTCCCCCTGCTCTTGCGCTCTCAATCTCCCTCTCTCTCCCTCTCAAATAAATAAAATCTTAAAAAAAAAAAAAAGAAGACAATGTATGAGACTATTTTCATAACTTGGAGTAGAACAAGGTTTCTTGGAAAATAGAAAGCAAGAATCATGAAAGAACGTATTGATAAGATGAATTTTTTGAAAATTGGGGTGCCTGGGTGGCTCAGTCGTTAAACGTCTGCCTTCGGCTCAGGTCATGATCCCAGGGTCCTGGGATCGAGCCCCGCATCAGGCTCCCTGCTCGGCGGGAAGCCTGCTTCTCCCTCTCCCACTGCCCCTGCTTGTGTTCCCTCTCTCGCTGTGTCTCTCTCTGTCAAATAAATAAATAAAATCTTTAAAAAAAAAAAAGAAAATTAAAATTTTCTGTTCTTCAAAAGACATTTTTAAGAAAATGAATAGGGAAGCCAAAGACTGGGAGAAAATATTTGTAAAACATGAATATGGAAGCTGTGATATATAAAGAGTCCCCATAATTCAATAGTAAAAAGACAGTCCAGTTAAAAACAAATTAATAATTTCAACACACTTCAAAGAAGATATATGAATGGCTGATAAGCACATATAAAAGTGCCTGACATCAGGAGTCAGCAAGAAAATGCAAATAAAGCCTAATGAAATACCACTACTAGTTATTGCCACTAATATCACTAATTATTATTATACCAGTATAATAACTAAAATTTAAAAGACAACACTGGGACGCCTGGGTGGCTCAGTCGTTAAGCGTCTGCCTTCGGCTCAGGTCATGATCCCGGGGTCCTGGGATCGAGTCCTGCATCGGGCTCCCTGCTCAGCAGGACTTGCTGCTCTGCCTGCCACTCCCCCTGCTTGTGCTCTCTCTCTGACAAATAAATAAAAATAAAAATTTAAAAAAATAATAATTAAAAATATTAAAGACAACACCAACTGTTGGAGAAGAGGAGCAACCAAAGCTCGCAAATATTTGTTAGGGATGGCGTAAAATGATACCCCCTCTTCAGAGCAATGTTTTATAGAATTAAACATACACCTATCCTATGACACAACAATTCTAATCCTAGATATTTAACCAAGAGAAAATGTCTACAAAAAGACTTGCATGAGAACATTCATTGTAACTTCACTGATAACAGCTCCAAAACAGAAACAGCCCAGATGTTCATCAATACAAGAAAGGGTAAACAAACAGTGGTATCCTACAATGGAGAACCATTACATACATACACACATACATAACAATATGGATGAGTCTCAGAAACATGATGATGAGTAAAAGAAACCAGTCACAAAAGACTACCTTTATGCAAGGTAATATAACCTTCCTTTGGACAGTGGGAGGGGAAATTAATCTTCAAAGGGGGCATGAGGAGACTTCTTGGGGGATATAATATTAAGTAATGTTTTGTATCTTGATAGGGGGCTCAAATTACACACATATATACATTTAGCAGAACTCAATCTATGCGTTTCACTGTATGTAAATTTTGCCTTCAAAAACTAGAATTACATTTTTATATGCATTTGGAGAAAGTCTGCAACTTACTTTGAAATTTATTTTCAAAAAAAGATGGACTCGATTGGTGGACAGAGGGACAGACAGATATGTGGTAAAATGAGCACAGTAACATGTTAATTAAAAGAATAATAATAAAAGAATCCAGGTGGTGGCTTTACAGAGGTTCATTGTAAAAGGAACCTGGGGCCCTGGGATTGAGCCCCGCATCGGGCTCCCTGCTCAGCGGGAAGCCTGCTTCTCCCTCTCCCACTCCCCCTGCTTGTATTCCCTCTCTCGCTGTCTCTCTCGCTGTCAAATAAATAAATAAATAAAATCTTTAAAAAAAAAAAAAAGAAGAAATTGTACTGTATGCTTGAAAACTTTCATAACAAAATGAAAAAGTGGGCAAAAGTAAAAATGGGATTAGACCAAGCACACAGTGATGCACTCAAGAGTATGCATCTCACCCTGTAATGTCTAGTTTTCGAACCCTAGGGTTCTATGGAAGTGGCTCAGGGCATGAAAATTAGACAGGAGGACCCTGGCCCTCATGACACCACAGCGGCTCTACTTTTATGTACTTGATAAGCTGGAATTTCATGCAAATAGCTTTAAAGGCTCCAACAATGCAAAGAAACACACACATGCACACACACACGAAAAATCACTGCTGGAGGTGATGACGAGTTTCATCCAGACTAGTAGCATGGGCCTCCGTGAGGACGAAAACACCGATGTTTTTCAGGAATGGTTGGGTAAAATATGAAAAGTGGTGCTTCATATGTCTCCTCATAGAAATGGAATACTGAAAGACACTGAAGATCACTGGTTTACTATCTTGAGTTTCCAGATGAGAAACCTGGGTCAGCTAGGAAATAGAATTCCGAGTGACAGGTCATCCCCAGGAGTCCGTGTGAGGCAGACCGGGCCCAGGCTCGTGAGGTGCCGCCAGGGCCCTGCTCCTTCTTCTGTAACTCCGTATCCTGCCATGATCCCCAGCACCCCTGAGGAGTATTTAATGAGATTTTCTAGTTATATTGGTGACAAGGTATTTGAAAAATAAGGTCTGTGCTTCATAGGACAAAATGCTTCAAAAACAGAAAGTCCATTTTCTTCATAGCTGCCTGTGAAAGATTATAGGCCTATTTTCTGATTTTGGCATTTATTTGAAATTCAGATTCTATTGTATAACCTAATATGAGCTATGGAGATAATTAATATAAATGTGAATATCTCCGGGTGAAGTGGGAGAATGGAGGAAAAGGAACGTTTTTAAAGTTCAAGCCACTTCCCTGTGCCACTTTACAGCATTTAATTGCCTGCTATTCTCAAACACAAAATTCAAACACTAAGCTGAAATTACTCTCCTCTCTAAATCTCCATTACCTGTTCTGCAGAAAGAGTGTATGGACCTCTTTTATATATGTGTGTCTGAGAAGCTGTGGGTAACTGCTATCTAATGGAGCTCTGGAGTTGATCTTTCTGTATAATCAAGATGTCTCTTAATTTAAGTTACCTGGGGGTGAGGCGATAACCCTGTCAAGCTACCAACTTTATAATCTAGGCAGCCTTGGGTCTTTCTGATATTTTTCAAAATACCAAAATAGCAGCTTGCCTTTAAGATTTTTTCACCCTTATGGCGGAATCAAAGACCACCATCTCTAAAAGCTACCTATCTTTTTACTAACATCTCTTATTAAAGGTCTGGTAGAAGAACAAATAACTATAATAATAATGATGGCATTATTATTATTTGTTGAGTCACTAACTGGGCACTTCACATATATTATCTCATTTAGTCACCGTCACAATCCAAGATTGATAATATTTTGTAGAAAAGGAAAATGAGGCTCCAGTTAACACACACAAAAAAGGGTACTGGTAAGAATCAGAAGCGCAGCTCTAACTCCAAAGCCCACAGTTTTTCCACTGGGTTGGATAATGCGGATGAATCTCAGTTGTCCTGATCAAGACCCCTCACTCGCAGCACACTGCATCCGGGGGGTTGAGCAGAATCTACTCTCTGGCACCACGTGTCCTCTACCCCAGAGGGAGGCTTCAAGGAGGTGCACTTGTGGGCTCCTCTTATACGCTGCCTCCTCCCTAAACCACCGGCTCAACAGCCAATAGCTGGCCTCAAGGTGGAGCAGAACAGGGAGGCGGAGTGCATCCGGAAGGACACCGCAGGTTGCAGGTTGCGTGAGACATAAGGGGAAGGCCCAGGCGGCTGCCCTGCCCCGTTATCTTCCTGAGGGCCCCCCCTCAAGTCAGCTGGCTCTGTTACAAATCCCTATGACCCTCCTATGGCACCCACTGCATCATCTCCACGTCCCCTCTCCTGTGCAGCGATGACACCGGCCAGCAAATGCTCCCTGCCGAGAACCAGGTCCTTGCCACAACGACAGCCAGTCTCTCCACAGGAAGCAGCCACAGTGGCCTTTCTGAATCACGATTTCATACACAGAGAAACAGGACTTGGGGGCCACTCCTTGAGGTGCCTTGAGGTCACCACATGAAAAAAACACAATGGCTTCTGTGACGTTTGAACTGAAATCTAGGCTGACATCCATGTCAGTGACCACACGCCCAGAAAGGACCAGCAAGAGCTCGGAAAAGGAGGCACAGAAGGGCAGAGCCGGCCCGGTGCTTCCAGCAAAGGAGGCAGAGGGCGCTCCAGAACAGGGCAAGGCTCAGTCTCAGCCACCATCAGACCCACAGACCACTGCCACACAGACCACTGCCACATTTTAGTTGATCACAGCTAACAAACTGTTTCTCTTCTTTTAAAGGGCCTGGGGAAGTAAATTTCATTTCGAAACCCTGAAGGGGTAACACTGATGCCACAGTCCTAAGAGGAGAGAAATGAGTCTGTAGGGTGCACAACTGAAGAGAAAAAGGCCCTCGCCAGCCCCCGGATAATCCCCCGCAGGGTCCTGGCACCACTACCTGGTGGCCGGGCTCACCCCTTCCCTGTCAGGGAGACTGTCTCTCTGCCTGTTGACACCCCTGGGCATCCACAGGTCCTAACAATCAGCATATTTGTCATCTTTTTGTATGGCTCTTTCCGCTTCTGTTTCCACTTCCCTATGTGGTCCTCTTTATTTTTATATTGTATCATAAATTCATATCCTTGTTATAAGCTGCCCTCAATTATTTTAGTTAAGAGAAAGCAAAAAATTTAAAAAATTGTTTAAAAAGAGAGAGAGTTAAAAAATAAATCCTAATAATTCCCACTTTGTTCTCTGTGCCAGACTGAATAAAAAGAAGATAAATAAACTTGTTCAAGTTATATCTAAATAAGAATACTCTGTTTCTGTGTAAGGCTCTGAAAGTTTAAGTAAAATCACATTGATCACACTGGAAAGAATCTTAAAGACCATAAAGACCAACTTGGTTACCTTACAGAAGAGAAAACAGCTCCAGAAGACAATGAACAAGGATCACAATTTGTGGGCACACCACAACAGTACAGCATGACGTCCATGCAATCAGTGCTTTCAAACGTTAAAAGGGGATAATATTCCAACCACGTCTCCTCAGCCATGTATCAGCTGCTGGACACACACATCCCACTACTTCATCATAGTAAAAGCACAGTAACCAACAGTTCTACTTTGCCAAGCAACATTTACTTATACAATCATTTAAAAAGTGTGTCACATTTACATATTTTCTGAAAATGAGCGGAAACGGAAAAATACAAGTGCTGTTACTAACAGTACAACTGAAATGAAGATGGACATAATGAAGGGTATAAAAGTGATGGCTCACCGTCAGACGGCCAGCTAGAAGACGTAAGCTGTTCAATTCAGCGGGCAAGGGTAATAGGGAAAAAGGACAGATACCGCCAGCACTAAGACCACAACGTCTAAAGACAGTCCAAGCAATGAAGGTCAGTGATAGAACATGTTAAAAAGATAACAAAAATACGAAATGAAAACTAGCATCAGAGTAACAGTCCAGTAACTCAAATGGGGGGGGCGGGGGAGCTTCATGGGTCTGTTTGCCAGGCATATACCTGACTACAAGAATCAGCTAACTAGTACCTTGTTAAAAAGAAAAAAGGACAAGACAGCATCAAACTCAAGTCACTAGTTTCTGCTCTACCCCATACAAAACTACCACTGATAACTCCTTACTTCTAATAGTATTAAGTTTATTTCACAGATTAAAGACAGGACCATTACTGACAGAAGCAAAATAGGAGCTACAAAATTACTACTTTGTAAAACTGTCAACATTTCAGTTTAACCTAAGTTTAATATTCTAGAAGTATATGCACATTGCATAACAGTTGGACATAAAAATATACATTTATCTTTTAGTTCTCTGGGAATATAAATCCACATGCTTAACTTCTGTACATTGAAGTTTTAAAACCTTTTTCAGGAGTAAATTGTGAATGAAAGTGGACGGCAGCCTGTAGCAGCAGAGAAAAGACTGGAACCCACTCTCCTCGGCAGTACATCTTTTATATTTCTTTTGGTAGGCTTCTCTCCTATGAATAGACCGCACGGACTTTGTGACATCTACTCTGGCTACTCACAAGCTATTGGTAATTGCTCATGTTATTGGCAGAGAATTCCAAGATCCGTAGGATAGATATAAAAGAAACACTGATCAGTTGGATGTTCCTCCACTCCATTCTTAATCCAAGAAAAAATGTGGTCAAAGACAATTCACATTTACTTTCAGCTACTTTTTTTTTTTTAAGATTTTATTTATTTATTTGAGAGAGAGGGTGAGAGAGAGCATGAGAGGGAAGACGGTCAGAGGAAGAAGCAGACTCCCTGCTAAGTAGGGAGCCCGATGTGGGACTCAATCCCAGGACTCCGTGATCATGACCTGAGCCGAAGGCAGTCACTTAACCACTGAGCCACCCAGGCGCCCTTTCAGCTACTTTTTTAAAATAAAGTACATCCAAGGAAATCAGTATTGAATCATAAGCAAAAAATCATCGATTAGAGAAGTAAATAAATCAAACCACAAAAGCGACTGCAACTCTTAGCCTCATTTATAAGCTCCTCGCTGCAAGACAGGAGGCAAAGAAGTAGGAAGATGGAATTGTTCCTCCAAGAAAAAACACTCAGGATTACCAGGATCTGCAAGGTAGCCAAAGAATGACTATCTAGATTTCCATTCCAAATCATATGTAATGATTTGGTTAAATAAATAAGATAAAAACAGTAACATCACAGTGAGTCATAATAAGACTAACAAGTAGAAGGCAAAAATAAAAAATTTCAGTGCCCTCTTCTTTGTCTTTTGGTGGCCTGGGAACTTAGACTTTTCTACTGTTTTCTTCTAATAAACTATTTAGGCCTTATTCACCTAGTCCTACAAATTGCTATATGTTCCATCTTTTAAGAAGTCCCTCTCTTGATCTCATCTTCCTCTCCAGCTACTACCCTATTAATCTCTACTCCTGCACCACAAAACACCTCCAAAGTGTTACATATTGATGTCTCTAATTCCTCAGCTCCATTTTCTCGGACTCAGCCCCATGAGGCATTTATTTGACCACAACAATAGCTCCAGTCTAGATCCATCAATAACCTCCACATTAGTAATCCCAACGGCAGGTGCTCGGTGTCCATCTTTCTTGAACAATCAGCAGCATCTGACAAAGTTGCTCCCTTCTTTTTTTTGAAACACATTCTTCTCTTAGCTCTCAGCTCAGCACCTGACTTCTCTTCTCTCACTAGCTCTTCCTTACTGGTCATTAGCTTATTCCTGCTCATCAGCCAACTCTAAACACTAAAGTGCCCCGGGACTCAGTCCTCAAGCCACTCCTCTTGTACTACACTCCCTCTTGTACTACACTCACTCCCTAGGCGATCTGATCCATCTCACAGTTTTAAATATCATCCATAAACTGAAACAGTATGATTACATCCCTAGCTAAAGCCTCTTTCTCTACACTCCAAACCTACTAACCTACTGCCTACTCAGCATCTCTACCTGGATAGTCTAGTAGTCATTTCAAACCTATTACATCCATCACTAAGCTCTTGATTTTACATTGCCCCCTCCAATGTGCTCTTCCCCCTTCATCCTTCTAGTGGATCAAGTCAGAAACCTTGGAATCATCTGTGATTTCTCTGTTTCTAATGCTTCATAATGAATCCATAAGCAACTTTTTTGTTAGCTCTACCTTTAAAACATATGTTGATTTAGGGGCACCTGGTAAGCATCTGACTCTTGGTTTCGGCTCAGGTCATGATCTCAGGGTCCTGAGATCAAGCCCCACATCAGACTCCACACTCAGCATGGAGTCTGCCTGAGATTTTTCCCCCCTCACTCTCCCCCTACCCTCTGTTCCTCTACCTGTTCATGTGCTCTCTCTAAAATAAATAAATGAAATCTTTAAAACACATGTTGATTCCAACTTTTTTTTTACCTATCTCCACTGTTACCACCCCAGTCTAAGCCACCAATAGCTCTCACTTGAAATTTTACAATTGATTCCTAACTGGGTTCCCTGTTTCCATCCTTACTCCCCTACAGACTACTTTTCACACAGTTGCAAGAGTGATCCTTTAAAAACTTAGCATATCCTCAGCTCCAAAATCTCTGCCCAACATAAGATGATCCCCAATGACCCACTTCCTTGTATAATCCTTTTCTCTTGACTATGAGCAGGATTTACAAATATGAAGGCTATCAGTTCCATGATTATGTTATGTTATATGGCAAAGGTGAAAGGATTTTACAAACTCAATTATGGTCCCTAATCAGTTGACTGTGAGTTCATCAAAAAGGTGATTGTCCTGAATGGGTCCAACCCAATCAAGGGAGACCTTTCAAAAAGGGCGTTGGGTTTTCCCTGGGCATAGAGACTGGAAGCAGCAAAGATTTTCCTACTGGCCTTAAAATATCAAAGAGCTACAATGTGAATTATCTACAAAGGGAGTTGTGTGGCAGGGTACCGTGGGAGGCCTCTAGAAGCTAAGGGCCTCCATACAACAGTTGCAAAGAATGGAATTCTGCCAACAACCATATGAGTTTGGGTGAAGACACCACGTTCTAGATGAAAATGTAGCCCAACAGCACCTTAATTTCAGTCTTGAAAGACTGTGAAGAAAAAACCCACTTGAGCTGTGGCTAGATTTCTCACCTCCAGAAACTGAGACAATAAATGGGTGTTGAATTAAGCCACTAAGGTTGTGTTAAGTATTGTGTACCAAGAGGGTGTATATTCAATAAACACTGTTGAGCAAATGGTTTCTCACTCATTTAGGTGCTCTGAATCATAAGAGCTACATGAATTAAGCTTCTCAATACAAGAAATTTCTGATTGTCTGACTAGAGGCTATTTTATCACCACTTCATAGGATTTGATATCCTAAAAAATTAGACAGTGGAAAGGGGGCACATCATTTCAATCAAATAGTATATGATAGTAAAAATCAAATTCCAGAAGAAAATAAAAAAGAATCAGGGGCTCCTTCATTTTCTTTTTCTACTGTATTCTTGGTGCTCTAAATAAACAACTGCATCACAAATTCTCTAAGCATTGATTGAAAAATGGAAACAGAAAAATATCAGCATAGAGAATTTTGCCAGTCTGAAGATGTGATGTGATGCTAAGTAAGAGGGGAAAACTTCCCTGATGTATTTTTAGAATTTTTTAAATAGACTGCCTTTGTTCAACTAATTCTTTTACTTTAGCGTATCTAAAATAGAATTCTGGGTAAAGGTTACAACATGTCTGAAGACAAAAATAAAATCTACCAAAAAATAAAAATGAATTTTTGGATGTCAGTGTAGAAGATACTCAAGGCAGGAATATGAAAATAAAAAGTGACACCATCACAATCCCATTAGGGCTGTGGGAATACCACACTAGCAGACAGCCAAACTCCACCCACCATCTCCCTGGAAAATTCTCATAGCCTCCCTCAAAACTTCTCTTACAGGACATACAATCTGTATGCATGACCAGACAGCAGGCAAATGAAATTGGGACGTGCACATAGGAAATTCACTCCATAAAAGCATTTCTCCCTCCATTTTGTCTCCTCTTTTCCTCTTCAGCTGCCATGCAGATAGCTCTTTCTCCACTGATGTCCAATTAATTTAGAGCCTCGGCAGCCTCTAGACAAGGACAGAAGATGGCACAGCCTTGACTCAAAAGGACAGGCAGCTTCCAGGGAATGACCCTAATGTGCACCACAAGACAGGCTTCAGGCAGCCACTCCCAAGACCCACTTCCATCTGTCCTTTAAGGAAATGGTACTGCTGGTTGTCTAGTAATTTCTAGTATTAGGAAATGTATGCGAAAAGTGATTTTTTAAAATGCCAAATTCCTGGCTTTGATTTTTAAGGAAAAGACTTTCAAATTAAATGGATTCATTTATTTACATAGCAATCATGAGGATCAGAGGAGAAAAGTGAGAATTCCTGTAAAGCATTCGGAGACCTTAGGAATAAACACACACACACACACACACACACACACACTGGCAGTAGGATTAACTTTTACCCAAAGCAGACCTTAATGAGAATTTGCTCCTTGATCTAATAAAAAATAATCAATGAGTTTGGAATATTTCTAGGATATACACAGTCATCCTCCTGGGACACATGCCACCACCCCAAATCAAACAAAACCTTTCTCTGGACATTTGATAGAAGCAAGGCCATATGTAAAGACATCTAGGTGACTGACTAGTTTGATCAGAGCAAGATAATTTATCACAGAGTGAGGCCTCATCAATAAATAGCAACACAGACTCAACATCGACCCCAGCTTATTGTGATGATTAAATGTGAAAGGCACAGAGAAGGAGCTCATTAAGTATTTAGTGGTTATTAATATTATTATTAATCTAATTAACCATGATTAAAAACATATCTTTGATACGTTACCTTTGATTGAGCTGGTTAGGAACATTTCATAGGCAAAATTAAGTGACTTGTTACCGAGATGAAACTTTCCCAACTAAGTGACAGATTTTAAGAAGTTACACAGCGGCTGTGGAGTACATTTTTCACAAGAGGATATAAAATAATGACAGAGAAGTACAGTCGTACCACTCATCACAAAGTCATGACTTTGACCACACTGGTATTTTTGCCATCTTACATTTTTCATGTCTTTTTTGGTATATTTCCAGAGCAATATTTTTTTAAATTTTAATGGGAAAGCCATTTAAAAAAATATTTAGTTTCCACTCATTTTTAATAGCAACATATGAAGCCCAGAAAACAACTATGTATTATAACTTATGTGTCATGATCATTGTGAAAATAATATATTTGAGAAAAAATATATATTCAGGAAAGAATAGTAACAAGCATGCATCATGATCATTAAGATAGTACTTTTGAGAAAAAGAGAATATACAGAAAAGGCTAGTGAATCTGGGAAGCATGTAGGAGAATTACAAGAAGCATGTTCCAGAGCACTGAGCACCAAAATACAGACAGTCTCCCACTCATTCATTCAAAACACAGCGGCAGTGCCAAGCACTGGGGATTTGTGGGAAATGTGACCCACCCAGGAAACACTGTGGCAAACTATTAACATGTCTCAAACACACAGAAAGCATAAAGCACCTTGCGAGTCCAGGAACTACTGGCAGAGATGATCAGCGAAAGCCCCCTCATTGAGGTGAACTTCTAAGAAATCTTGCCAGGAGACAGGTTTGGTAACAAAGTGGATAAAGAAAAGGCAGGCATCTTAAACACAGGGAAAGGCAAGTCACTGCTGCAGAAGCTTCCAGAGAACAGCTCCCATTAGTTCTATGTAGATTCTACTCAGAACCTTAGGACAAGTGACAAGCTACACAAAAGACTGGTGAGGAGAAAAGAAGGAAGACACATGCATACAGGTAAAGGTACCCAAGGTGGGAAGTAAACACACCAAAGCAAATTGAGCAGGTGGTTTCAGCTTTCTGGGAGTGGAAACAATTCATGAGCTAGATAACAGCACACCACAAAAGCAAGTTAATTAGGGGCGCCTGGGTGGCTCAGTTGGTTGGGCGGCTGCCTTCGGCTCAGGTCATGATCCTGGAGTCCCGGGATCGAGTCCCACATCAGGCTCCCTGCTCGGCGGGGAGTCTGCTTCTCCCTCTGACCCTCCCCCCTCTCATGTGCTCTTTCTCTCTCTCACTCTCTCAAATAAATGAATAAATAAAATCTTTAAAAAAAAAAAAAAGCAAGTTAATTAGTAAAAACTGTTACCTGCATACTAAAGGAAAGATAATTCTGCTGAGTCTAATGAAAAAAAATGGAAACTATTTTTTTTATATAATCAATATCCATTATAACAATTATCCATAAAAGTTGGATTTTACTTAAGAACCACTGAACTCATTTTCTTTTTTAAAAAAGATTTATTTGAAAGAGAGAGAGAGTGAACGTGTGTTTGTGTGTGTGTGTGTGTGTGTGTATGTATGCACGAGCGAGGGGAGGGGCAGAGGGAGAGAATCTCAAGCCCCCCTGAGATTATGACCTGAGCCAAAACCAAGAGTCAGACACCCAATTGACTAAGCTACCCAGGCACCCCACTCATATTTTCTAACTCTGAATTTCTCTTTCCCAATATCACCAAGTTTCCACCTAGAAATATGAAAAGGAAAAAATATAATAATCTATTTAAAAATCTGCTTTCAATAAGTTTTCAAAGCAACTATTTTAACAAGTTTTCTCTAAAATTACAATTGTTCTTCCAAAAATATGAACAGATTTCACTGATGCATTACCAAAGAAATGTGACAATTTCGCAAAAACCTTTCTTCATGGTGGAAAGTAATCTGCAGTCTCTGGGTAAGTTATAAAATCATTCCTAACAGAGTAAATACTTTACAACCAATCATTTTTTTTTAAATTTTAGGACTTAGCCAATATAAGAACATAACACGGGAAGTAATGGAACAGGGCTCCTGGAAGGAAGAAACCAAAGTATTATTGGCCACAACATAATTGTCTATCTAGAAAGCTCAAATGAATCGATTGATAAACTATTAAAACAAGTAACAGTTTGGTCAAGGAAATGAAGTTAAAATTCCTAAAAATCAATAGCATTTTTCAACCCCAGTAATAACCAACAGGAAATAAAGTTATAATGAAAAAAATCATTTACAATAACAATGACTAAGTAGTCCGCCCCCTTATCCACAGTTTCACTTCCCACTGTTCAGTTACCCACAGCCAACATGGCGCAGATGAGCCTCCTTCTGACGTACTATCAGCAGGACAGTAGAAGCCGAACACCACGTTACAGTGTCTGTGTTGTTCTCCTCGCTTCATTCCCTCACATGGGCATTTTATCATCTCACATTATCACAAGATGGATGAGTACAGTACAATAAGATATTTTGAGAGAGAGACCACATTCACATAACTTCTATCACACTATACTGTTGTAATTGTTCTATTTTATTATTAGTTATTGTTAATCTGTTACTTGCCTAATTTACAAACTTTATCATAGATATGTACATATAGGAAAAAACATAGGATATACAGAGATCTATACTGTCTGTGGTTTCAGGTACCTGCTATGGGTCTTAGAACAGATTCCTTGTAAATAAGGTGGGGGGGAACTACTGGGTATAGAGAGGTCAATTTGAAGCAAATTACAAAAATTTACAAAGAACCATGAAGGATCAGAATAAATAGAGATATACGTTGATGGGGAGATTGAATAGTATAAAATGCCAGCTCTATCCAAATTATTTTAATGTTAATTCCCAACAGAAATTTCTATGGGGGTGGTTAGGAGGACTTTAATACCCAACTTCATTTGAAAAACTAAATAAGTGATAGAAGCTAGGAATTTGTTGAAAAATAACAAGAAAAAAGCAACAAAGAAAACTCATAAAAGAACTGACACAGCGAATAGATTCTATTTTTAAATTTAATATATATCCTCATAAACCAGTGTAGAAATAAATTATATAAGGAATAGTGTTAAGAAACTAACTATTTGGGAGAAAAATGAACTCATCTCCTCTTCATGTCATATGCCTAAACACTGTGGAGAGTTCTATAGAGAGTTCTGTTACATGTTTAAAAACAAAGGAAAGCAAACAAAAACAGAAGAAATATTGGTAATTCTTTAACTGATCTGGGGTTAGGAATGATGTTTTACAAAAGAAGCAGATGAAATAAATGGGAGACACGTAAATTTGACCACATGAAAATTTAAGACTTTTGATGTTTATAAACATCAAAAAACTTGAAACTTTAAAAAAAAAAATTGGGGAAAATCTCTGCCGTGAATGACACAGCCAGCCACTGTTTACTTGAGCTCTGGGGCAAAGTGTCAGCTCTTTGAAATGCTGATGGCCTTTTCAACATTCTACTCCATATAAATAGTTCTTTGCATCATTTTAAATACAGATCTGGAAAACATAAACTGTATTTTATTTCAAAAACAAATCTGGGCTTTTGAAAATAGTTTATTTGCCCATAGATTTATAAGATCCCACATATGTGAAGAAATATCTTTGATCTTAGAAACAGTTTGAAAAGACTCAGAGCTTTCAGTTACATGGGTATGAAATAAAGTCTCTGAGATTTTTAAAAACCAATAGACTGCCACGTCTTTGTTCTTCCAGAGAAAAAGCTATCTTATTTTATAACCCTAGAAAGATATATTTAGAACTAAGATTTTTTTCCTCTACTCTGAGCTTTCTTACAAAAAAGCAACCTTACCTTTTAGTTTGTTTTAATCCCAAAGGAGATAGTATCTGAAAAATAAAAATAAAACACGATAGGAAAAAACACATGAAAATTAACGACTCAAATACATTTATGCCTCTGTGATTTTTCATATTAAGTCTTACAAGAGCTCTGAAGAAACAGGTCCACTGTTTCTCTAAGTTTGCATTAGAACAACATTAAGCAAGTGGGGGCAGCACTTCTGAGGTTCAGCACAGTGTGAACAATAAAATCTCCTGTCTCTCTCTTCTCTGTAAAAGGCCAAATATCTGCCCAAAGGTATAAAAAGAAGAGAGTCAAATGCATAGATATCCATATCTACTATGCTTGTTGTACATATAAGTACTAACACTTACTATTTGACAGTACAACTAAATAAAAATGAGGTCAATGTTTGCATGTCAAACGTTAAAGTTTGGTTTGTTTTACTTTCTACTTTGATAAATATTATATATTCTTTGATTACTGGTCACATAATTTCTCTAAAATTTAACCTCTAGAAGTAATAGTGAAGAACTCCTTCATGACACTTTTACACACTGAATCACTTGATGTAATTTTACTTCACCTAACAGCATTGCTAACGTATTTAAAAGGGGGGGGTTACATTACAACTACTAATTGTTCATAACACGTTAATTTTCACCTAAAAATATTTGGTCAGAAGAAACAGTTTGAGATCGTTTTTATCTGAATGATATCTGTGCATTTAATTAAATCAATTCTAAATTTCAATATTGGTCAAAAAATAACATCAATATGTAAGTACAAGACACAAATTTAAAAAAACACATTTATTTATAGTTTCACAGATACAGTTCATCAAACCAGAAAGCCTCAACACTCTTAAGAAGAAACATCAACACAAAGCACCTGCACATGGTTACCTGCTGGTTAACTACAGATCTTTCCCAGGCATTTACTGGCTTGTCATTCCTACCTGCCCTCTCTACAGTTTCCCTTTCGGGCCTGGGTCATAACAAAGGATCAGATGGGGGCAGAATTGGAATGGACATGGAATTTGCAAATGTATGAGTCAGTTAAAGCAGTAAAAACCCCTGAAGCGAGGACACTGATTTGGAAGTAGCCTTTCTGGACCGCTACATGGCAGGAGAGTAAGGTCACATATGCCAGGGAACCAATGGTCTCGCAGGTCAAATGGCAACAAACGGATGATCACAGGACTTAGAAACCAAATTTAGTTCCACCAACTTCAGAGAAATCACTACATCATCAAAGAAATCATCAAAGGGCAATATCAGATCCTAACCTTAATTGGTAGATAGAAAGCCTTGCTTCTCAAAGTAGGGCTTATATACACCTGGAGCTATGTGGCAAAAGACAAGGGCTCCACATTACCACAAGACAAGCATGGCTCATCTGTCAAGACTGCAAATTTTGACTGAATCATTTCTTTTCCCCTGGGGAGATACATGAGTTTTTCAAATTACTTCCCTGATAGTAAGTGAATAGGGAAATATTATAGAAGAGAACAAAGAAAAAAAAATCATTAATGTTAAACCAAAGCACCAAACTATAAAATATTCCACACTTGAGACCCCTCTTTAAGACTACTTACATCCCCAGGTGAGGGTGAGATACTGAGATGGAACATTCACTCTGCCCTGACATTAGGGATTCTTCAAGGTCAAGCTCTGACATCATCATTACAACTCTACCACCATCTCCGCCATGACCACCACTCATAAAATTTACTAAATACTCATTATTACATAAAACCATACTAAGTTCTTTATACACATTATCTCATGTATTGTTGCTAAGTCAATAGACTTGGGAATTTTAAATCTGTACTATCAGACTTTTAAAAACTAATATTATTCATTGATAAATCAATGTATATGGTAATAAATTCAAATGTTATAAAAGGGTAAACAGTGAAAAGTAAACTTCTACTACATCCTCTACCTCCTCATAAACATTTTACATGTGTTATACAATTGTATGGGTGTATGTACACACATACACATATAAACCCCTCTCCCACAGACTTAATTTGTACACAAATGTTAGCATACTGTTCTGTATCATATTCTTACCAGTTAAGAATTTACACTGATAATACTCCACAGAAGTCAAGTAGTACACATTCTTTTTAATGGTGCAAAGTATTCCATATTCCGTCACATGAAAGCCCCACCATGTAGGTATTCGGCTACTTCCCTACTGATGAACATTTAAACTTTTTCCAATATTTTGTTAAAATGGATAAATCTATTTAAAAAATGCCCTTGTACAAATATGTTTGCATACACATTCTAGCATTTTTAGGACAAACTCCGAAAAGTTGAATTGCAAGGTCAAATGGTGTACGCATTTTAAATTCCAACGGACACAGTCAAATGCATCTCCCAAGTGGCAATGCGCTAGTTAGAAGTCCCACCAATGAGCCCCACCACCAATTATGAGTGCCACATTCCCTGTAACCTTTGTAGCACCATAAATGATCAAACCACTTCATCTCTATACTGCCAAAGAGTTTTACTAAAATAAAGTTACACGAAATAATTTTCAAGAAGATTTTTTTTTTAAGTCGACTTTTGTGCAAAGGACTGGTGCTTAAATCACCATCCATGAAATCAAAGAGTTTAAAATGTAGGATGCTGGAGCACCATGGTATTCACAGTGAAACATAGAAATACATTTATAAAAAAACATATGATTAACAAGAGAACAGCATAAGGTCCCCAGAGGTACAGGAGGAGGAAGAGCAAATACAGACGACGACAGGGAATGCATTCATGGAAGTCAAGTCCAGACAGCCTGAAAAGTACAATGAAGAGAAAGCAGATGGTGTACAAACAAGGTGAGTGACGGCAGAGTTCAAAGTCAAAACAAATACTTATGCTGGCTGCTACTGGTCTAATACTTGGGGTCTAATACTTGGCTAGGGGTTGCTCAAAATACAAGTAGTCCAGTCAGACAAGAAAAGTAAAAAAAAAAAAGCCAGATAATACAGTTTCACAAGTAACAGTGGCCAAAAAGAATTTCTAAAAATCAACTCTAAATGGAGACCAGCAATTCCGAAAGGTTCTAGGTGACTATATCCTTTACACAAGGTTCAAAACCCTTGTAGGGCAGGACTGTCTTTACATATTTTATAGATGCACTATAGGACTCTCCTAAAAACATCTACTTAATATGATCATATTGCTCAAAATAAAAGTAAATAAAAAATGATGCTATAACTTCACTTCATGTTTTATCTTGCCGATAACTGCAATTCAGTCATTTCAAACCCAAGACAACAGCAAACTCCAGCAAAAACAAGGGTTTTGAAGGCAAAAGCCCTGGTTTCAAATCTAGCAAGTCACTGGGGTGCCTGGGTGGCTCAGTTGGTTGGGCAGCTGCCTTCCGCTCAGGTCATGATCCCAGGGTCCTGGGATCGAGCCCCGCATTGGGCTCCCTGCTCCGCGGGAAGCCTGCTCCTCCCTCTCCCACTCCCCCTGCTTGTGTTCCCTCTCTCGCTGTGTCTCTCTCTGTCAAATAAATAAATAAAATCTTTAAAAAAAAATCTGGCAAGTCATTTAATCTTTGAAACCTCATCTGCAAAATGGTGACAAATGCTATGCAAATGAAATTACATAGATATAAGAAAGACTGACTGATCGATAGATGATATTTAAACCTGGAGAAAGAGAGAATCTACATATAGAATCTAGTTGGGTCCCTGACACACAATGACTGAGCTCTACACAGAATTTTTCTCTCTTCCCTTCCAGCCTACTTCAAGTAAAACCAAAATATATAGTACCACTTAAATACTGACTGCTCCCAAGCACATCTTTTAGTATTCTCTAATTTCACTGATATAATTCCATCAAAGCAGTAAAAGAAAAAGTACTCAGTGATAAAGAATGCCTAGACAATTCAAAAAGAAGAATGGTAAATTTTAGAAGTTACCAATACAAACAAACAAAAAAAAGCATTTTGAATTAAAGAAGTCATATAAAAAACCCTGTATTAATATAACATTCTTTTTTTTTTTTTTTTTTAAAGATTTTATTTATTTATTTGAGACAGAGAGAATGAGAGACAGAGCGCAGGAGAGGGGGGAGGGTCAGAGGGAGAAGCAGACTCCCCGCCAAGCAGGGAGCCCGATGCGGGACTCGATCCCGGGACTCCAGGATCATGACCTGAGCCGAAGGCAGTCGCTTAACCAACTGAGCCACTCAGGCGCCCTTAATATAACATTCTTGATTTGATCTATAAACCTAAGAATTATTCATCTTGCTGAGTAAAAGCAAATTCCTAATATCTGCTCTTCTATATTCCTTAATACTGAACCACTATGTTTTTTGTTTTTTTTTTTAAATATTTTATTTATTTATTTGAGACAGAGAGAATGAGAGACAGAGAGCATGAGAGGGA
>NC_138376.1:18045544-18093782 GCF_054177405.1 Leptonychotes weddellii
ATTATGCAGCCATCAAAAGGAATGAGATCTTGCCATTTGCAACGACATGGATAGAACTGCAGAATGTTATGCTGAGCGAAATAAGTCAATCAGGGAAAGAGAAGTATCATATGACCTCACTGATATGAGGAGTTCTTAATCTCAGGAAACAAACTGAGGGTTGCTGGAGGGGTGGGGGGTGGGAGGGATGGGGTGGCTGGGTGATAGACATTGGGGAGGGTATATGCTATGGTGAGTGCTGTGAATTGTGCAAGACTGTTGAATCACAGATCTGTACCTCTGAAACAAATAATACATTATATGTTTAAAAAAAAAAAAAAAGAAGAGGAAGAAGATAGCAGGAGGGGAAGAAAAAAAAAGGAAAAGAAACACTTTCTTTACAAGGAAAATATTACAGTTTAGAGGAAAAACTTCTAGAATTTTTACATCTATGATAATGAAATTATACGCTATATTGTATTCCTGTGGGTATATCATCAGCACCTCCATAATAAACGTTTATTTTACAGCTCTAAAAACACAGATGCTTTAAAAAACAAAACAAAGCAAAACAAAAAACCCCATCTAGAAACACAGACTTATTGTTGTCTTAAGCTAATAAAAGTAGTAATGCCCCAGTGTCCTTTAACGAAAAAGCTTTCAGGGGCGCCTGGGTGGCTCAGTAGGTTAAGCGTCTGCCTTTGGCTCAGGTCATGATCCCAGGGTCCTGGGATCTAGTTCCGCGTTGGGCTCCCTGCTCAGCAAGGAGCCTGCTTCTCCCCTGCTTGTACTCCCTCTCTCTCTCAAGTAAATAAAATCTTAAAAAAAAATAAAAAGGAAAAACTTTCAAACAAAATAAGAACTTTTGGTAGGGCTTAGAGAAGATGGGAACTTTCACACATAAAAGAATAGAACTAACCCACAGTAATCAAGATTTTGATTAATTACACAGGAGCTTATTCAGTTGAACAGGAATACTCACTTGGAAATCAAACTCCCATATCATCCCCGGGGGGAGCATTTCTGGAAATTTCCCTCTCGCCACAAGTTTTTATCTTCCAATATAGACAAAATGCAAAACAAACCAGGACCCACGGCAGACAGAGGAAGAGGAGTCCTGGCTGGGACAGCACTAAGAGGGCCTGGATGTCGCATTTCCAGGAGCCCCACTGGATGAGGGCTTTCACCAGAACCCTCCTCCCACTCAACAAGAGCCCTCAGGGACAGTTAGCTTACCTCCCCACACCATCAAAACCAAAACAAAACCAAGAAAAAAACATACCTTAAGGCTTTAGTTTCCCATTGAAAGCAGGCAAATCATCCAATTGTAAATTCTAACAATGGAAAAACAAATCTACTTGCTAGCTGGCAAAACCAGTACTCTTTAATGAGAACATGCTCTATGCTCCACAATCTCATCAGGAATACCCATTGTTCAATGTGCTATATAATCAACTTCCCTATGCACAGGCAAACATGCATTGTTTCTACAAAAGAGGGATTATACTCTACACTTTTATTATCTGTTTTTAAATACCCAGTGTTACTGCAACCATTTTACAAGTTGGTTCAAACAATTCCAATGGCTACATAATATTAAATCAAAAGAACATATTATCATTTATTTCATCATTTTCCTATAGGACATTGAGATTGTGTCCCATGTAATTTTGTATTTATTTATACGACTATTTGATGAACGTTTGACTCAACAGATTGCAAACATTTCTGTTTGTATTTTGTGACCATTATATAATCATTACATACCCATACTTGAAATATGCTAGGTAGACTATAGCATCAGATGAATAAATGAATGAACCTAGCCTTTGTTCCTTGCTTCGTATCAGCCTCATTCAGAAAACATTCCTGATCCATCTCAGCTACACACAGCATTCCATCTCTCTTCTGAAATGCCCAGGAGTTCTTTTTTTGTAACAACATTGCAGAGAAAAGAGAAAAAAATACTATTTGGTGAGCATGGTTACAGACACTGCGATAATCATATTCAAGAAGAAAGTCTGTGCCAAAAAAGGTTGCACCTCTGGCAAAGGACACGCCGAAAACCTACCAATAAATTTTCCAGAACTTTTCAGTGGCCTCACCAAGCAGTCTGACTGGAAAAAGCCCAGGCCCCACCCTGAAAGAGATCTCTGAGCCCTACACCTGGGGACGGTCTGAGAGGACAGTGGCCAGGAGCACCCTACAGCTCAAGAGGATCTGCCATTGTGGCTGAAGCCGGGCCAGGGAGGTGTAAGCTCACCGTTCTAGCTCCTCTACGAATTTAGGCACATGGTAGCTACCCAATAAATATAGTTGTTTGACAAATACTTATTATACATATTATTATAGCTTCTAACATCCTCTCAGGAGTCAAAACATTAACTACTTGGATACATTAATTGGTACATTAATAGAAAAGGACTGGGCTAGGGAGAGAGGCTCTCCAACTCAACAAGTAAACTTTAAATATACAAAAGATGTTCAGCCTAAAGTCATCAGTCCACATTTGCTCTCTAACTCAGAAGGATTTGGTGTGAGGCAGAAGAGCAGGTTTAGAACTGGAAGATGCTCCTCCAAAAGCTGTAACATCAAGGCGGCCAACTTGCATGCCAAAGGGCTTACAAGACACCATCCCTCCTGTAAATAGGATTCCATACACCCTTAGTGTTTCCAACATCGGACAGCTTCATTTTTCTTTCACATTTTCAAGGCAGTATTTGTACTCGGGACCACGTCCTGCTGCGAAGATTGGAGACAAATTAATTCACAAGGAGCTCTGAAAAGTGCTATACAAAGTGGCTGGTTGTCTCATCTCTCATACGACTGAATTATCCATTTAAGACACACAGTATAACCAACTTCAAAAGAATGGCAAATCTGGGACTCTGGCACCCCCAGATCTGAGCCACAGGAGCCACAGAGTACTGGGTAGAGAGCACTAGCTAGGATAGGAGCTCTGCCACTCACCCCCTCCGTGCTATCAACAAGCTGCTTACCCTCCCTCAGCATTCACTTCCCAATTTGCTAAATGGACATCCGTGGCTAAAATGAATTAGGAAGGCAGAGAAAGTCTTTGGACAACATACAGCAAATGCTGTTACTTGTCAGTGTTAATATCATTGCTGAATAATCTGCTCAAGGCAGTGACAACCCTATATTATCTAAGACAAACACACATGAGACCCATTCAAATCAGTAATCACCTCCTACAGTTCATCATCAAAAGAAACTCAGAAAGTAAGATATTAAGTGCTTACCCATTAATATTTGTGTTTCTTTCTACAGAACCATCTCCCCTCACCACAAACATGGCAGAGGGAGGGAGAGGAACAGGGGAAGGGAGAAAGGCTCCAAGTACAGGTAATCTCTGAAGTTTCACCAGGTATAGGTAGAGGGGCTGGCCTCTCCACTCCCCAGAGGGCCCCTGGCAATCCCATCAACTTAACCATCACAGTTATTTTGTCCTCCATGCTTCTGAATGCCGTGGGAGTGCCAGGCAGCTTTAACGCCACAGCACTTTGCACACCTCCATCCTCCATTGGACAAAGTCCTCTGAGCTGGCCAGGCCATACACATACAGCTGGGAAAAGGTGATTCAGCCTAAGGCTCCACCACCATTGCTGGTACTGGGGGGTGGGGTGGGGGATCAGGAGACCACAGGGAAAAAGTAGGAGAGCTGTGTTCAGGTGGTAGTCTTCATCTCCTGACTAGGCAGAGACTTCCAGTCCCTTTGTCTATTCTGCTGGTTTCCACCCAGACTCCTGGTCCTCATGCCACTGATTTTCTGTCTTAGAGAACAAAATAAAGGTGGGAATGACAGTACTCTGCTGTTTGGGTTGACAGAGATGCTAGCCTCTACCTCACAGGATGGAGAAGGACAACACCGTTGGTGGGATCAGCTGTAGGCAGGGACTTCATTATGACAGAATGCCCTCCAGCACCTGGGGTGTCTTAGTAGCCCAAAGCCAGCAGATGGTCATTAATTCTTGATGCTTCAGGCCCATCACTGAGTCGTGGATCTCTTCCTACTTGTAGCCCATGGACAGCATTAACTCAGGCTGCCGGGGATCCCTGTAGTCAGGGAGAGCTCAATGTATAGCAGCTTCAGTTCCTCTTCAGGGCCCATGTTTATCCACAGGTCTCTCATGATTTCCTCTAAAATGCCTCTGTCACTGTGGTTGTGGATCAGGAATTTCTTAAGCAGGTTTTCAGTGTCTATGGACATGAAGAAAGAAAAGTCGTGTATTCCACACGATACCCATTCCCACAGTCTTTGAATTCCGATCCCTCAAAAGGCAGGAAACTGATGACCATCATAAAAAGGGATGACTTCAATGTTCCACACATCCACGGAAGTGGCATAATAATTATGGCTCCATAAGAATTCCAGGGAATAAGGTGGTGTCTGCCACAGAAGGTATTCAGCTTATTGACGATGGTGAACACGTCATGCCAAAGCCAATCCGCAACGTGGACATCAAAAAAGCAGGTTCTCTGGCTCTAGGTCCCTGTGGACAATACGCTTCTGGTGGAAGCAGCACTGTACAGTGGACACGCTCCAGAAAAATTTGCTACAAGCCTCTTTCTCATGTGACCATGGTGCACTAGATAATCCAACATCCGCTAGCATATATCCTGACCAGGTAGAATGTTCGTGGGTCAAGATCATCTCAAACGGTTTCACATTATTAGGGTAATTAAAGACCTTCATGCTTTGGACTTCAAGGAATAGTCTCTGGAGGCTGTAAAATCTCTGCTGATTCCTATTAATGACCTTCACAGCCACTTTTGTTCCATAATGTGCCGAGTCAACATGATAAAGCTGCCCTGCCCAATGGTCTTAAGGAGCTGGTAACTGTCGATATGTATGTCCGCATCAGTATGGATTGCTGCAAAGCTCTGCAGCATGGTAACTTGCTAACTACACCAACAATACTAGCTACCAATATCAACTAAAAACAAAAGAAAAAATAATAAAGAAAAAATTGGAAAAACATAAAAAAGAAAATAAGAGAATTTGAAAAAATAAGGAAAATTTTTAAAAAATGAGAACAAATGAAAGTAAAAGAATTTTAAAAAGGGAATACCTTTAAAGAATTACAGAATAAGAATATGAAAAAAAAAAAGAGAGAGAAGAAGAACAAACAAAATAGACAAAAGCCAAAAAGGCAAAAAGCTAACTGTGGTCAACATCCCTAAGGTCACCAAAAATCAGCTTCTTCGGTAAAAGAACCGAAGCCTTTGGCAGAGCCACGGACTCCTGCAGGTACTTAGAGTTCCCTAACAATGGTTCCTTATGAGGTCATAGCAAGAAATGCACCAATCATGAATGGGGATAATCCACAGTGCTTTCTTTCTCACATTTGTCTCAAGACTGCCCCCCTGGGAGGGGGAGTACCCCAAAAGATGTTTTTGTTTATCTAGTTGATAGCCATCAATATTAACTTTATGAAAATTTAAAACAACTAGGATGCTTCAGTGGCCCTTTCATTTCCAGTTTGAAAAGCTATAATAATGCTTGGCTTTTAAAGAGCTCATATGTCTACACTTAATATAGTCAATTCTTTTTTTCTTTAAGCTCTGAGTGATCTCAAAATGATGCCACAATAACCGGCAGGATGATACTCTAATGAAAATTTCTGTGGCATAAGACACAATAAGGTGCATTATTAATATACAGAAAGTCAAAGGGAACAAGACTTTCACTATATTTTCATTTGTTATTTGCAGTTTTTTTTTTTTTTTAAAGATTTTATTTATTTATTTGAGACAGAGAATGAGATAGAGCATGAGAGGGTCGGAGGGAGAAGCAGACTCCCTGCCGAGCAGGGAGCCCGATGTGGGACTCGATCCCGGGACTCCAGGATCATGACCTGAGCCGAAGGCAGTCGCTTAACCAACTGAGCCACCCAGGCGCCCCTTTGTTATTTGCAGTTTTGCCCAGAGTCTTTGGAAATTCCTATCTGAGCCAGAGACCTTGCTATGTCCATTTCAGTAATCTTTAAATGCAGAGGTTGCAGCTGTGGGTTGAGAAAGTTACTCGCTTTTCTAAGCCAACAAGCCAGAAAACTCCATGTCTGTATTATTCAGCAGGGGTGCAGGCATGGGTGCTGGGTGCTGGGCATGGCACCTGTGCCTCAGGGGAGGGAAGTGAGCAGCCCCTTCATTTATTCCTTCTCTGTCCTCCTCCTATTTTCTGTACATCCAAGTTTCTGACCTGTATCATTTTCCTCCTCTCTGAAGAACTTTTAACACTTCTTGACAGGCATATTTACTAGTGGAAGGTTCCTTCAATTTTTATTTGTCTGTGAAATTCTTTCTTTCTACTTCACTTTTGCGGGGTAATTTTACTAGATAAAGGCATGCCTTGAAGATATTGTGAGTTCAGTTCCAGACTACCACAATAAAGTGAATCTTGTAATAAAATGAGTCAAATGCATTTTTGGGTTTTCCACTGCATAAAAAAGCTATGTTTACATTATATTGTAGTCTCTTAAGTGTCTAATAGCATTATGTCTGAAAAACAATGTACATGACCTATTTAAAAAAGACTTTATTGCTAAAACAAAACAAAAAAAAAAAACGCTGACCTTCATCTGATCTTTCAGCAAGTCCTAATCTCTTTGCTGGTGGAGGGTCTTATCTCCATGTTGATGGCTGCTGATTGTTCAGGGGGGTGGCTGTTGAAGGTGGGGTGACTGTGGCAATTTCTGAAATAAGACATCGATGAAGTCAGCCACACCTATTGACTCCTTTCCAGAACAATTTCTCTGTAGCTTGTGATGCTGTCCGATAGCATTTTACCTACAGAACTTCTTTCAAATTGGAGTCCATTCTCTCACCCCCTGCCGCTGCTTGATCAACTAAGTTACATCATATTCTAAGTCCTCTGTTGCCTTCTCAACAGTCTTCACGGTATCTTCCTCGGAGTAGATGCCATGTCAGGAAACCACTTTCTTTGTTCATCTGTAAGAAGCAATTCCTCATCCATTCAAGTTTATCGTGAGATGGCAGCAATTCAGCCCCATCTTCAGGCTCCACTTCTAATTCTAGTTTTCTTGCTGTTTCCACTACATCTGCAGTTCCTTCCTCCGCTGGAGTCCTGAGTCCTCAAAGTCAGCCATGAAGGTGGGAATCAACCTCTTCCAAACTCCTGCTCCTGTGGATATTTTGACCTCTTCCCATGAATCACCAGTGTCCTGAATCTAGAAAGGTGAATCGTTTCCAGAGAGTTTTCAGTTGACTTTGCCCAGCTCCATCAGAGGAATCACATCTGGCAGCTCTAGCCTTATGAAACATATTTCTTAAATAATAAGACTTGAAAGTTGAAATGACTCCTTGATTCGTTTGCCACAAAATGGATGCTGTGTTAGCAGGCATGAAGACAACATTCATCTCATTGGACATCTCCATCAGAGGTCCTGGGTGACCAGGTGCATTGTCAATGAGCAGGAATATTCTGAAGGCAATCTTTTTTTTTTTTTTTTCTGAACAGTAGTTCTCAACAGTGGGCTTTAAATATTCAGTAAACCATGTTGTCAACAGATGTGCTACCATCCAGGTTTTGTTGTTCCATTTAGAGCACAGGCGGAATAGTTTAAAATAATTCTTAAGAGCCCAGGGTTCTGAAATGGCAAATGAGCATTGGCTTCAACTTCAAGTCACCAGCTGCATTAGCCCCTAACAAGAGAGTCAGCCTATCCTTTGAAGCATTGAAGGCAGGAGCTGACTTCTCTCTAGCTATGAAAGTCCTAGATGGCATCTTCTTCCAATAGAAGGCTGTTTTGTCTACACTGAAAACCTGCTGTTTAGTGCAGCCACCTTCATTAATTACCTTAGCTAGATCTTCCAGATAACCTACTGCAATTTCTACCTTAGCCCTGCTACTTCACCTTGCACTTTGATATTACAAATATGGGTTCTCTCCTTAAACTTCACGAACCAACGTCTGCTAACTTCAAACTTTTCTCCAGCAAATTCCTTACCTCTCTCAGCCTTCACAGAGTTGAACAGAGTTAGGACCTGGGTCTGACTTAAGGGAATGTTGTGGCTGGCTTAATCTTCTACCCAGACCACTAAAACTTTCTCCATATCAGTAATCAGGCTGTTTTTGCTTTCTTATTCATGTGTTCACCTGAGTAGCACTTTTAATTTCTTTTAAGAACCTTTCCTTTGCATTCACAACTTGGCTAACTGTTTGGTGCAAGTGGCCCAGCTTTTGGCCTGTCTCGGCATTCGACATGCCTTCATCACTAAGCTTAATCATTTCTAGCTTTTGATTTAAGGTGAGGGATGTGCCACCTTTCCTTTCAGTTGAACACTTAGAAGCCACGATAGGGTGACCGGCCTACTTTCAATATTGTTGTGTCTCAGGGAATAGAGAGGTCAACGGAGAGGAGGGAACAGCTGGTCAGTGGAGCAACCAGAATATATACAGTATTTATCAATTCAGTTCACCTTCTTACATAGGCACAGTTTGTGGCACCTCAAAATAATTACAAGAATAACTTCAAAGATCACTGGTCACAGATCACCAAAACAAATACAATAATCATGGAAAAGTTTGAAATATTGTGAAGATTAGAAAATGTGACACAGAAACATGAAGAGAGAAAATGCTGTTAGAAAAATGGCACTGAGAGACTTGTCTGATGCAGGATTGCCACAAACCTAAAATTTGCAAAACACACAACATCTGCAAAATTCAGTAAAGCAAAGCACAATAAAATGAGATATGCTTGTACAGACTTTTAGGTTGGTTGTTTTTCTGATTTTTTTTACATGGTTCCTAAATAAAATCTGATGTAATTCTTATCCTTGAGCTTATATGGGTAAGGTGTTTACATCCTCTGGCTTTACTCAAGATTTTCTCTTTCTTTAGTTTTCTGCAGTTTTAATATGATATATCTATGTGCAGATTTTTTGCAATTTGCCTGCATAGTGTTCTCTGAGCTTCCTGAATTTGTGGTTTGATGTCTATCATCCATTTGGGAAAATTGCTCAGCCATTATCACTTCAAAAATTTCTTTTTTTCCTCTTTCTTCTCCTTTTGGTATTACCAATACCCACATTTTATATTTTAATTGTCCTACAGTTCTTAAACATCCTGTTCTGGTATTTTTTATTCTTTTTTCCTTTTGTGGAAGTTTCTCTTGATGAATCTACATATTCATTGACTGTTTCCTTGGCCCAGTCCAGCCTACTGATGAACCAAAAGCCAATTTTCATTTCTGTTACAGTGTTTCTCATTTCTAACATTAATTTTGATTCTTCCCGGAGTTTCCATCTCTCTGCTTACATCTATTTGTTCTTGAATTTTGTCCACTTTTTCTATTAGAACCCTTAGCGTATTATACTTATTTTAAATGCTCAGTCTGACGATTCAAAAATCTCTTCCCTGACTGTGGTTCTGATGCTTCATTTGTCTCTTTAAACTGTTTTGCCTTTTAGCATGCCTTGTAATTTTTTGTTAAAAGACAGGCGTGATGTATTGTGTTAAAGGAACTGAGGCCTTAGTGTGAGGTTTTATGTGTATCTGGCTAGGAGGTAGGCTATGTTTACTGTTAGTTTTAGGCGTCAAGAGGCTAAAAATTCTTCTACTGTGCCTGTTTTAGTCTTCCCTGTTGCCTTTGGCTTTCTCTTACATAGGGTCTGAGTCTTGCTGTTGATAATCCCTTGTTTATTATCCAGGTCCATGACTGATGTGGTGGTAAGGTGTTGGAGGAAGGGAAGCCCTCTATAGTGCTTTGATTAGGTCTCAGTCTTTTAGGGAGACTGTGCCCCTGGACTGTGACTTTCAAGTGTGACTCACCTTTCTTTTCCCCGCCTCAAGTGAGACCAAAAGTGTAGAAGGAGCTGGAATTGGGTACTTCCCATCCCCCAACTCAGTTAGTTACATTCTGGTAAACTCCAGGTCTGTTAAAGCTTTAGTAAAATAGTTCCTTTTAGGGCAGGCTTTTGTTAAAGAGAACAGAATGCTCTGGATATATTTCAAAATGGTTTCTTTTCCCCTCCCACTGCCAGAAACAGGAGAGGATTTTTCAGAGACTCTGGTGGGGCTCCTGGAAGTAAAATTCATGAAAGCATAAAGCCCTTCCCCCACCAGTATAGGGCCCGAGTAGTTTTGAACTCTCAGGTTTGTGCACATCAAGCCTCTAGCAATTCACCTGTTACAGTTTAACTGTTCCTACCAGTCCTGGTGGGGGCAGGGGGAGAAGGGCGGGTCAGGGAAGGGGGGCTCTCCTCCAGGACTTCTGCTTCTGGTAAACTGTGATTCTTGGTATGCACTCTTCCCTCCATGTCTTGGGGCAGCAGTTTGCCCCTGTAACCTTGATTCCCTGATGGATCTGAGAAGAGTCGTTGATTTTCAAGTTGCTGAGCTTATTTTCTCATTGTCAGGACAGGGATGTGGACATCTAAGGTCTTTACATGTTGTCCCATTAATTTTTTAGTTTATTAATGTGTCATTTTGGTGATACTGTAGTCCTATTTACAATGTTCAAAACTACAGAAATCTATGTTTATTTCAAGTATTTTGCTTATAACATGCTACATGGAAATACCGTTTGCACACAGGAAAAACACCCTCAGCACATACGAGTGTTCAGAAACGTAGCTAATCCTTCCCAAGGTGCCACTCACCCTAGATGAATCTTGCACAGTACATCTGACATTTAAAAATCTCTCTGTTTGGATTACAACGATCTTTTCTTTATAAATAACTTCTAAAGCCAGATGTCAGCCAACACGAATACAGCTCCAAGAGTCAGTGAAGGCTGCCAGTTAAGCGTCTGGATAGCCACCAGCACCCCTGTCCGTAATGAAGCCCTAGCAGATGACAGAATGAGCACCAGCAGTATACCCTGCTTTACATCCCGTGCACAACTCATTTGTTGATGCCCTGCAAGGTGGCAGGAGGCAAATGGTTTCATTCCATATGAAGCAGGTTCCTATATGGTTGTTTATCATGGTCATTTGCCTCTGAACATGCATTTATAACCAGCCCATCACAAATGTGTTAGGTATTCGGGTGCCCTCTGTTCCCCTCTTCTCTAAAAATCATTCTACTCTTTAGAAACAAAACAAATTCTTTTCAGTATAATACACTGCCAACAATATATCTTGATGCTTTGGAAAACACATGTTTTGTTACTGGTATATCATTCTTTCTTTGAAACATGGGGAGAGCTATTACTTCACCACAAATACTTAATGTTAAGGTCTTACTATTTTTCAAATTGTGGACTGTTTTTTTTTTCTCCAAATTATATTTTCATAATTTCTCTCAGCTCCATCTTCTCACCAGGAAATGAATTTCCCATCTAACTCTATTATAATTTCTGGCTTGAAAACTTATTTACCTAGGTAAATCTATAATGGATATCATTTATATATAATTTATGACTTTAGAATCACATTCATGTCAACAGACCAAAATGTCACACATAGGGTTTGATTTCACTATGGGGTTCTGCAGGTGCTGTGTGCACGGAAAGAGATGAGACAACTATTCACAAAAGCTGTGGTAATGGGGACAGGTCAGACAGCGCATGTATACAAACACTCACCTTGTGTGACATTGTCCATCATTATGTAGGGGTCTTAACCCTTTTTAATGCTTTACCAGGATTCTCATAACAATATTAGTTAATTCTCTAATATCCAGGCAGGCTGTTTCTTAACCCAAAATATTATTCCTAAAATCCAAGTCACTTAAATGAACATAGAAACCTTACATTATGAAAGATTCCTAAAGCACCTCTTTTCAAAGCCAAGAACCCATTAGCAAAATTATCAACCACCAATTATCTCCATCCACAATTTGCCAGCTTTGTCATTTCAGATTTCTGTATATCAGATTTTCTTGAAATAGAGCACAACTGAACTTCTGTTACATAGATTGTACTTCTTTCTCAAAGAAATCCAGATTGCTATATAAAATTTGCCTCCAAAATTCTCCAAAAACATTTTGGATAAAAGTAATATAAATTCCATGGGGCGGCTGGGTGGCTCAGTCATTAAGCGTCTGCCTTTGGCTCAGGTCATGATCCCAGAGTCCTGGGATACAGCCCGCCTCAGGCTCCCTGCTCCCTCTCTCCCCTGCTCCCTCTCTCCCCTGCTCGTGCTCTATCTCTCACTATCTCTCGCTCTCAAATAAAATCTTTTTTAAAAAGCTAATATAAATCCCCAATTCAATTACATGAAAGAGTAATGAAATTTATATTTACCCAACTATGAAAACCGAAGCTCTTTAGATGCCACTGAGCCATGGTGGCCACCAGGACTCCCATGGATCACAAGTATGGGGAGAATCCCCCTTACTAGATCTCTTAATGCATATGAGGATATGCAAGATCATTAATCATTACAGAAAAGACATCCACTCAAACTGCAGAGGAAGAAGATACAAGCTCTACCTGAGGAGAAATCAGACTAGAGGCAGTTGATCAAATGAGGTCGGTGCTTAGCAAAGAACTCATGGACTTCCTCAGCTATTCCTTGGAAGAAGAAACCAGCAGTGCTGGTGATCCCTGCTGAAATATGGAGAAATGATCCACTCCATCCCCCACTCCATCCCTGCTCTCCCTGATCCCACCTGCCTCAGTCAACCAATCACTCCTCTCTGCCCCACACACCCCATCCCACCCTCCCAATATCTCAGGGATCCATGTGCCTCCTTCCATCACTACTGTCACTCCTTCCATCAGGCCACCTTTATTTATCTAAGGGACCCCTTGACTGGTTTCCCTGTCTCCAGTCTCAGCTTTCTTAAACTATTTTCCCCAAAACAACCAGAAAGATCTTCGAAACTACAGGTCTGATCAAGTCACTCTACTGGTAAAATCATTCAGCAGCTCCTCCATGCCAAAAATGTCTCGGTGGATAAAATCCTTATGACTTAGCATGATTACATGGACCTTCAGAAACTGCTTTGGATGTTCCCAAATTTTGCTACACATGGAAATCTGGGAAGTCTTATAATTTCCAATGCCTCGGCACACCCCATCCCAATTAAGTCACAATGCCTGGAGGTGGGAGCCAGTTATCCCAGTATTTTTTAATTCCCAGGTGATTCCAAAATCAGCCAAGTTTGGGGAAGCAACGCTTTCCTCTCCAGATTCACCTCTTAAGATTCTCTAACTCCCACCCACAAACTAGCCTCCCTGAACCATTTTCTGTTTTTCAATACCTTCTCATGCTTACCTGTACCCAAGGCTTTGCTGAGGCTGTTTCCTGTGAACACTCCACCCTCATTAAGGCTTATACAAATCTACTTCCCAGAAGAGTTCCCTGTACTTACAGTAGAGTCCTTAAAAAATTCTCTATCAGAAATTATCTTCTCGGGAAGCCTGGGTGGCTCAGTCAGTTGAGCATCCAACTCTTGCTTTTGACTCAGGTCATGATCTCAGGGTCATGGGATCAAGCCCCAAGTGGGGCTCCGCACTCAGTGGGGAGTCTGCTTGAGATTCTCTTCCTCTCTCTCTTTCTCACTCTCTCTTCCTCCCTCCCTCCCTCGCTTCTTCCCCTCACCAGGAATCCTCAAATCTGGGTTAAAGACCGTGTCCTCTGGCAACTTGTGCTTCCGCTATTATAACAATGAATACAAGGTGTCAGGTCTGCCTGTTGATCAGACAGCAACCCCATTAAATGCCAAGTTCTCTGGGAGCCAGGGGCATGTCCTCCTTGGTAACCACACATCCCTGAAAGGAAGCATCAGACGGAAGCTCCTAAGGAAAGGGACTGTGCTTCACTGTTGAACACCTGTCTCCAGCACATCCAGCACTGGCACATATTAGGCTCTCCATTTTGACTCAAGACCAAGTTGGATCCCTTAAAAATAAGAAATCAATAGTTGGCACTGCAGTCTTGAAATTTTGAGAGATGGCTCTTTAGGAAATAATAGCCCAAAACAGGGGAGGGGCAAGAAAAAAAGTGCCCCACACTTTCTAGCACATCCTGGGAATTACCCTACTTTTCAAAACCCTCCTCGATGAGCACATTCTCAGCAACTACAGAAATGAGTCAAATCTTTATGCCTTGGTTCTTCCTGCTGTGGTACTATAATATTGTTCACCATCGTTAACGTCTTTTCTAGGTTGGCAATATTGCCCTCCAATGTCAAACACTAAAAACACTAAGTGTTAAAGACAATGCCCAGGGCTATTAGGAAGCATAAGTGAGAATGTAAAAAAAAAAAAAGTCTCTAAACATAAAAAAATACCATACAAATGTAAGTTATGAGACTTACAGATTAATAGCAAGCAAAGCCCAAAATAAATTCTTATTAAAATTTTTATACTTTAATTTCTGGGGATACATGAATGCCTTGAATAAAACTGCATCACTCTGAATTGAAGGCACATTCACAAGGACTGCAGCTTCATTCATAATCTGAATTGCTTCCAGAAGATGGTCCCAAGCCATTTGCTTTTTTCTAAATTTATCTGTAAGTCTCAGACATCGCACACATCTAAAAAGCTCATTAGTAGTACAAGAACTTTATGTACCTAAATTTGGTTTGTGGATGAATATGCTTATTGCATAAAACCCATAAACACTCAGAAGATCTTATGATGCACGGAAAATTATTTAAACTAACTTTTAGCCCCAAAGAAACATACAGTAGGTAAATTTACATGGGGCCAGAGTGGAGATATTATATTATTATGGATCAGAAATGCATTACAGGGGCGCCTGGGTGGCTCAGTCGTTAAGCGTCTGCCTTCGGCTCAGGTCATGATTCCAGGTCCTGGGATCAAGCCCCGCATCGGGCTCCCTGCTCGGCGGGAAGCCTGCTTCTCCCTCTCCCACTCCCCCTGCTTGTGTTCCCTCTCTCGCTGTGTCTCTCTGTCAAATAAATAAATAAAATCTTAAAAAAAAAAAAAAAGAAATGCATTACAGTTATGAAAGAAAGCAGTCTGTGGGTGGCTTTTGTCTCTTTGTGACAGCGAGATCCAATCAGGAGCCCCTAGTCCCCATCACTTACAAACCTTAGTTTCTTACCCACTCTCCATGCCCATGCTTAAAAAAGAGGCTCATGGTCCTCTTCTTAGCTAATTAAACCACCAAGATCAAAAAATGAAAAGGTCTTGGGGCACCTGGGTGGCTCAGTTGTTAAGCGTCTGCCTTCTGCTCAGGTCATGATCCCACGGTCCTGGGATCGAGCCCCACATCGGGCTCCCTGCTGGGGAAGCCTGCTTCTCCCTCTCCCGCTCCCCCTGCTTATGTTCCCTCTCTCACTGTGTCTCTCTCTGTCAAATAAATAAAATCTTTAAAAAAAACTGAAAAGGTCTCAATTTTAAGAGAGTTTCATATATCTGAAGAGGACAGGATAAACAAAGTAAGTTGATCTCAGTCTAATACCATAATCTATGAATAAAGAAAATGTTATAGGATTTTTTTTCTAAGTAACATTTATTAGGGAGTATAGATGCGTGTGTGTTTTAGAGAAAGAAAGCCCTATACTCTCATACTCAGATAATCCCTGTTGAGTTAAAATTATAAAACAGACCACACACACATACATACACACAATTCAAATGGGATCCCTCCTCAATCTCCACTTCAGTTACTTTGTCACTTTTCCTACAACTGTTAATGTTTCCTATGATCCTTTTTGGAAGACTGGGGGATTTATTTAATCTATCTATAAAACATATTCTTTCTGATTATTTCTACAAACAGGGTCACAGACCACACCTTGCTTTTCATCTAATAGCAACATACACTGGAATGTTTTCTCTGTCAGCCCCTGATACATCCTCCTCACTCTCTGGACAGCCATTTAGGGGTGCCAGGATTTACCTGACCAGTGCCACACTGAGGCGCTCTGTCCCCAGGTTTCTGCTATAGCAAATGATGCTGGAATAAGTATCCTTGCCCACATATCTTAGCAAATCATCGTAAGTTCAGATGGAAGGTAATTTTTTAAAGGTGAGTATTCTAGGGAAAAGGGCATATGCATTCTATTTTGATATTGTCTATGGATCCCATGTTTTTATGGTGAAAGTTTCCATTTGCCCAAACTCTCGTGAGCACTCAGAATTTTATTTTTTTGCCAAACTGTCCAAATATAATACCTCATTAACATACCTTCTAATAATTATTATCTGCAAGGCTGCACATCTCATTTATTTTCTTTTTAAAGATTTATTTATTTATTTGAGAGAGCGAGAATGAGAGAGAGAGAGAGAGAGTACATGACGGGGGAAGGGTTAGAGGGAGAAGCAGGCTCCTCGCTGAGCGGGGAGCCCGATGCGGGACTCGATCCAGGGACTCCAGGATCATGAGCTGAGCCGAAGGCAGTCGCCTAACCAACTGAGCCACCCAGGCGCCCCATCTCATTTATTTTTTTAGCAGCATTTGTATATTTTTTCTTAAACTACCAATTCACACACACACATAAACACACAACCTATTGGATTAATAGCCTTTTTATTACTTGCATCTATGAATTCTTTTAAAATTAAGATTGTTAACTTTCTTGTCTTTCTGTCAACTGTTTTCTTGGCTATGTGTGCTACAAATGTACGGCTTAGAGAAAGGTCTTCACCATTCTGAAATTAAAAATAAATCCACCATTTTCTTAGAGTTGTACTGTTTCACATTTTCACGCTTAAATCTTTGATCTATATCTGGAATTCCCCAACCCGGTAAAGAGTGAAAGAGGAAAACTGCATTTTGTTTAATCTCATTTCCCTGAACATATAAATCATTGGACAAATCTATTTTCTACAGCGATCTGAAAATCATCACTGTCATCATCTAATTTCAGGTCCATTTCAGGTTTACTTCTGGATACTATTTTGTTCCACTGATATGTTTATCTATTTCTTCTTCCACAGCAAGAAGTTTAAATTGTCCAGTTCCAGCGTTTAAGTAATTATAGCTTCATGATGTACCTTAACATCCAGTAGGTCTAGTTGCTGCTCATTCATTATCTTTTTTAGAATTTCCCAGGTTTTTCCTCACATTTTTAGTTCTACAGAGGAACTCTGTATCATTTCATTAACTCCTACCCTGAACAGCAACAAAAATCCTACTGCTCTTTTGAATTGGGAAAGCACTGATTTTATGAATTTCCAGAGAAATGACCACTTTCAATATCAAGCCTTCCTTTCTATACTCTTCCTTTAACCCTTCTATCATATCCCTTTGGTTTTAAAGTTTTCATCTATAAGTCTTCATATTTCTTATTTCAAGTTTATTCAGTTGTTGTAAAAAAAAAAAAACTATTTTTAAACATATCTTGTTGGATAGGTGATATGCACAAACACTACAAAATTCCAAAGATACAAAGAGATATGTATTGAAAAGTAAGGCTCCCTCCCACCCTTGTCCCCAGCCATCCAGATTTCTTCCCTGGAGATTCATTTCAAATCTGCAGCAGGATGTAAATCATTTTGTTGTTAAGAAATTAGGATGACCTCTCTTTAAAATATAAAATATGCTCAAGGCTAAAAAGAATCTTGCACACTCCAGGTCTGAAAGGTCCTGCTCCTGTCAGTCAGCCTGGAGTCCTCCTTCTCCTTCCATCTGCCACATCTGATCCACCAGTAGGCCCTATTGTGTCTCCCCCAGCTTCATCCACTCCTCTCTTAATTCAGCAAGACTACAGAAGCTGAGAAGGCAGAGGCCTTACTTCATGTCTCACTGTTTCTCCTGCACATAGCACAGTGACTAGCAGAGAATGTTAACGATGCACCACTGCCCCTTGCACAGAAAGTGCTCGATGTAGGGCTGGATGTTAGAGTAGCGGTCACAGCTGGGGCTACTGAAGGGTGGTCTGCAGATGCCTGGTGCCAGCCCGTGGTAAGGTAAGGACAGAAAGGGAGAGGAAGCACACAAATCCTTTTGGAACAATGAGGCATTGTTGTCACATTCTTCCAGTAATTCATGTTTCTCATAATTTACAAACATATCCATCAACAACAGATTAGAAATAAAAAATTATGGTCCTTTGCCACAGATGGTTTAAGATGCAGGGGCATGTAAGCCCCTATCATCCCTAGCCTACCCTGGCAGGCACCCAAGGGGAGTCACTGATCTCCCCTGCCCCCCTCCAATCCACTTCTACAGAACCACATACCTGCAGCTCAAACCCTTCAGCACCTGCCCTCAGCACTCTCCAGGACCTACAAATATCCGCATCCCTGGGCTCCTTCCTGCTTCTGTGACTTCACCCAGATCTTTCTTGTCAACATCCAGGGGCCCTGGCTCTGCCTGCCTTCCCAGGACACAGTGCTCTCTTTCTGCCTTGGGGCCATTGTATGGGCCACTCTCTCAGCTAGGAATACCTGGCCTAGGAGACAATAAAATCAGGAAAGAATTAATGGAAGAACAATTTTGTAGCAGTCTATTTTTAAAAAGTGAAAAAATTCTCACATCCATGCTCCATTTTTTTGATAAAAATAAAAATCTCACATTCTCCCTTTACTTCAATCCTTTTTTTTAAAGATTTTATTTTTAAGTACTCTCTACACCCAACGTGGGGCTCGATCCCACAACCCCAAGACCAAGAGTCACACACTCTACCGACTAAGCTGGCCAGCCCCCCCACCCTTTACTTCAGTCTTAAAAGATTCTCATCTCTTGAAGCCAAGTGGGAGGGTGAGTGCTTGTCTGCCACTAGGGTAAGGCAGAAGCTAAAACACAAAGTAGGGTCCTGCCAAGATCAAGCCTGCAGGCAACTCTGTGGTCCTAACCATACTTACCCCACCAAGATCCCCACAGGCACCACCCTTCCCTACTCACCACAACACTAAGCTAAGCTGAGGTAATTCATAAAACAGGAAATCAACTAGTTAACAAATACACGCCAAAATGCTCAAACTCACTGCTAAGCAAAGAATTAAAAACTCAATGCTACTTTTTTTTTTTAAAGATTTTATTTATTTATTTGACAGAGAGAGACACAGCAAGACAGGGAACACAAGCAGGGGGAGTGGGAGAGGGAGAAGCAGGCTTCCTGCAGAGTGGGGAGCCCGGTGCGGGGCTCGATCCCAGGACCCTGGGATCATGACCTGAGCCGAAGGCAGACGCTAAATGACTGAGCCACCCAGGTGCCCCCAATGCTGTTTCTTACATATCAAGTTAACAAAGCTTAAACAGCAGTAATACCCAGTGTTAATGTGTAGCCTGTGGTTAGTTTGGCATTACTAGTATCAACTTGTTGAAAATAATATATATAATATACAACATAAAACTCTGTGTGTGTGTGTGTGTGTGTGTGTGTGTGTGTAACATCAAAATGTTTAATCTTTTTTGACCAGCAATTCAGCTCTGGGAAAATACCCTAAAGAACTAATCCTAGGGGTGCCTGGGTGGCTCAGTCAGTTAAGCGTCTGCCTTCGGCTCGGGTCATGATCCCAGGGTCCTGTAATCGAGCCCCACATGGGGCTCCCTGCTCAGCGGGGAGCCTGCTTCTCCCTCTCCCTGTGTTCTCTCTCTCTCTCAAGGAAATAAATAAAATCTTAAAAAAAAAAAAAACTAATACTAAATACATACCAAACTTCATGCACAAAAAGTTCACTAGATGATAATCTGCAATTGGGAAAATATCGGAGCTGTGCCAATCAATGATTCTCAAAGGAAAGAGGGATCCAGTCACTACTGACTGAAAAGACAATCCACTCAGATGTGTCTCCATGACTGAGGGGCAGCACAAAACCCCACTGATGAAAAAGGGCTGAGCCTCTGGTCCAGAAACTGACAAACAATTATTTCAATAAATGCCTCTCGAAAAATTAGGTTTTTATAAAGGAAATTATATAACAAGGAAAAACATATGTATTCAATAGAAAGAAAAAAATGTTTTCAAAAATAGCCTAATTATTGGGGCACCTGGGTGGCACAATCAGTTAAGCATCTGACTCTTAGTTTCGGCTCAGGCCATGATCTCAGGATCATGGGATCGAGCCCCATGATGGGCTCCATGCTCAGCGCAGAGTCAGCTTAAGACTCTCTCTCCCTCTGCCCCTCCTCCCTGCATTCTCTTTCTCTAAAATAAAAACAAAACAAAAAAACACCAGCCTAATTATAACCACATAAAAATTATGTATAGAACGGGAATGAAAGAAAATTCTGAAATGTTATATGTGGCCTGCATTCAAGTGGAAGGAACTTGGGTTTTCTCTCTTCTTTCAGTTTTTCCTTATTTTCTAAATTTTTGAAAACAAGCTTAATAGTTCCTATCACGGAAAAAAAAAGTTAATCCCTTTGAGACCAAATAAAGTAAAAAAAATGCCTACCTCAGCAAGCTGTAGCAAAATGTTTATCAACAGCGGTCAGTAAGACTCTTCTAACTTCTTTTTACTGTGTAACCATATTACTGGTTACTGCACAGAAGGCAGTATGGAGCTAGTTTAGTGGGATGCAGAGAAAAATCATCTTTCCACTAGCCACAGATCCGATTAACGAGATTATCTTTGTGCTCTCCCAGGGAGAAAGTGGTTTACACACTGAGACAGTTTGAAACCCTGGCACCATACATAAAATAAGCTATTCAGTCATACCAAGGACAAACATTTCTACTCCAAAGTTATAGAAACATAGTCAAAGCCCTCCGAAATGTAAATACCCATAAATTCCAAACCTGATTACCCAATAGCTATAACTACTGACAGCTGATGTAGTTAACATCCATTTCCAGAGGCCTTGAGCCACCTCGGCCTGGGCAGACTGTAGTCATTCACAAATCATTCAAATCCCAGGGCAGACATCACAGGGCTGTTAAAAGGACCAGGAGACTGTTCATTCTCCCTCCTGCTTTGTCTGCTCAGTCCTTCCATTTGACATTCACTATGGGTACTTGCCTCACTATTAAAGCCTTTAGCTTCAGAACTTCAACTATGCAAACAAATGTGCTTGTCATATTCAGGGGAAGAGGTTACAGAGAGGAAGAAGAAAAACCACCATACAGACGAGGCAACACTGAGGTTTAGATTTCAGTCACACAAGAGAAATCAAGAAACTCAAAATTAATGCTCCCCTGACAACCTTAAATCTCTACTCTGTGCATATGGATCATAATGAGAGTTTTATTAGGATCACGGTTGTGGCAAATACACACTCCAATCATGTACCACAACTAACAGTGAACATTCTTCCTCTGAAATAACAAATTTATGTTCAAATTCAGAGATAATAATGCAAAGCCGTAATTTTGTATGAAACTGAATTTTGATCCCGCACTATCTCTGGGCTCTCAATACAAATCTCTAAGCCTCTATGGCTCTGGACCCAACCTGACTACTGCATCAAGGTCACAATCTCTATAAACACATTTCTGTGCAGCTATAAGAGAAGGGAAATGTGGGCATATGGGGGAAAAAAAAAATCCAAATATAGATCTATTGAGGGCAAGGGGGTATGGGGGTAGCAAAACAAGTGCCCCAAGCTCTGTCCACAGGGTGTAGTGGAAAGGACACTACAGCAGGACCCAAGGGACCAGCTCTGAGTTCCCAGTCATCATCCACTATCTATGTGACCTTGAAGAAGCCACTTGGCCTTCCTGGGCTCAGTTTCTTCATCTGTCAAACAAGGAGGTCCCGTTAGATGATGTGGGAGGTAATACACAAGAGCCAGAGATCTTTTCCGGGGTGCCTGGGTGGCTCAGTCAGTTAAGCGTCCAACTCTTGATTTCAGCTAAGGTCATGACCTTGGGTTCCTGGGATCGCACCCCGCGTCTGGCTCTGTGTTCGGTGGGGAGTCTGCCTGAGGATTCTCTCTCTCTCCTTCTCCCTCTGCCCCTCCCCCTTCTCTCTCTCTCAAATAAATACATAAATCTTCGGGGGGATAAAAAAGAGATCTTTTCCAGCATCACCTTTCTTAGGTAATTTCTCCACCAAAGTTTCTTCTTCCTTTACCCCTGTGAGGTCAGCTGTGGATTTTACAGACACACTCACTCTTATGAGCACAAGACCTGGCAATCCCGTTACTTAACCACAGGGCTTTGGTACAACTCCGAGGACCACTGGATACAGCATTCATTTCCCTCACTCAGTCTGTCAGTCAGTCAGTCAAAAGACACAAAGCCACCACAACATACATAAGATACAAAACAATGTGCTAGACAATCCAGGGGACAGGTATAAAAATTAATGATTTTAAAAGGTACAGTCTCTACTGTAAGGTACTTAGTGTTTACAGTCCAATGGGAACTAAAGAACTGGAGAAAATTGTAATGGCAAAGATCTAGAACAAATTACTAATTAATCAAAGTAGCTTCCCCACTTAGCCCTAGATGTGACCTCAAAACCCCTCTCAGGGTACCTGCGTGGCTAAGTAGGTTAAGCGTCTGCCTTCGGCTTGGGTCATAATCTCAGGGTCCTGGGATCGAGTCCCGCATGGCTCCCTGCTCAGCTGAGAGCCTGCTTCTCCCTCTCCCTCGGCCTGCCGATCTGCCTACTTCTGCTCTCTATCTCTCTGTCAAATAAATAAATAAAAAATCTTTAAAAAACAAAACAAACCAAACAAACAAAAAAAAAACCTTCTCAACATAAGCACTCCATTCCGCATCTGAAAGACTGCAGTTACCAGGTGAGGGTATCTTTGCTGCCCAGGTTAGGCAAACTAGTGAGCTTTTGAGGTACTTCCAAAGCCCTCCCCTCTGCCTGTCCTACTAACCTTCAAAGTCCACCTTCACCTCTAAATGATTCTCAAAAAGGGGAGGGCCACTAAGAACCTCGTTCCAGTGGCTGAATGTTCTTATTAATTAACCTTTGCCAATTTTTTTTAATTTTTAAAATTCCAGAAACAGGAAATATATATAACTTGCTTTATTCCTTGTCTAACACACTGTGATATAAAACACTGAATTGGACGATTATTATATTGGCATTAGACACCTAGTATCTTCCTATTAACAAGAACGATGCATAATGTCATCGCAGTTTAAATCAATACACACATGAATCAGTGAGTTTTGAGTGCGCACATGCGTACACACACACACACTCACACACACACCCTCCTCCTGTCCTGTGAGAGGCTGCAACCGCACACACACACGCACACACACCCCCTCCTGTCCTACTGTGAGAGGCTGCAACCACACACGTGTGCGCACACGCGCGCGCACACACACACCCTCACACACACACACCCCCTCCTGTCCTACTGTGCGGCTGCAACCGCGCGCACACACTCCTGTCCTACTGTGGGAGGCTGTAGCCCTACCCCTGGCAGCCCCCCCCGGGAAACAAATGACATGTGACGGCACTGTAAATCGGCTCCGCTCCTCTGGAAAGCAATCTGGCGATATGTTTTCAGAGCCATAAAATTGTTCATACTCTTTGACCTAGTAATGCCACACCTGGGACTCTCTCATAAGAATCTAATTCAAAATATGGAAATAACCACCGCACAAAGATATACCTGACAGTATTATTAATAATTGTGAAAAGCTGGGAGCGATGTACTTGTCAACAAGAGAGTTAAGTCATTAATGGTATGCAACAGAATATTATGCACCCATTAAAATGGTAATGATGGAGATTACGTACCACTAATGGGGAATGCAGATAGAAAACAAATACAAACATGTAAAAATCATTGCAGAAAATGATAATCACTGTTTTAGGATGGTGAACGGGGCTGTTTTTTCCCTATTTCTTAGCTTTTTGTAATATAGTTCTGATGCTTCTATCATTAAAAGAGAATCTTTTTTAAAAAGTGGAGGGGCACCTGGGTGGCTCAGGCAGTTAAGTGTCCGACTCTTGATTTTGGGTCAGGTCATGAGATTCTCTCTCTCCCTCTCCCTCTGCCCCCGCCCCCCTCAATTCTCCCATTCCCTCTCTCTCTCTCTCAAAAATAAATAAATTTAATTAAAGTTTTAAAAAATAAAAATAAAACAATAAAAAATGGAATGCAAGCCTCTGATCATAAGGATAAAGAGGAGAGGGGCCACACCAGAGAGCAAAGTCTGCCCTCTTACCCCGGGAGGAAGGGGGCCAGAGGCATTTCTCATTGCATGACAGGCAGGAAGCCGTGAGCGGAGAACAACTTCATGGAGAACCACCTGGAAGTGTCCCATATTGTCAGTGATCGCCAAGAAATGGGCAGTGCCCACCAGCTAACCCCAGTCAATTCCCTCCATTACGAGCATCCTGAGGCAGAGAATTCCCCAGGCACACCACACCCGTTGTCAGGTTAGTTCTCTGTTAAAGAGATCTATATGGGGTCACATGAGACTGTACAATCATTTATATTTACTTATAAAGTAAATAAGCATGGATTTTCACATTTGGAGCAATGAGGATTGTCTGTGGCAAGAAATGCAATAATCAGAAAGATGGGGGGAAGAAAGCAGAAACACCTGTCACTTGTGGTGAGACAGAGGAGGTGGCACCAGGGGTATGTGTCTCAGAGACAGGAGTCAACGTGAGAGCAGGACTGGCCTCTCCTGGGCTCACTCAGGGATGAAGGACGCAGGTCAGGAAGAGTGTTCAGTCCCAACACACTATTAATCACCAGATGGAAACTGATTTAAACTTGGAGCCACTTAATCCCACATGCAGTTTCAGCCCTGTGTCCAACCTGGGGACCAGCCCCACACAAGAGATCTTAGGGAACTCTAGTCCAATTTTAAACGGCCAACATTGAGTGAGACTCGTAGGTTCCCTGCCTTGCAGCGCTTGTGTTCTTACCGTCATCCCTTAGCCAAGCACCTCTTTTATAATGCAGTGTCAACAACCAAATGCTCACCTCCCCTCTGTATCTTAATTTCTGCTCCAAGGCCCTGCCCCGGGAGGCTGCAGAGCAATGGACTTAAAATTCAAATTATGTCACCCTCCTCTCTGTCAACCTTGGGAAAATTACCTAATCTCTCCAAACCTCAGTTCCCTCATCTTTAAAATCTATACCTATGCCATGAGGTCATTATAAGGTTCGAAAGAAATAATGGATGTAGGGGCGCCTGGGTGGCTCAGTCAGTTAAGCATCTGACTTCGGCTCAGGTCATGATCTTGCGGTCCTGGGATCAGGCCCCGAGTCGGGCTCTGCACTCAGCGCTGACACTGCTTGTCCCTCTGCCCCTCCCCCCAGGAGCCCCTCTCTCAATTGAATAAATAAAACCTTTTATTTTTAAGAAAAAAGAATGAACATAAACCACAGTATCTGATCCAACAGAACGCTAAAACAAAAGTTTGCTACACATGCCCTTCTGTTCCTCAGCTACGAGCACCATGCCTGTCTCACCTTCATCCACTAATCCTGTCCACTAAACATGACAGCATGGCCCCCTCCCTCCTGCTAAATCCTCCTTATCCCAACCACGCACCTGTACTCAGCCTGCCTTCTGGAACCACCACACCATCCAAACTGAGACACTCTCATTTCTGAGCCATGATCTGACTCCATCTCCCTACAAGTGTAACACCTCAGATACAGAGGAAGCACACAGCCATCTTTTCAAAGTTGGGGTACTGAGTCCACACTGCCTGCATTCAAAGCCCTGTTCTTTCACTTGTTAGTTAATGTGACCTTGGTCAAGTTACTTAAACCCTCCGTGCCTCAATTTCCCCATCTATAAAATAGATGTAGAACAGTGCCTACACCTCGCTAAGCCTGCTGTGAGGACCAAGTATATGAATAAAACTCCGAGAGCTCTGTCTAGCACCCAGTAAACAGGTACCTTTTTAACTTTGACTCCCCATGAGAGTATTTAGGCCAGAGGTATTTGGCTAGGTACATATGCTATCCCATGTTAGCAGACAAGTCAAACATCTTTGCTCCTCTTAAGCATTAGGGGAGATTTAAGTAGGCTTTCTAGAGCAAAGCCTTGCTATCCCCAGTGTGGTCCACAGACCAGCATCAGCATCATGTGGGAGCTCATCAGAAATGCAGATTCTCAGGCCCCACTTAGCCTGACTGAAATGGAACCTGCATATAGTGGCCCTTCCCCATATCACCATAATATAGTATTTGATTCTACACTCCCTGTATGAAGATGCCACCAACTATCATTGATGGAAGAGAACCATTTCTGAACTGTTCCTCTTAGAAATGCTGCTGGCTTTGAAAGACCCAGAAGTGGCACTGGGCTGGGCTGGAGTTAGGAGGGGCTGGCAGAACCTCCTCCACAAAACAACTGGCTATGTTTTTAAATAGAATTTGCTGGTACCTTGTTGCCTTTCCATTTCAAACATCCAGCATGTTAAAAACTAAGGCAACAGAAAAGTAAGCGCTGCATTGTTATAACCCTTGACCTTTTCTTAGCTACATGTGTAACTAATCAGCCCCTGGAGGTCAACAACTAAGGAATAATTACAGGGAACGGGATAGGGAAAACAAATGAGAGTACAGAGCAGAAAAATCATTCCAACTGATCCAAGAGCCCCTTCAAGTCCTTCTGAGGGGAAGTGGGGAGAGCACAGCCTTCATTTTCGAAGACATCAGAAATGACCAGATGCCCTTGCCTTTGATCTAAGCAATCAGGTTCCCTCATCCATCAGTGCCCTCATTCCACCTCCACCACACCTGTCACCAAGGTAATTAAGAGGAGAAATCCACACAAATGTGAGAAGAAAGCCACCTCCCCAGTCCATCCCCCATAACTATTATGAAATTATCTAAATGTGAAAAACAGATCAAACCCAAATGTGCCTCTCTTTGAAAAAAACAAAGAGGATAAATGGCAGATGTCCCTAAGAGAATTTCCTTGTGTCACTCTGAATTAGCAACTATGTATGATTATAAATAAACATAACATTATTTAAGCATGTACTATGTATATTCATAAGTACATACACATATACATGTACAAACTTCTCTGCTCTGCCTATATCTGAAAGGTTTTGGAGTGGGTCAGGAAGTCCTTGTCCTCAACTACCGGAGTAACTCAAACATTTTCTACCCTTAAGTGGGGTCTCTAAGAGATACACAGCAGGAAAACAGCCATGGATCATACATCCTTTCTTTCTGTTTCAACTGCTGACAGAGCTCTCATAAACACACAGAATACAAACAATGACAAAGTTAGAAAATTCTACATCTAAACGCTCATTTTTAAAACCAAACCAAAGCGAAGAGAATACTTGCTTCCCCAAACTCCAAATCTCATCTCTGAACTTTGATGAAGTTTCAACCAAACAATCTTAAAACCACAGTCCAACACAGGAAAGATGATGCCAGATCCGTCACTGCCCTTTTAAACATACTCAAGGGGCGCTTGGATGGCTCAGTCGTTGGGCGTCTGCCTTCGGCTCAGGTCATGATCCCAGGGTCCTGGGATCGAGCCCCGCACTGGGCTCCGTGCTCGGCAGGAGGCCTGCTTCTCCCTCTCCCACTCCCCCTGCTTGTGTTCCCTCTCTCACTGTGTCTCTCTCTGTCAAATAAATAAGGAAATAATCTTAAAAAAAAAAAAAAAACATACTCAAACGACCCAGGAGGGGCTAGGACAAAGCATTCCTCTAAACCAAACTCCCTCAGACTGACTATGTGGCTTACTCAAAGATACAGTCAGATTTCCCAAAGTAGTGATATGGCTGAGGGTTTAAATGCACAGGACGGCAGGCGCTATAGGTAGTGAGGGTCTAAATGAGAAGCCTTCCAGAACTGCAGAAATGTCAGCTCCAACATCATCGCAGCCTTCACTTTATAAAATCAAACTGCCATCAGAACAGTGACCTGGAGCTTGCATTGAAATCTTGGAGAACAGTTGTCTTTCCTCTATATTCCTAAATTTAAGGTTCTGAAGGGTAAATATGATCTGTCCTCTACAGCAACCAGCACTGTGTGAATATAAAGACATACTCCATAAAGATATGGAAATAATTTCAACCACAGATAAACAAAATAGAAGAGATTCCCATTGTATGTGAGAAATATATTCCAGCAATCCCCGCAGATAAGGACAACCAGAGAAAAGACCTCCTGTATCCTCTGCGGTGGTAAAAATCTTAAAGAGAGCTCAAAGAACCAGGTAGTCAAAAGAAGTAAGAGCAACAATCTTACACCCTGACCATACCTTAGAATTATCCATAAAGTTTTTTACAAATCCCAATGGCCAGGGCACCCACCAGACCTGTTACATCAGAATCTCTGGAGGCAGGCTTCAGGCATCATTACATTTTCAAGCTCCCTAGGTGGAGTGCAGTGTACTGAATGAGAGATAATTCTAAAGATATCTTCCAGATCAGAAAGGTCATCCTTGTTGATTGTGGGCCCCTGATACAACTGGACCAGGAGTCTTTGTCTGAAACCCACACCCGGCTGGGGAGGCACTTGAGGCCATGCACACCCAGCCCCCCAGCCTTAAAGTGCAGCACAAAAGTCACCCACCCAGAGGGCCTGCCTGGATGAACAGGGTCCAAGAGGCCCCTGGGTCTGTATTTTCACAGGGTGCCTCCCTGGCAGCGGTATGAGAGGCCCTGGAGACAGGCTACGACATGAGCTGACACACAGGCCGAGCTGAGCCAGCCTCACGGAGGAATGGCGCTTTTTTCAGAATGCCACAAAGCCCCGTGGTGAGTACTCTCTGAGGCAGAATGCACACCCTCTTAACAAAACACACACGGGGATGAAAAAAATAAGTACATTTCCTAGCTGTTGCTACTCTGTTAATAAAGCTGGAAAACTCACTCTATCTGAATAAAAAAAAGTCCTCAATGTTTACCATTGATACTCTCCAAGTTTCCCCCAATTTAAATCCAGCTTGAGATCATTTTGCTTGGTTTTATTTGAAAGCAAACTTCTGGCAGGAGTAGGTAGAGTGGAGATGTAGAAAAAATTCATACTTATTCAAAATATTTAAAGGCAAATTTTACCCAAGAAATCTGAATAAAGAGAAAATCGAACATATTGCCTACATTTCCTAGAATAATATTTTAAATAACAGAACAGTTTAAAGCATAAATTTAGAATGGCAGGAAAAAAACCATATAGAGATATTCAAAAATTAATTCTTTCTACAATATGTGGATTTTTTTTAAAAAACATTTTTATCAAAAAAAAGAAAAAAGAAAAGAAAAACCAACCACTAAATCTAAGAGTGCTTAACAATATGAACTCTGCAGGTAAGCTGCCTGGGTCTGAATCCAGGCTCCAATACTACATTAGGCATAGTGCCCTTAATCATGTCTCTGAGCCTCTCTGGGCCTCATCTCCCCTGGATATCAAAGGTTCTGAGTTGGACTGTAGGGTTCAAATTCAGATCTGTACATGTTAGCTGTGTGAGCCCATTTAATCTCTCTGCACCTCTCTTCCTCCTCTGTAATACTAACGAAAGAATAGTACCTACCTCCTATCTGGAGAAATTGGAACCCTGGTGCACTGCTGATGGAAATGTAAAATGGTGAAGCCGCTGCAGAAAACAGTATGGCGGTTCCTACAAATATTAAATAGAATTACCACATGAGCCAACAATTCCACTTTGGGGTCTATACTCAAAAGAATTGAAAAGCAAGATCTCAAACATATTTTGCTGTTCGTAGCAGCATATTTACAATAGCCAAAAGGGGGAAGCAATCCAAGAGTACATTGACATACAGTTGGACAAAATGTGGTATACTCATACAATGGACTATAGTTCAGCCTTAATAAAGAAGGAACTTCTGACACATGTTACAACATGGATGAACCTTGATTACATTACTCTGAGTGAAATAAGCCAGTCACAAAATGAAATGACACACACTGTATGATTCCACTTATATGCGATCCTTAGAGTAGTCAAATTGACAGAGACCCAAAGCAGAACAAGGGTGGTTGCCAGGGGCTTGGGATGGGGGGGTCGGGGGGGCGTGGGAGGAATAGGGAGTTAGGGTTTAATGGGTGCTGAGTTTCAGTCTGGGAAGATGAAAAAGTCCTGAGATGGATGGTGGTGATGGTTTACACAACAATGTGGATGTACTTAATGCCCCTGACCTGTATACTTAAAAAACGGTTAAGATAGTCATTTTTATGTCTTATACATTTTGCCACAAAAAAATAAATAAATAAGAAAGAATAGTCCCTACTTTCTAGAGATGTTGTAAGGATTAAATATACGTAAAGTGTTTAGAGAGTGCCCAGCACAGAGTAAGCCCTCCATAAATATTAGCTACTATCTTATTTTCCTGCCTTTGTAGCGCCCTCCAGTCCCTATTACTGTGTTCTACAGAAAGAGATGCTCGCTGACGAGATTCCGATCCTCCCCCTTGGAGCTGTATACCTTCCTCAATGAGACAGTTCCAGCCCAGGCCTTCCTTCTAGAATAAATGCTCCTTCTTTGGGACAAAACTTCCACTGCAATTGGATAAAGAATCCACCTAATTTCTGTAGTCTTCACACATAAAACTGAGATGACCACATTAAAAAAAGTAATAATAATTTTATTGTCATTTCCTAAATGGTTTGTTAGGAATTTTGCCTCAAAAATGGGTTCATAGGCGGGGCACCAGGGTGGCTCAGTCAGTTAAGCATCTGCCTTCAGCTCAGGTCATGTTCCCAGGGTCCTGGGATCGAGTCCCACTTCAGGCTCCCTGCTCAGCGGGGAGTCTGCTTCTCCCTCTCCCTTCTTCTGCTCTCCCTCTCACTCTCTCTCTCTCTCTCTCAAATAAATAAATAAAATCTTCAAAAAAAAATGGATTCATAGGCTAATACTATCATATATGTCTGAAAAAAGAAAGAAAAAGGAAATTCTCCCTGCTATTCATAAATATTCTTTCACTTTTATCACAACCAAGACTATTTTACTTCTTTGCTTGATCATTTAAAAAACCTATTAGTATGAAAATTTCCAAGCATATACAAAAGTAGAGAGTTCAACTAGCTCCCATATAACCAGCTTAATAACCAACATTAACCTTTTTGACTCTGCCAAAGACTACATTCTCTCCCCAAAATATCAGAATAAAAGTGCCACAACCAGCTACACTGAAGCCATGTTCACCATCATCATCATCATCACTGTTTTTCTTTACTTTTAAAAGTTCTTTTCTGGGGGGCACCTGGGTGACTCAGTCAGTTAAGCAAACGACTCTTGGTTTCGGCTCAGCTCAGGATCTCAGGGTCATGAGATCAAGCCCCGCATTGGAATCCGCTCAGCACAGTCTGCTTGAGATTCTCTCCCTCTCCCTCTGCCTCTCCCCACTTGCGTGTGTTCTCTCTCTCCCTCTCTCAAATAAACAAATAAAATCTTTTTAAACTTCTCTTGTATCTTCTTAACTCCTTTCATGTTTTCCTTTGAAACTACAAATAATTTCAATACCTACCTTGCCAAGATTATTGTGAGGATGTAATATACATGAAAATGCACAGCCTGGTGTCTGACACACATTAGTTTCCTCAGAAAAATTAATGCTCCAAAACCACCATCTCACCCTACTCCAAGACAAAAGACACCCACACATATCTTTCTCCATTTTTCATCCCTTCCTTTGCCATTCCCTTCCTAACACTGGTGCTTGCTTCCTTCCTACACCCCTGCCTCCTTCTAAACCAGGGATCCCAAATACACACAACTAATCATAAATCCAATAATCTAGAAGACCCCAAATATAAAAGCGAATACAGAAAATAAATAAATTGAACTGATAAGTGTATTTAACATTTAGGGTATGAGTCCCTAAATTAAAAATAAAAAATATACCCAATTTAGTGCCTGTATATGATTTAACAGAAAAATAAGGCAAGACACTATATTGTAAAGTATCACACATGGGAATTCCTAATGCAAGTCATTCCTCTGTGGTGTGTGTGTGTCTATATTTTAAACATTAACTCTTTTTTGATGATCCAAGAAGTTTTAAATGCTGATGAGATTTATTTCCTTGCAGTACTTTTTGCCCATGGCAAACCTGCCATCTCTAATTTGTTTTAAAAGGAATTGTAATCACCCAATCAATCGTACTCTCGACCTTCAGCCTTCACAGTCACTTTACTGTGGTCAAAACTAGCTCTAAAAATTCATGTTGTAACAGTTCTATTGTCCTCAAGCTCCAAAATGCCAATGACAGGAATATAATTTGAGGAAACCCTCTGGTAGATGAAAAAACAGCACATGGAGTTTCCAATTTGTCTTCTACCAGGATTCTTTAAATAAAAGTGAATGTCTATGATATTATTAAGTAATAACTTTTCCTCCACTAGGATTTAAAGACTTATAAATCACCCAAGTTTCTATGCAGCGAAACTAGTTTCTTCATCATAAAAATCACATGGCTCAATCTTAGTTTTAAATAATGTATCTTTCTTTACGGGGAGGTATAGAATGACCAAATAATAATCCTTCCAGTTCTAACCTCCTCCCCTGCTAGCATACACTTAATCTTTCTCACTTGTATCCTACTTCAACAGAAAAGGGAGCTTTCTTCTCACCTAGGCCAAAGCATTATGGTGTATTCATTTCAGCATACAAAATGCTCAAATTTCTACAAGCACCCACAACCCCATCCAGCTACAGTCCCCTCTATCCTTGTCTTATCTCTTTATTTCTCAGGAAGGCACAGAGGCTTAAGCATTAAACCCGCTTGTCTTCATTTTCTCAACCCAATGAACTCTAGGTTCTCTGTCCATTGGAACTATTTTCAGTAGTGTCACCAATGGCCTCCCATTTACTCAATCCATTGGCCACTTTTCAGTGCTTATCTTACTTGAAGTCTCTGTAGCATTTGACACTGTTGGTCACCTCCTCTTCCAAAGTGTGTGCCTTCCCTCAGTTTTTCCACCCTTCTCCTGACCTTCCTCCCACCTCTTTGAATACTCCTACTCAGTCTCCTACAAGGACTCACGTCCTCCAATCATCCCTTAGCAGTCAGTGACCCCATCTTTGGCCCTGTTTTCTTCCCTCTCTACTACATACCCTTCCTTGGTCCCATCTACTTTTGAATATCACTGACTTCAGTTACTAATGATATGCCAAGGTCTGTCAGATCTCTATATTTCCACCCCCAGTCTCCCTCATGAGCTCTAGTTTACACATTCAGGACTTCACCTGGGCATTGCCCAGGCACCTTAAACTCAATACATCCAAAATCTAATACTAGCTTATGCATTTCTATATGGGGGAATGCTACCAACCACCACCTGATTACTCAATCCGGAAAACCAGAAGGCATCCTTTAATCCTTTCCCTTTATTCCTGATACCCAAGTAATTGCTAGGCCCTACTGCACCTAAACCACAAATCTCTAGGATTTGTGCCTCCCTCCCTCCCCCATCTCCTCCACTACTGCTAGTTCAGGCATTCCTCATTCCTCACCTACATTACCAAAATACACAAAAGCAGTGCTCTACCTCCCTTCAACACATGTGGCTCTGACCAGCTCTCCAGGCTCCTGTCAAAATGATCTAAAATACAAGTCTTATAAGGTCACTCTTCTACTTAAAACTTACCAAAAAAAAATCTAAAGTCTTTTATCTTTGTAATTTATTTTCTGAATATCTGACCTACCCCCCATGTTGCCATCAACTACCTTTCCCCGAACATCAACCTCATATAATAAGCACGTGTCCATGCAAACATAGCTCCCTCACCCAAGGGAAGCCCTTCCACTCTCTGCCTGGTTAATTCCTGTGCATTCTGACAACCCCCTGAGAAAACCTTGACTCTACTTTTCCAGGTTAAGTAACCCTCCACTCTGCTCCCACAGCACTGTGTGCCTATCCAGCACTGATCATCCAGATCACCCTTTTTTGTTACAGCTGTTGATTTGGCCTCTTCCACTAAACTATGCAGTCTCCGGAAGAAGGAAATGCATCTTACTAGATTTTGCATGTTCCACTACCACAGATTTGCAAAATTAATGAATGAATATTCATAAGGAAGGCTCACTTTTCACCAAATATATTCAAAATTTAATTCTAACAATAAAATAGACAAATCACTCATGAAATATCAGTACAACAGAAGAAATTTTTTTTTTTATGAGAGACCTTACACTTCATTTTCTTAGAAATTATAAAACTCAAAGGGTTTTTTCCTAACTGAATGGCTTGGGGAGTTGGAATCACCATTGGTCTCTTTACCCTCTTCACTGACCACCCGCCCAAACCCGCAGCACACTGCCTTCAGAGAAGTACTTTAAGCAGCGCTGTTTTGTGGAACAAAGATTAGAACATGTTCAACTTACTCGAAAGCAGCATCCTACTAAAATTCCAAAGATAGGGGCGCCTGGGTGGCTCAGTCGTTAAGCGTCTGCCTTCAGCTCAGGTCATGGTCCCAGGGTCCTGGGATGGAGCTGGGCATCGGCATCAGGCTCCCTGCTCAGCGGGGAGCCTGCTTCTCCCTCTCCCTCTCCCACTCCCCCTGCTTGTGTTCCCTCTCTCACTGTCTCTCCCTCTCTTTCAAATAAATAAAATCTTTGAAAAAATTTAAAAAAATAAAATTCCAAAGATAAAAGAAAGAATCAAGGTTAAGCAGCAGTGTTTTAGGCTAGATAAAACCAAGTTCCTTGTATCAGATCACATTAACAAGAATGAACTTATCAAAATAACTAGGCATCTGGCAGGTAAATACTAATCAAGCTCTTTTCCCAGTGAACACACACCACACCATGAGGGTTTCTACACCTGTTTCTGAAGTGTATAAAAGCGAGAAGGCTACAAATAGATTCTTATATATTGTATATGCTCTTGAGGAGACATCTGGAAAGAAATGTTCCATAAGACTAGCACAGTACTTCCGTTCCAGAATTGTTTTAACCCACCTGTAGGGGGATGAAAGGGAATATTACCAACTAAGTTGGATCTCATTAACCAACCACAGGCCACCAAAACAAGACTATGCCAACCTAGAGCTTTTGTAGTTCAAGTAGAAAAAATGAACTACATTCTACATGAGCACATTCTGCTTGAAAAACTCCTATTTCATTTAATCTGGGCTGTCTTGTTTTCAAACTTTAAAATTTTAGAAGTAAATACACTGTGCATAAAAATTTTAAGTAGCCGGGCGCCTGGGTGGCTCAGTTGGTTAAGCGACTGCCTTCGGCTCAGGTCATGATCCTGGAGTCCCGGGATCGAGTCCCGCATCGGTCTCCCTGCTCGGCAGGGAGTCTGCTTCTCCCTCTGACCCTCCTCCCTCTCATGCTCTGTCTCTCATTCTCTCTGTCTCAAATAAATAAATAAAATCTTTAAATAAAAAAAAAAAATTTTAAGTAGCCAATAAAATGACTTTGATGCTCTTTTCTCCAAAGGAATTTGCAATCCCAGTGGTAACTTAATGACAATCAGTGAGATAATACATCTTATGTCCACAGAACACACCAACTATAGAAAGTCTTCTACTTAACTAGAGAAAACTCTGTACAAGAAAGCATAATTTATGGAGTATTACTGCCCAGCTCTGTCCCACACAAAGTCATTTGACATAATTTTGGTGCAAAGTAAGTAAAAGAGGGTTAAAAAATCTGTTGGCAGTCCCAGATTTCTAAGTATGATATAGATATACCAAAATTCAACTTTCCTTCAAATCCATGTTGTTCAAGGATCAACTCTATTTAACAACGATCTTGAAAACTAGAACTTCTGACTAGCTTCTAAAAAGGAGCCAAGCAAAAAGGAACGCATTTAGTCCATTTTGGATTTTCCCTGATGTAAGAATTCAAACCCGTGTCTGGTTTGGTAACTACACAAGCAGTCTATCATTCCAGTCTTTAAGGCATTGGTAGAAACTATGGAATACTCAAACTTTTAAGGATTAAAATTCAAACATGATCCCTTCTCCTTTGACTTAAATCTGGAATTTGGTTCGTGTAATATGTCAAATGTGTCGTCAAATATTTTATTAAAATTTTCTTACATTTTTAAGAATAACTCAGTTATTGCTGTTTAAATGAATGAACCATCAAAATTCTCCAGCTCTAAGTGCGTGTCAATTGTGAAGAAATGTCACAAATGGGGTAAATATACTCTACAATAGTAATACTGAAAGTTAAACATCTTAGGACTTAAACCTAGAATAAATGACTTCGACACTTTTGCCACCTCCATGGGACGTAATAATGATGACTTTCCTGTGACTGTCAGTTATATATTTTAGGCTATGTATTACATATATTGTCAAAATTTCTCCTTGCATGTTTAAATGTCAGTACAATGCCTATAATCTATTAGTAAAAGTTATTTATTATAATGTAGGGGGAAACAAGCACTATTATTACACAGACACCATATATAGAAATAAGTAAAACTGTACAACTTTACTCAATTTTTTTTTTACATTTTCTTTTTTTATTTTATTATGTTATGTTAATCACCAGACATTACATCATTAGTTGTAGTTTTATTTACTGTGGAAGAGAACAAATACACATATCGGAGGTTTATATACATCTATAATAACAGTAACCCTGAATTTATCTGAATGCTTCCTACAAGTAGTTCAAAGAATTTTAAGTATATATTGGTCTTACAACTTGCCTAAGATTAGTACCATCTTGATGAAAGAGCAAACAGACCCAGTAACTGTGTTGCTTAAAATCAGAGGCAGTGAAGCAATGGCACAGACTGACCAGTGCTATCTTCTCTCACCTGTGAATTAAAAACCAAGAGAGTGGAATTTTCCTTCCTCTGTCTTTTAAGAGTATGTTCTAAAACGCCATGGAGGAGAACATAAGTTGTACGAGAGCAGGGACTTTCGTCTACACCACCCCCATGCCTACATATGGCCAGCACCTGCAACAGCACCCACACCAACATCACAAATGGGAGAATCAGGCTACATATATTCAAAACCACAGGTCATGCTGTGTCTTCAAATGGCTGTCATCAAATTCTGTAGTGTCAGCAAACGTAATTGGTGAGGAGAGTTCAGAGCACAATACAGGAGGTCAACCTGGCCCTCAATAAGCCAACAAAAAGGCACCGTAAGTGGCTTCAAACTATTGACTAGAAACATCAGAAGAAGATAGCAAAAATTCAGGACAGATGGTTGGACAAGATATGACAATCACTGGGCTCAGCACAGATGGAAAAGCAAAACTCGGAGGAGAAAATGTTTGTAACCCAGTCAAAACTATGACATTGCCAACGAGCAAGGAGAAAGAACATCTTGGATGTGGTGACACTCCCTGATAAATACAAGGAGGGCTCTGAGAACAAGGCCGTGTGGGTGGAAGAAAGAAAACAAGACTAGGAAGAAAGAAAATATTATAGGAGAACCAGACAGATACCCACAATTGGGTCACATATTAGAAGTGAAATATTCTAATAAGCGAAGGGCTCTGTGGCCACATTGCTACTCATCCTTATCCCCTGCCTTCAGAAGAGTAAACAGCTTTATAATTTCCAAAAGTGTGGCCATAAAGCACCTACTGAGAAAGGGGACTGGAACCACATGAACTGGGGTAAGCTCCTTGTCTTGAAGAATTCCCCATCTGTACTAATGGTGTTTTCTGGAAAAGGTTTCCATCTAAACATTCATATAAACAGAGCCTTTTCTGATACAGAATTGGTGGCATACTATAAAAGTCCTATGAAGAAGGAAATGGCATTGACCGAGTGTAGGTCCACTCTAGAAGATTCTTTGCCTAGGATGAAGGATGGCTAGGAGGTGGGAAAGCACAGAGGAACAGAAAACTGAATGTCCCCATCCGTCGGCTTACATCATGCCCAGGGCAGGCTGATTTCAGAGACAGAATTTGTCAGGTTCTTTATGTAAAGATACCAGCTGACCAGGCAGCTCTCTACAGAGACAAGGTACAAAGTCAGACCCAGAGGCCACAAGCACAGCCCTTCTTCCCCGTTAGGTCCGACAAGATTCAGCTTTCCCTACTCAGGGTTCACAAGGGTCTGAAAAATTCTGACTCTGAAAGATTCTCAAGCAGTACCAGAATTAATCTGGCAATTATTTAACATGTGAAACTATTCTTTCTCTCTCTCTCTCACTCTCGCTCTCTCTCTCTCTCATACACACACACAAACATATATGCTTTATACATAATTATATAGTTTATGGACTATATACTTACAAGGACTATAAACATACAATTTATGGACTATATAATCTTATATGTTATATACTATAAACATAATTATATATACTACATTCTTACATACTTTTGTACACATACTATTACATTATACGTGTGTATGTATATAATATGTACACATATACATCCTCATACACATACACTTATTTTCTATACACAGAGTGACAGTGGGCAGGACCACAGGTAGGGAAAAAACACTTTATATTCTGAATAGAACTATAAACTTCTGAATATCTTCAAGAAAAGCACAGTATATAAGTGAACATAGACAGTAAATCAGATTATAATTCTATTTATAAGCAAAAAGAAAGGTAGTAGTGTACCCTCATCGGAAATAATCAACCCAATGTTCTCTTTTAAAATGTACTAATGCAAGCCTACAGAAATTACAGGTTATCTAGGAGAATATATAGTGCCTGGAAATCAAGTATTTAGTGGAAAAGGAACAACAACAACAACAAAACTACCTTGGAGAAGAAGAGATACAAGGCTAGCTACCATAGTACTTGAAATGCTATCATGCAAAAGGAGGTATAGATGTGGCTGCAGCAGGTGCATGAGAGCAGGAACCAAGAGGAGAGAGGAAAACGGAAGAACCATATCCCCCGTATGCGAACTTTCGTAACAATCAGGGCAAACAACTGGAGGGAAATAGCCCATGAAAAGGAGCAGCACTCTGAGACTGTGAGGACTTCTGCAGAGGGCTGGGGGGAGGACGGCCTCCATCAGGAGGGCTGGGGGAGCTGCTCACAGGGTGCACAGTGGCTCACTGCCCCCCACACACAGCTGCTATTGCTGAGAGAGATGCTCACAAGGCTTAAATGCTTTGAGCGGCACTGGGAGACATTAATTCCTTCTCTACCTGTCCCAACGCTCCTGAAAACCAAACTGCTAAGAGAGAACAAAAGAGCAGCCTTCCCTGAACGACAACAAAAAATGTACTTGCAGATGGAGCCTTATATTCAAGGACTAACTGTGAGCATCTACGACATGCTAAGATTAGCCCTTGATGGTCCTCCATGCCCTCTACAGACTTCAACAATCTATCAAACGTGGCCGAAAGCAGGATCGTGCTAATATAGATAGACACGTTAAGAAAAATGTTCAGAGAACTTAAAATGTCTGTTCTCCTCAAGAACAAAATGCCACCTTTTTCATTAACCCAGGCCTCATGTTCTTGCACCCGACGCTTCTCCTCTCAGAGTCTCTCTGGATCTTCCCATCTTTCTCTTCTTCTGGTGACTGATTCCATCAATTACCTCCTAGGCAATGCTCCCATTAGCCTCTTTGATTCTTGTATCCGATGCTTCTCACCTTTCACTACTTCCTCACCTCAAACAAATCAGGCTTCCCTTAACTTCTTTACCCCTTCATCTTTTCAAACAATGTCTTTTTCTCCATTACATCAAGTTTCTAGAAAAAGGACTCTACATTTGAGCCTGCCTTCCTTGTCCCCACTTTCTCTCCTAGCTACTCAGCTTCTCAGGGCCTGGCATACAGCAGGTGCTCAGTACATGCCAGAGCCAGGATCAATATGATAATGGTAGATGTTACAATGAACAGAAGCAAGTGTATCAAGTGGAGAAGCTGATTTGGGGTGAGAGTGAGGAATGAGTTTCTGACACACCCTGTGTTTGTAGTAATGGTGGGACATGCAGATGAGCATGCCACGTGATGTATGAGAGATCGGTCCACATTAGTGCTGATGTCAGGCTTGAAAGAAGGTCAAGGAGGGAGGCTCTGGGCAGACAGATTCTCCTCTGAGGAGAATTCATCAGGAAGTGGAGGGCTCAGCTCCTAGTATCACAGAAGCGAAGAAAGGAGAGCATTTTAAGGAGATGAGGTAAGGGTGTGAAATGCCACCACTAAGGTGAACAAGATTAATGACTGTACAAGAGATGAGGGGTAATTGAACCCGAAGGAGCTGATCAGTGATCTCTGAAAAGCTATTTCAGTGATGAATAAGATACTTATGGATTGTACACAAAAATCCCAAATAATACATGAACAAACAGAACCCAGAAACCACTAAAATACTATTCCATGGCCAAACGGGGTGGTGGGTGCCTGTCATGCACAGGATGCAAGCAAGGATAAATCAAAATAGAAAATCTGTCCTTCAATTTACCCTATCACCAAAAAATCAGCCTCCCAGATGCTCAAAAGGCATTTCAAAAATTTTAACATTAACTCTTCATTAAAACAAACTCTTAAAAAATGGGAATAAACACCTATTGCCTTAATATCATCCCAAAAAATACATCAAAACTCCAGAATTATTATTTATGAGAAACCACTATAAGCATTCCATGAAAGCCCAACTTCTAATAGAGAAATGGGAATCAGCTAGTGACAGAAAGTTTCCCAAAAAGGAACTATAAATGCCTCTGAAAGTTATAAAAAGATGCTCAATCTCACTCAGAAAGAAATGCAAATTAAAGTGACAATTAGATTTTTTAAATCTACAAATTGGGAAAGATTATATTGTTTGATATCATACTATTAGGATCTAAGAAACAAGCAGTGCTGATAAAAACTATGGAAAACAAGTGCAATATCATCAACATTTAAAATGTACATCTCCTTTCATTCAGCAATCCCACTTGCAGTAATTTCAATCTACAGATATACTTGTTGGCATGTGCACAAAATAATGCATGAACAAAGATATTCACTAAACAATTTGTAAGAGCCAAAGACAGGAAATACATTTCTATTAATCAGGACTAGCTAAATAAATTAATAATAAGGCAGGTCTTTCCGAAATCTTGCCATTTGCAACGATGTGGATGGAACTAGAGGGTATTATGCTGAGCGAAATAAGTCAATCAGAGAAAGACATGTATCATATGATCTCACTGATATGAGGAATTCTTAGTCTCAGGAAATAAACTGAGGGAGTGCAGGTGGTGGGAGAGATGAGGTGGCTGGGTGATGGACACTGGGGAGATTATGTGCTATGGTGAGCTCTGTGAATTGTGTAGGACTGTTGAATCACAGACCTGTACTTCTGAAACAAATAATACATTATATGTTAAAAAAAAAAGATAGTAGGAAGGGAAAAATGAAGGGGGGGAAAAAAGAATAAGGCAGCTCTACCTGTATTGACATAAGATATCTCCAAGAAATATTGTTAAGTGATAAAAATGAGGCATTGATTACCATACAGGGTAATTTTTAACACATTTTAACAGGAATATAAACATAGCTAATGTATATACACACATATATAAGAAAGTATATAAGAGGTTATAAGAGCTGAGGGACAGACAGAGAAGAGAGGCTTACTTTTCTAATACATGCATATATACTTTTGAATTTTATTTGATATGCATTACAACCTAGGGTAATAATGATCACTCTTGACCTTCCTACTCTGCTTCATTTAATCTGATAAGGCCTGTGAATTCTATCTTCACAACATTTCTGCCATTTTGGTCCTCTTATCCACTCCCAGCAGAACCGACATTATTTAGAGACCCTCATTATCTTTCTCCAAAATAATTAAACAACCTTTAACCACCTTCCACCTAAAATGATTACCTTCTCTGATACAGCTTATGCACTATGCTTGCACTTACCTTTCTAAAGCACAACTTCATTAGGCTTCAAAAGACCTGGACTCTACTTGGCCTATCCCAGTACTCCCCACAAGCCCAAACCCCTTCCTTCCCAGGGACTGCACCCCACACTCCAGCTGACAGAAACTGCTCACAAGGACTAGAACTAGAGCTGTTTTACCTACCCATCAACCTAAATTCTGGTGGTCTCCTCCACCAGGAATGGCCCATCTCACTTATGTCTCTCCTCCCCACCTGCACCAGCTAAGATGGTCTATGGCCTTCAGCATCCACTGTAAAGGCCACGGACCTCAGGAAATGTTCCCTAATGCACATTCAGGATATGACAGCAGAACTGTGTTTAAGGTGGCCCTTACATGCCCATTCCACTGATTTCTTCTAAGCACATATGCCAGTGGTAAGCCTCTCCTTGGGGCTGCATCTCCTGCTTTGTTCTTGATCTTCTGAATACAGTGATGTACCCACAGAAATAAGGAGCAAGTCATTTGGTAAAGGTAACACATCCCTTCAAATTCCCCAAACTCTTATTGCTCATTAAAAGACTAAAAAGCCACCTTGAATCCATAAGTTTAGATGTGCTTATATGCACAGTTCCCCAGTGTTCACAACAATATTATTCTATGTTAGAAGGTATTAAAAATTTTAAATAACTGATCCCTGCTTCTTTTTGCCTTTCTCAATGGAAATTGGTAAAAAGTTTGGAAAACCAAGCACACGACAACACATATGCAAAAAAGTCAATTTCACCACTTTTCACTTAGAAGTAATGTTCCAGAGTTATTGTTTTTATAAACGAGAAAAATGATCTTTTTCAGGACAAGCTAAGGTTAGTGATGGCTAGGAGCAGTGACTAAATTGGACGGATTCAGGTCTTTAGCAAGAAGTGTCTACCATTTCCCAATATATGGCAATTATGCATTTAGTTAGGTCAAGGTCATTTGAAAAGAGGTGATCTCCATAGACACATAGATATCAGTATTATATATTGGTTTGGACAATGACTTTGGACAAGAATTTTAAAAATCCATCATCAAATTCATATAGCAAGGATAGAATAGTGGCTCTCAGAGGCCAGAGGGAGGGAAGAATGGGGAGTAATTATTCAATGGGGATAGTGTTTGAGAGATGAAAAAGTTCTAGAGAATGGATAGTTGTGATGGTTACACAATATAAATGTACTAATGCCCCTGAACTGTATATTTAAAATCATTAAAATGATAATTTTTTTCATATATACACACACATAACTATAATATTTAAAAATCTATCATGAAACAGGACTTTTAAACATTTTTCCTTATTTTTACACAGGAAAAGATGCAACTGCTGGTTCTTTCTATTTCTAATTTCAAGACCTGAATAAGACAAAATAATTGAAGTGGGATCAAGATGATGGAGTAGAAAGATCCTGAGCTCACCTCCTCCCCCAGACACAGCAAAATCTACAACTACGTATAAAACAACCATCTCTGCAAACAAACTAAAAACTAGCAGAACAGATCATAATTGGGAAATCAAAGGACATATATATATGGATAAAAAGATATAAAGAAAAAGCCACATCGAGAGGGGTAGAAGAGGCAGAGACACCATTTAGTCAGAACCAGCACATCTCATGTGGCACCCGCCAAGAGGGAGGGATATCACAACCACAGAGCCCTTCCATGAGGAATGAGATATACTGGGATCCAAATGAGATATACTGGAATCCAAATGAGATATACTGGGATCCAAAGGCCAGGGGACCTACACAAGGAAGACAAGCACCAATGATGTCTGGCTTTGAAAACTAAGGGGGTTTATGTCCAGGAGAGCTGAAGAGCAATACAAAGGTGTTCTTCAAGGGCACCCATACAAATCTCACTCACTCCAAGTCCCAGTGCAGACACAACAGTTTGAAAAGTTCCTAGGTTACACATGGAGGTAATCCACTGACTAATTTTACGGCAAGTGCCAGAAGGGCAGGGACCTGTTAGAATGTTCTCTGGGGATGGTAGTGCTGACCCTTCTACCACCTCTACCTGGCCTGCTACTGGCATGCACCATTTCTGACACCCGCCATCTACAGTGCTTACACCACTCACTCTGTCCCAGTGTTTGCCTGCAGACTGGCCCTGTCCAAACCAACCACCAAGCTAGACCCCCTTCCAAGCGGCTCTACAACCAAGCACTCCAAATGGGCACCCTCAGCCAGCACCAGAGCCCCCTCCAAGTGGTCCTTGCCCCATCTCCCCTGACATATAGCATTCATTGGCACTGAAGCCTCTGCAAAGCTCCCCCACCCCAGGGGGCCAGCCCCAAACACTAGAATGCTGACAACAGTCACACCTGGGCCTTACGGTTAAGGCCACAGGAGACCTGCTCTATCTGTCAACACACAGCTGGGACTCACTGCCAGGTGGGCCAAAAGCCAACCCCACTTACTAGCAGGCAACAGCAATCCTAGCCAGACCTCAACAGCCCTGACCACCTGCAAGTCCATACCAGTTGCAACACAGCCACAATAGGAAGGTGCATGCAGCCCACATAGGGGACACTCCTGTGGCACCAGGCTCATCTGACCAAGGGGGTTTGGTACTGCTGGGTCCCTTAGGTCACATTCTGTATAATGGCACTCCTTCAAGAGTAGGAGATATAATTGATTGATCAGAGAATCAGGCAAAAAAGGTACAGGAGGAATATGCTGCAGACAAAAGAGCAAGATAAAAACTCAGTAAAGAAGAAAATGAAATGGAGATAAGCAATCTACCAGATAAAAAGTTCAAAGTAATGGTCATAAAGATGACCACCGAACTTGAGAGAAGAATGGAAAAACACAGTAAGAACTTCAACAAGATAAAAAAATATGTATATAAAAGAATCAATCAGAGCTGAAGAACACAATCACTGAAATGAAAAATACACAGGAAGCAAAAAACAGCAGATTAGATGAAGCAGATGAACAGATCAGTGATCTGGAAGACAGTGTAGTGGGAATCACCCAATCAGAGAAGCAAAAAGAAAAAAGAATTTTTTAAAAAATGAGAGTAGTTTAAGGTACCTCTGGACAACACTGAGCATACTAACATATGCATTACAGGGATCCGAGAAGGAGAAGAGAAAAAGAAAAGGACAGAAAAACAATTTGAAGTAATAAACCTGAAAATTTCCCTAAGCTGGCAAAGGAAACAAACATTTAAATCCACGAGGCGCAGAGAGTTCCAAATAAGATGAACTCAAAGAGACCCACACCAAGACATATTACAATCAAAGTGTCAAAAGCTAAGAGAATCTTAAAATCAGCAAGAAAAAAAACAACTAGTTATATATAAGGGAACCCCCATAGACTATCAGCTGATTTTTCACAGAAACTTTACAGGCCAAAAAGGAGTGTCACACTGTATACAAAGTGCTGAAATGAAAAACCTTAGAACCAAGAATATTCTACCCAACAATGTTATCACTCAGCATTAAAGTAAAGATAAGGATTTTCCCAGACAAGCAGAAGCTAAAGGAGTTCATCAACATCATCCAGTCTTTCAAAAAATGTTTAAGGGACTTCTTTCAATTGGAAAACAAAAAAAGGCCACAACTAGAAATAAGGAAATTATGAAAGAAAAATCTCACTGGTAAAGATAAAAACATAGTAAAGGTAGTGGATCAACCACCTACATACATAGCTACTAAGAAAATTAAAAGACAAAAGCAGTAAAATCATCTAGACTTAAAATAATTAGTCAAGGGCAATTCAAAATAAGATGTAATGATGACAAAAACATAAAACATGGGGCTTAGGGTGATATGAAAATGTAGTGCTTTTAGAACACACTTGAACTGGGGGCGGAGCAAGATGGCTGAGGAGTAGGAGACCTGGATTTCGTCTGATCACAGGAATTGAGCTGGATAGGAATCAAAACATTCTGAACACCTACAAACTCAACAGGAGAGCGAAGAAAAGAATAGCAGCAACTCTCTGAACAGAAAAGCGACCACTTTCTGGAAGGTAGGACGTACGGAGAAGTGAATCCGAGGTGATATTCGTGAGGATAGACGGCGGGGGAGGGGGCCTCCGTCAGCCACTTCTGGCAAGTGATAGAGCCGCGGAGCACAAAATCGGAACTTTTAGAAGTCAGCTCCGCTGAGGGACGTCGCTCCACTGGCTAAGCGGAGGGTGGAACCCTCGTGGAACAGTGTGGTCTCAGGACCCTCGGGGTCACAGAAAGACCGGGGGTGCCTGAGTGCAGCAGAGCTCCCAGGTATCGGAGTGGGGAAGCCGGCTGCAGAGACGGGAGCCGAGGCGTGGGCTCTCAGCTCGGGGTTGCCATAAACCGTGATCCGCTGCACCGTCGGGCCACTGCTCCTGCAGCAGGGACACAACAAGCGGCAGATCCGGGGAGACTCACCTTCCTTCCCCAGGAGGAGCAGCGCGGGAGCGCACCACAGGGATTTGCTGGGTTTCGAGACTCCACACCGAGTCGGGTGCCAGAGATAGAAACGCTCAGTCACAAGCCGGGTGAGCACGGAGTGCAGCCGGAGACCGGAGAGACGGGAGTGACTGACTGCTTTTCTCTGGGGGCACACTGAGGAGCGGTGCCCCGAGTTCTCAGCTCCTCCGGTTCCTCTAGGGCGGAGATTGGGAAGCCGCCATTTTCACTCTCTGCCTCCAAAGCTGTACAGAAAGCTTGCCAGGAACAAAAGCTCCGGAGAGCAAACCCGAGCAGATTACTTAGCCCGGACCAGGCAAGGGTGGGGCAATTCTGCCTCTGGCAAAGACATTTGGGAACCATGGCAACAAGCCCCCCCCAGAAGATCAGCAAGAACAGCAAGCCAAGACCAAATTTACCCATAAATGAGAACGGCAGAACTCCAGCGCTAGGGAAATAATGCACATAGAATACACGGCTTTTTTACCATGATTCTTTAGTCTTTCAAAGTTAATTTTTTTTTAACTTTTTTTTTTTAATTTTTCTTTTACCCTTTTTCAACCAACATCTTATCAATCACTTTTCTTAAAAAATATTTTTATTTTTCATTTTTAGAGTCATATTCTATCCCTTCATAGTAGTTACCCATATTTTTGGCATATATATATAAGTGATACTCTCTTTAAAATTTTGAGATACTTTCTTCTAACAGATCAAAATATACCCTAAATCTCTAGTGTATGGTTTTGTTCTACTCTCCTGCCTGATCACATTCTCTCCCTTTTTTTTTTCTTTCTTTTTTTTTTAAATCCTCTTTTCTTTCTTCAAACAACTTCTTATCAATTCCTTTTATAAAATTTTTTATAATTTCCATCTTTAGAGTCATATTCATCGCTTCATCATTTCAACCCTTATTTTTGTACGCATATAAGTTTTTCTTTCTTTAAATTGAGAGGCACTATCTTCTAACAAACCAAATACACCCAAAATCTAGTGTGTGGCACTGATCTATGTACCAGCCTGATCATATTTGATCATATTCTGGTTTTTTTTGTTTTGTTGTTTTTTTTTTTCTGTTTTTATCTTTTTCTTTTTCTTTTTTTTTGCTTTTTCTTTTTTCTTTCTTTCCCTTTCTTTTTCCCCTGGGTTCAGGTCCTTTCTGATTTGTTTAGAGTATATTTTCTGGGGACGTTTTTACCCTGTAAGCATTTTGTTCTCTCATTCATCTATTCTCCTCTGGACAAAATGCAAGACGGAAAAAATCACCTCAACAAAAAGAACAAGAGGTAGTACCGACTGCCAGGGACGTACTCAATACGGACATTAGTACGATGTCAGATATAGAGTTCAGAATCCTCACTTTAAAAATACTACCTGGGCTTGAAAAAAGCATGGAAGTTATTAGAGAAATGCTTTCTGGAGAAATAAAAGAACTAAAATCTAACCAAGTGGAAATCAAAAAGGCTATTAATGAGGTGCAATAAAAAATGGGGGTGCTAGCAGCTAGGATAAATGAGGCAGAAGAGAGAATCAGTGATATAGAAGACCAAATGATGGAAAATAAAGAAGCTGAGAAAAAGAGAGATAAACAACTACTGGATCACGAGGGCATAATTCGAGAGCTAAGCGATAGCATAAGACGAAACAACATTAGAATAATAGGGATCCCAGAAGAAGAAGAAGAGAGAGACAGGGGCAGAAGGTGTACTGGAGCAAATTATAGCAGAGAACTTCCCTAATTTGGGGAAGGAAACTGGCATCAAAATCCAGGAGGCACAGAGAACCCCTCTCAAAATCAATAAAAATAGGTCAACACCCCAACATCTAATAGTAAAACTTACAAGTCTCAGAGACAAAGAGAAAATCCTGAAAGCAGCTCGGGAGAAGAGATATGTATCCTACAATGGCAGAAACATTAGATTGGCAACAGACCTATCCACAGAGACCTGGCAGGCCAGAAAGGACTAGCAGGATATATTCAGAGCACTAAACGAGAAAAATATGCAGCCAAGAATACTATATCCAGCTGGGCTGTCATTGAAAATAGAAGGAGAGATATAAACCTTCCAGGACAAACAAAATCTAAAGAATTTGCAAACACAAAACCAGCCCTACAAGAAATCTTGAAAGGGGTCCTCTAAGCAAAGAGAGAGCCTAAAAGCAACAGAGACCAGAAAGGAACACAGACAATATACAGTAACAGTCACCTTACAGGCAATACAATGGCACAAAATTCATATCTTTCAATAGTTATCGTGAATGTAAATGGGCTCAATGCCCCAATCAAAAGACACAGGCTATCAGATTGGATTAAAAAACAAGACCCATCAATATGCTCTCTGCAAGAGACTCATATTAGACC
>NC_138376.1:18094282-18184863 GCF_054177405.1 Leptonychotes weddellii
GCCTGACAGCCAGTTTCTGGATAAAGTGGAAAATAAGTGGATGTTGACGAAGCACTGTGCTCTCAGATTTATTATTACATATATCAACATTATTGTCATTGTAGGTTTACTTGTGTCTGCCATTCATTCCTTGAAAGCAGAAATTCTGTTTTCGATCTGTATCCCTAGTGCTTAGCACAGTAACTATGCAGTATATGTTTATAATTATTTGTTAAAAAGTAAGAGGAGATTGTATTCAGAGGTAATTTTTATCAGCCATTTCTCCTCTTATAGGTTAAAAATAATGTAAAATATGAGAAAAAGCAAAAATAATGCCCAAATGCTTACCAAATTGAGTATCAGAATTTCTTCTTTCTTCATTAAATATTTGAGTATTATGCCTCTTGTACACTAAGCATTGCGGTGAGAGCTGCAAATTAAAATGAGCCTTCCATTAATGGTAGACAGTGGTAACTGACCAGTGACCTTAAAAAACAAAAGAGCCCATTATTTTACCAGCCAAATGAGTCTATTTGGGAACGGAGGAATTGCAATTCGGGACAGGCAGGCTGTGGCAAACCATAAGCCAGTCTGGAGAACAAAGGAGAAGAACATTATAGAGAAAAAGGAGGAGGTTGGGAGGGGCTGCTTGGAACAAAAGACTGTTGGAGGAAAGTGAAGAGTTCAGGGTGTTGGTGGTTCCTCATTGGCTGAGGTTGTGGCAGTTTCTCCTTGGCTGGTTGGTTGCTGGGCAAGGAGAAAACCTTCTTTCTGCTGGGATAGTAATGTGAACTTCTTCCGGTCCATTAGTGTGGGGTAAGCTAGATGGAAAGTTCGTGAGTGACAGGTCCCCCTACAGGGCTTGCCGACTACATTTCAAATGAGACTTCCCTTTATTAATTTTCATAGTATCATCAGCAGTTTATCAGTAAAGTTCATGGGGCACTTGGGTGGCTCATTCGGTTAAGCGTCTGCCTGCAGCTCAGGTCTTAATCCTGGGGTCCTGGGATGGAGCCCAGCACTGGGCTCCCAGCTCAGCAGGGAGCCTGCTTCTCCCTCTTCCCCTCCACCTCCCCCCGACTCATGCTCTCTCTCGCTATCTCTCTCGCTCTCTCAAATTAATAAAATCTTTAAAAAAAAAATTTATCAGTAAAGTTCAAAGGAGGAAAAGGTGTAAAGGGGAGCTGTCCTCATAAGCACCACCTTAAAAATAGATTATCAATAGGAATGCTTTTGAGTACAAGCAATAGAAAACCTTTACACAGTACATAAGGGGTTTATTCTCACATAGAGACGGTCTAGAGGTGGGTAGCTGGTCAAACTGATTTAGCCACTAGATGATGTCAAGGTGTCTTGAGTGTTCGTTTTCCTCTCATGCTTATGCCTGATGGTTGCAAACAGCTATTGAAGTTCCAAATATATCCTTATTCAAGGCAAGAAGCAGAAAAAACGGGCGCCCCAACCAGGAAAAAGTAAGCTTTTGTCTCATAAGGAAAGGGTAAACTTGGAACCATTCTAGTGGACTTCTGGTTATAGCATTGACCAGAACTCTGTTACATTTTTCTCACTAGCTGGGCATGGGGCTGGAAAATGAGGGTGTAGCGATTCCAGCCTCTGTAGTGGAATGACTGCTGGGCCAGCCACCAGTTAGTGTCTGTGCAACTAGGGACATGTAGACATGGGTGGAGGAGCATTCCAGGCACAGACAATGAGGTGTCAGGGAAGTAAAACACAAGGGGCACCTCGGAGCCAGAAGCACTGGATTGGAGTTCCAGCATAAGCTGACTTTGAGTGCTGGTCGAAATAGTCAGCAAGTGATCAAATGGGTCTAAAACAAAGGTGAGGATAGAAAGGATAAACAGCTTGACTAAAGTCTCACAACTGGTAAATGATAGAATGGGAACTAGAATGCCTCGCAGCCCCCAGGGCACTGCTTTTTCCAGGACTCCACCCTCCTCAGTGGAAACTTCCTACAACCCCATGCATCCTCTGACTTGGCCTTCAAAAGTTTGAGAAACATCAATCCAAAGATATTTATTTCCACAATTTATTTTCCAGCTGAAGTAGCTAAACAGGCTCTCCCTAGTTTTGTGACTGGTAAATTACTAACTGTTGGTAATGTCAGGTCTCAGTTACTACCTGCTACACCACTGAATGCAACATGATTGAAGCCTGATTGAAGTCTTAATGAATGGACTAAATAATGGTTCCTATTTAGTAGTCTATTCTCTTTGAACTAGAAGCTGAGGACGTGGAACCTTGAGCTCCTGGACACAGCAGGAACCAGGCAGAGGGTTTCCTCCACAAGTTCTGTACTTACTGTTACAGATCTTTTGACATTGACTACCTCTTTTGCCCCATGTACCACTGATTGATCAAGAATGCCAAGGTGAATAAACTAATTTAATGTGAATAGCATCAACACCAAGCACCTTTCCCTTTCTAAAACAGGACAGCTGCACTAAAGACCTCACTGCCGAATATTCTTTGGCTTTGGAACAAATGAACAAATCCAATTTTGTCTGTTCCTAACAGTTCTTGAAAGCTCATATATATTATTGCACTAGAGCTTTGGAGTAGATAGAATACTGGTCCAGCAGCTTTTTCGCATTCTTAACAAGATTATTAGGATTTTCCCCCAGTAAAAAAGTTTTCTGTTTTTTCTTAAGTCTTGAAATGGATGTGTATATTTTTTTTTTTTAAGATTTTATTTATTTATTTGAGAGAGAGAGAATGAGAGACAGAGAGCATGAGAGGGAGGAGGGTCAGAGGGAGAAGCAGACTCCCTGCCGAGCAGGGAGCCCGATGTGGGACTCGATCCCGGGACTCCAGGATCATGACCTGAGCCGAAGGCAGTCGCCCAACCAACTGAGCCACCCAGGCGCCCAAAATGGATGTGTATATTATGAGCAATCAAAGAAACCACAGAATTCTGTAATAAGCAGCCAAAGTAGAGTTTTGCTCACTATAAAATGTTGACAAATCATACCTCTCTGTGAAAATTTTTTTAACTTTTATGTTACAGGCTATGCAAGAACACAGAAAAGGAGGAGAGGAATAAAAGAGAAAAAGGCAACTCTTTAATTTTCTAAGTTCTTCCCAAATTTACTCTTAAATTTGTTCCAAGTATCTACTATTGAACTCATGGAATAAGCCTATGGCACTTTATTAGAACTATTGTTACCTGATCCCTTCTTTTTACAAATCCCCACAACAACTAGAGACAGTTCTTTGTACTGAAGAAAAACAGCTTCTTAGACTCTTCAAAGAAGGATTATTCATTACCATTAAATATGCTTGACATTTCAAAAAAATTTTTTTCTTTTATGGTTGCTAAGTTCTGCCATGTTGAGTGATAATGATTTTGAAAAATAAGTAAGATTGTACAATTAACTTCGAAAAGAAAATATTTAACATAGTCAACAGCCTGAATTGTGGGGAAAAATAACATTTTTTACTCTTGACAGTAGAGCAAAGTGTTAAAAAATTATTAGATCTATGTGTCATTGTTGACTTACTGAGTTTAGTTTTTATAAGAGTTTCCAGATTCCATTTCTTCTATTTATACTTCATCTTGGCCCCTAAACATTTAAAAAATTTATAAGAATACATACAATAAGATGAAATAATTGCCATCATTAAAAAATAATAAATGAGAGAATCGGGGCAAAGAGAAAATAGAGAATGTTGTTAAGACAGTAAAGGAGTAAAGCTAGACCACAAAATGCAAAAAGTAAATGAAATCCCGTAAAGTATCTTTAAATTATTCTGTGTTATACCAGGGTAATGCTTTTTTTTTTTTAACACAAGTATACTTACAAAACATTGTTTGAGAAGTGCTGTAATGAGCATCATAGAAAATTGCCTGCCTCTTAACGACTTGCATCAATAGCCGTATGACTACTTTGTCATGGGTGAAAGGTACTTCATTTTCTATTTCTTCTCTTCTATGACCCCTTTCCTGACACTGAATCCCATTTCATCAGGTAATGGATTTTTACATATGTCTTAGCATTTATTTTCTCAATTAATTGGTACTTGGCCAATTTAGGAAAATTCTGCAGAAACCAAATTAAGTAATAAAACTAGATCACTGACATGAGCCAAGCTGTGAATTTCTGGATTTAGCAAGAGTCGGCTAAATTAAGATGGGTCCTCCTGGCTTTTGTTTGTGTTAGTAATAGGAATGCCTTGAATAGGGTTCCTTCAGTTGATCTCTACCCTCCCATTTTAAGAAGCAGATTTAGAATTTCCAAAGTTATGACATAGTAATGTATCACTGTGACATCTTGGTTATCTGTGTGGCTTCATAGCCACTCATTATTGGAATTGTCTTTTAAAGTATAGCGGTTTTTTTAACTCAAATATTTTGAGATTTAAACCAAAAAAAATAGCTCACAGCAAAGTCTTTCATGACAAATAAAAGAGAAATGAAAGCTGCAATGACTTGATGCTAGAACTTCTTTCTTCTTTTCTTTTATACCTTATTTCTTCCCCTAATATTATCATTCCTGAATTAATTTGCTTTAAATATTGTTTTCAGTATTATGAATGAGAATCGTGAGCAAGGCAGTCTTGACTTAGAAAGATTCCTGGCCTTTGAATCAAGAAAACTTGCTTCGGGGGCACCTAGGGGTTCAGCTGGTAGAACATACCACTCTTTTTTAAAGATTTATTTGTTTGTTTATTTGGGGTGGGGGAAGGGGGAGCAGAGGGAAAGAGAGAATCTCAAGGAGACTCCCCGCTGAGTGTGGAGCCCAACACAGGGCTCGATCCCAGGACCCTGAGATCATGACCTGAGCTGAAATCAAGAGTCAGATGCTCAACCACCTGACCCACCCAGGCACCCCAAAGCATAGTACTCTTGATCTCAGGGTTGTCAGTTCAAGCCCCATGTTAGTAGGTATGCAGATTTCTTAGAAGAAAAACATGTTTCAAATTTAAGGTCAATGAGCTCTGTTACCCTGGTATAAATCATTTACTCCCCAGTATGTCATCTATAAAATGAGAATGCTAAAGTTGCCAAACTTTCTGGCGGAGTGTTTGGCATACAGCAGGTACTCCAAAGTCACCTCTATATTTCAGCAGATACAAGTAAATTAGCTACTACATAGTTATCTTTTACACTGGCAGTCCAGCTGCCAAATCATTTAAATTTGTAGTAGCCAACAGTGATTTAACCAGCTCAAGTTAAACTTTTGGAGTCACATTCTGCGCCAGGTATTTGCCAGGTATTTATTCGTATTTACCAGGTATTTATTCGCAGTCCAAGAAACTTTATCACTGGAATACGTAGTTTCAATATGATGAGATTGGCTTGAGCCTTCATTCAGCTAACCTTCTTTGGATACCTGCGATGTGCCAGACCCTTTGCTCCCTGCTAGAGGTACAGAGATAAACAGAACATGACCTTTGCCTAAGGAGCTTTGCAGTTCAGTGCCCACAGTAATACATTCACTGCAAATTTTTTAACAGTGTGGTGGCAGTGTACTGATGGAGAATTGAGCAGCGTGTGGTGGGAGCAGACAGGCAATACAACATAGCCTGTCCAGAAGGGGAGTGAGGTTTAGAAAGCAATAGTAGCTGGCCCGAGCTGTAAAGATTCAGTAGGGATTCGCTGGTGAAGGAAGGCAGAAGCAGAGGGGACAGATGTTAAAAAAAAAAAAAAAAAAAATGTAATTGGTGCTGGGCGTGAGGGACTGCCAGCAGTTTGGGCCACTGATGGCAGACAGAGGGCGAAGATGAGAGTAGACAGATCACAGAAGTGGGACCACAGATGACGGAGCCCCATGTGCCCTGCCAGACTGCTGGGACGTGTTGCTAGGCAGCGGGAAGCCATTAGGTATTTTAAGCAGACTACAGGTACGCCTTCAGCTGGACCCCAGACGTGACGGGGATTGAAGACAGAGGCCAGTTAGGAGGTAACGGCATTAGTTCTCTTTAGTCCTGATGGTAAAGGCCAAACTGGAGCAGTGGTGATGAATGAAGAGAAGAGACTGGTTTTGAGATACACTGAAGTAGAATTAGCTGGTCTTCGTGATTGGTTGAATATGTTGGATTAGAGGGAATGACTCGAACTTCAGTGAGCAGAATATAATTGGAAGGAGGAAGACCGTTCAAAATGAAACATCACATATCAGGGACAATGCCTCGTGGTACAAGGAAGGCATTTACCATGAGTACCTTTGTGTGCAGTGATAAAGCTTCAGGAGAGTATCTGGATGTTTCAGACACGATTTTTTTTTTCTAAAATTTTATTTATTTATTTGATAGAGAGAAAGAGCACAGAGGGAGAGGGAGAAGCAGACTCCCCACTGAGCAGGGAGCCCGATGTAGGGCTCAATCCCAGGATGCTGGCATCATGACCTGAGCTGAAGGCAGATCTTAACTGACTGAGCCACCCAGGTGCCCCTCAGACACAATTTTTTTTAAGATTTTTTTTTATTTATTCATTTGAGAGAGAGAGCATGAGCAAGGGAAAGGTCAGAGGGAGAGGGACAGGCAGACTCCCCACCACGTGGGGAGCCTGACGTGGGACTCAATCCCGAACCCCAGGATCATGACCTGAGCCAAAGGCTGATGCTTAACCGACTGAGCCATCCAGGCGCCCCTTCAGACACAATTTTAAAGCATCTCTTTGACCCTAGATGTTAACTTAATCTGCAACACTATATAAGCTTAGCTCACTTTTGTTTCTCCAATTATGTAGCTTTCATATATTAATTTTCTTTATTTGCCAGTTAATATTCATCAGTGTTCAATTAGTTCATTTTATTTGTTCTCAGGGTAATTATTGTATTTATCAGATGGCTCATTAGATGTCATTAGTGCATCTATTAGCCTTACATTCTTTTGTTTCTGGGGTAATTTTTGAGTGGATTTAGTACACCCCCTTTCGCCTAGTTTAAAATTACTTACGTGATCAATTCATTACAATTATATATATTATTCTGTAGCATATTTATTCAGTTAATGCCCTCATCATTTCTTTCTGTGCATCCACAGTTTGAGAATAAATACAAATATTTTCCCTATACAATTATCCCTCCCTGGCATCTGATCCCTAACAGTGATGTTGTCTTAACCAGAAATCATTTCTATAGGCAGAAGCATCTCATCTAAAATCTCCTTTGCCCTTTACTAAGCAGAATGCTAAATTAATTGAGAAAGTAGTTCCTTGCAGCCACACTGGAGCCAGAAGAAGCCATTGATCCTCTCTTCTGGTCCAGTGGTCTCTTATTCATTCAACAGTTCTTTATTGAGGATTCACATTGTATTCAAGTTCAGTGTTCTGTTTCTTCCCTTCTCAGACCAAGGATGAAAAGATTTCAGGACTGTGGCAGACCTCTAAACTCATGGAGACAAGAAATAGTAAGCACAGCTTTTAGTGGCAACCTAATGCTTAACCCCAAACTTGAAACTCTAAAGGAAGGCAATCCCGGGAGGTGCTGAGTAAATTAGGGCAGACCCTGCTGGGCAGCCTCCTGGAAGGGATGTTGCTCACAGGCTCTGCCCCTTGCAGGCCCCAGAATCCTGACTAGAACATTCAGTCTCAAAAAAAAAAAAACATCCAGTCTCAGCACCTAGTTTCAGCACCTCTCCTTCCTCATGTCTGAAGGACTGGCTTCCCGTGAGACTCTGATGTACCCAAAGGTCTATTCATTCCCAGGTTCCTGTGCTTGGTTCTTCCTCTTTTCCCTCTTTGTACCTTCCCTTTAATTTTATCACAATCCGTAGTTTCATTTGCCACCTTGATTTGGTGTTTACATCCCAAGTCTGTTTCCAGCTCAAGCACCAGATGCCATAGGCAACTCACACACATCCAGACCTGCCCAGCTAAGCTGGGGACTGGGCATTCGTCCAAGATACCTTCCCTTTACCTGGCTTCCTGTTCTTCCACATTCTACCTGGACATCACTCAGGCCCATCCCCTCCTCTTCATCCCTGCAAGCTTAGCTCATCGTTACTCTTCATCTCAGTGGCTGCACCCCTATTCTACTGTTGGTCCCCTCTGTAACCCCTCTAAATGCAGGTAGCTAACTTGCTGAGCAGGGTGCTGGGCACCAGTAGGTGGATGATTTCTTTGAGGAAGGAGTACCATGGTTTATCCAACTGAAGAACCTTATAAGGACCAGAGTCAAGATTTGAACCCAAAACTTTGGCTCTAAGATATGCTTGCTCCCACCCAGCCACCCTACTCCCCCTGTTTAAATGCACCAGAGGCTAGACGTGGCTTTTGGAGTAAAATTCATTCTTAGCTTCACATGCTCCTCTTTGTGTTCCGCCTCCTCTCTTCCTGTCTCTTTTTCACTTCAGCCAGATCAAACTTCTCCCATTTTGGAGTAAAATTCATTCTTAGCTTCACATGCTCCTCTTTGTGTTCTGCCTCCTCTCTTCCTGTCTCTTTTCACTTCAGCCAGATCAAACTTCTCCCATTTTGGAGTAAAATTCATTCTTAGCTTCACATGCCCCTCTTTGTGTTCTGCCTCCTCTCTTCTGGTCTCTTTTCACTTCAGCCAGATCAAACTTCTCCCATTTTCGTAATGGTGCCACATGGCTTTAGGCCTTCATGTGATCACATACTAGTTCCTGTGTTTGAAACACACTTCCTCCCTTCGTACAGCAAACCCTAATCATCCTTCAAAATTCAGCTAATAGGCTGACTCTTGATAAGCTCTCTGAAACCTCCCAACCCCACTCTATTTCCTTGTTAAACAATTTTTTTTATTTTTTATTTTTTTAAGATTTTATTTATTTATTCATGAGAGACAGAGAGAGGCAGAGGGAGAAGCAGGCTCCCCGCAGAGCAGGGAGCCCGATGCGGGACTCCATCCCAGGACCCTGGGATCATGACCTGAGCCGAAGGCAGACGCTTAACTGACTGAGCCACCCAGGCGTCTCAATTTTTTGTTTTTTTTAAAGGAAAGGGGTGCCTGGGTGGTTCAGTCAGTTAAGTGTCTGCCTTCGGCTCAGGTCATGATCCCAGGGTCCTGGGAGCGAGCCCTGCATCAGGCTCCCTGCTCAGCGGGAAGTCTTCTCCCTCTCCCTTTCCCTCTCCCTCTGCCTCTGCCCCCAACTCATGCTCTCTCTCTCTCTCAAATAAATAAATAAAATCTTTTAAAAAATAAAAAATAAAGGAAAAAGAAAAAAACTTTAGTTGCTTCTCATTGCTCTTGATAAAGTTCAAAATCCTTACAATGGCCTACATTTGCCATAGGGTCAGTTTCCCTGCCTCTCTGGCCTTATGTCACTTTCCCTTTTGGGGGGTGCTCTCCTCACATTGCCCTTTTCTCAACTTCCTGAAATACTATGCTGCCCTGAACCCATGCCGTTCCTCTGTCTCAAAGGTCTTTCTCTGTCTGTATAGGTCACCCCTCCCTGCTCACTCAGCTGGACCCCAGCAAAAGCACACGCCCGTGTTGTAAGCTCTCACAGCCCCATGACTGCTCTGTCATGACACTTTCACCAGGTGTAATTCTACATGGACTTTGTAATCACCTCCATAACGTCTGCCCCATTAGTCTGCCCGCAGGCTGCAGGAAGTCAAGGACTATGTGTGGTTTTGCTCACCACTATCCCCGCAGCATCCAAGCCAGGCACGAATGGGTTGTATTTATGGCGGCTCCTTCCTTGTCTTCCAGACACTTTGTGCAAAATCCTGCCATGTTAATTCCCCCCATCACTCTTGTCCTTGTTCACTATATTGTCCCTGGGGCTTAAGGACTATGTTTGAGTCAACTTCTCTTTCTCAGTAATAACACACTGGAAAAGCAAAAGAAATGTGTGAGTGAATGCCATGTGTACGGGTAACTGCTTATTAACAAGGATAAGTGAAAAGATTAACTACCGGGGTGACCGTGTTTAGGGCACAGATGGCCACATAATTTTCTTTAACTTCCTTCTTCTTCCATATCTGAATACAGAGGCATCTCAGAGAATTTTAAGATAAGATTTGGTTTCCCCAACCAAATTTATATCTAGCCTTTTTTTCCCCAGAAATTCACCTATTATATTTAAAAAAGCCTTCCTGCAAATGAAACAGGCTTGATTTCTTTCTCTTTGGGACTACTGTAAGGTGTATGTAGGCAAGCCCATTACTAACAAGTGATCACACAGTACTAGGGTAGTTTTCCAAGCTGCCTCCCCAAGCTGGAGGAACCCCAGTAGGCGGTGTAAGCTGCAGCAGGAGCCCCGAGGAAGGGCCTCCCAGCCTCCCCTCGCTCCCCCACCGGCGGCGGAGGCTGGCTCTCTGTCTGCTGTTAGGAATACTCATGTGTGCGTGCTATGCCCAGCCTGCCTATCCACATCCATGTTGCCACGGTTGGTGAGGCCTCTCAGAGGCTTGAGCTAGTGAGTGTAGAGAGAACAGGTCCCAACTTCTATCCCAAGCTAGGGCAGAACTGCTTCTCTCCACAGAGTGAGGATCTCAGGTTTGGGACCGTTTCTTCCTACATTCTGGCTAAACACACGAGCTACATCAGACAGGATTCTCTCTTCTCCCTTTCCAGCACTTCTGCTCTTGCATCCTCAGCCGCATACTCTCCATGCCCTAAGACCTTCAGATGTGGTCTGTCCCCTAAAGGACAAGCAGGGATGGGGGAAGGGGCTCTATCACAGGGATGTCCTGTCAGCAGCACTGTTAAGAGGTAGACTCGATTCAGAAAGCAAGATGTGCGGGCCATATGGTTTCTTAAAAGCCACTTCCATTTTCTTCTAAAAAGTAAAAACACAAGGAAAAATTCTCCAAAACACTGAGACATCTCAGGTGATGAACAAATGAGAGATCTCAGGCGAGGAACAAAACTTGGTATGGGAGGAAGAAAAGTCCATGTTGTCAGAACTGTCTATCACTGGTAGTGATTGTGGACACATTGTTTTCTTAAGATGCCACCATCTATTTCACTGAGAAGAATTTTCAAAGGTCAGAAGGACCAGTGCAAGATGGTAAAGAGAAAATAAGCCTCTTTGTTTTAATTAATTAAAAATAACCAAAATGCCAAAACTACTACTTATTTCATAACCTCTACTACTAACCTAGGCAGTCATTTCCTGGCAATAATGTTATTTCCACAATAATTAACTTTAGTCCACAATCACCTGGAAAACTTCATGTATTTCAGGCATACAGTTATCACAGAGGATTGTCTCTCTGGCATCCTTCTAACCCTGAGGAATAAGAGGGAATCCAGTGTTTATTTTTACTGTATCTTCCACTTTTTTTCTTCTTCTTTAAGGATGGAGGAGTTATTACCTTGCAGCACAGCCTGTTTTCATTTTGCAATTCCTTTTTATTTTCATTTGCCAGCCTGAAGACAAATGTGTTTAGAATATTAGAACCTAAGAAAAGAGAATCTGGTTGATTTCTTTTCTATTCTCAAAGTCTTTAACATGTGCAAGAGAATGGGAGCTATAGACAGCAGGGCTCAAAACCCACATTTTGTGCTCCCAGGGTCTTAAATCTCTCTGGAGTCCTCTAAGTATCTGCCTCCATGATGGAGGCAAAACACCTGGGTCAAGTGTGGATAGAGCAGATGGATGAAATTAACAGAATTTGCCCTTGAAGGATTTGCTGGTTCCTGCTATATTTTGAGTCCTTGAAGAGCAGAAATCTTGTCATACTCACGTTTTTTTTTTTTTAAACCTCCCCCCCACCCCCTCCGACTTTGCCTATAGTAGGGACTCTCCTAAAAAATGCAAGTAGGCCAGCCGGTTATTAAATGAGAATTTATGTGTGAAAGCTTCATAATCTATAAAGCACTTTCAAATTAAGGTAGTGATAATGTGGTTGGGAGTGTTTTGAGTTTGTCTTACTTAGGTTGAAATAATCTTATTTTATGATATCGCTAAGGATGAAGGGCTCTGTTAGAATCCCAGGATTCCTGAGTCAGACCAGTGCCATATATCATTATTATTTTTTTTTTCTAAAGATTTTATTTATTTGACAGAGCACAAGCAGAGGGAGAGAGAGGGAGAAGCAGGTTCCCTGCTGAGCAAGGAGCCCGATGTGGGACTCGATCCCAGGACCCTGGCATCATGACCTGGGCCGAAGGCAGCCGCTTAACCGACTGAGCCACCCAGGCGACCCCCATGTATCATTATTTTATGGCACGTCAGTTGTCCACCGCCAACACCATAGCTGCCTTTAGGCCTCCCGTGTCTGTTTTCCTCTGCATGATCCTTGTGGACGGTAACTTTTTGACAAAGGCTCTGACATATAACATATCTCTGGGAGCCGTACTCATTCAGTTAACAAATATTTATTGAACTTCTGCTGTATAGCAGGCGTTCTGCTGGGCACCAGAGATGGAGCAGAAAATAAAACTTATCAGAGTCTTGCGTTCCTAGAGTTTTCATTCTAGTAAGATTGTGTTGTAACAGGAGCCTTCCAGCACTTTGATAACTAGATCCACTGGAGGTAGTAGTCTCACACACGTTTTTGTACCAAATTCAGGCTTAGTTACAGTTTCATTCCAGGGGTTAAAAGCATTGGGAGGACTGATTTTATTCAAATTCTGATTGAAATAATGTTAATAAAATCAGTCCTTGCCACTGAGGCTGTTTACTGCCTGAGGGATATCTGTTCCATATTCACACAGATTCCCCCAGTGTTTAGGGGGAAAGAAGAAGAGAGGGGGACTCCAAAGTGAATTAACATTGATGGATCACATGCTGTGTATCAAGCACTGATATCATGTACTTCAGTATGCATTGTCTTATTCAGTGTAGATTCACTATGAAATAGGTATTATTACTCCATTTTACAAATACAATCATAATAATAGCTTTGTTATACTTAAACATTTCTCATGGGCCAGACACATGTTAGGCCCTTTCTTGCATTATCTCATTTAACCATCATAGAAAGTCCACGAAGCAGATCCTTCTAATTTCTCCCAATTTGCAAGTAAGGAGGCTGCAGCTCAGAGCAGTAAAGTAGCAAACCTAAAGTAATACAGCTGATAGGGAACTCAGTTAACACCTGAGTCCTCCAATACCAACACTTCTCCCCATGTTTCTTGATGCGGGTTAGGAAGCCTTCTAGACCTCCACCTGTCTCCGCAGGAAGATGCTGCTTTTTTTTCTTTGGGTGGGCTTCTTCCCATAAGAGAGAGACTCAGTGTGTCCAGGTGTCCTGCCAGATAGGTGCAGGTAAACTCTCCGTGAAAACCCCTACTGGGGAGCTATTACCAACATCACTGTGCATCTCTTTCTGTTCTTACTATCCCTTGACTTCAAAGTGCAGGTCAGAGTTTGGACTCTATAATTTTAATTTCCCTAAATAATTTCAGCAGTAAAAAACAGGTGAGGCTGCCTTTGGCAGAGCTGGATTGACGACCTAATGGTGATCTTCCCAAGGAGAATCTGTAGTGCTATGAGTCTCATTTGGTGCAAGACCACATAGCCGCATTTACCGTAAGGGAAGGAAATATTTCTGGACCACAGGCTCCAGTTCCTTCCTGATTGGTGCCAAACCAGAGCTGTGGAGATGTGAGCATCCCACTGCCATCATTGCCTTCCCTCCCATGCTTCTGTCTGCTCATGCTCTTGTCTTGCCCCATGACTGGATCTGTTCCTTTATGGTGGCTGAGAGCCTCTGCCAAAAGGAACCTTGAAGAACAGACAACCAGCTTCTATAGGAAAACATTACTCTAAAAGAGCCAATAGCCAACCCTGTAGAAAAGACCAGTGTGGTTTGTGCTCTTTGGAGTATAGAAGATCCCTTGATAGCCTGCTCGTGGTAGGAATGGTCTACACATGCTTTCCACTGTCCCGTTCAACTTACTCCTCACTCCACTGCAGTCTGGCTTGCCAAATTCCTTCTGTTATTCTTTTGTCTCAGCCCATTTGCTACCAGGATCATCATCTTTCCTTCCCTCCCTAGCATGCACGACACCACTGTCTTCCTGGTTTCTTCCCTGTTTGGGACACTCCTCCTCTACCTCTCTTCCTTCAATATGGGAGCTCCTTTCTATTGCACCCTAACCTTCTCACAACCTCCCTACATGTGCTCATCAGTTGTGGCTTCAACCCTGGGTGCTCTGATGATTCACCCTTGGTTTATCCTTTCCCCTAGCCTGCAGACCCTTCTCTCCAAAGCCTTCCTTCAGCTTCTGGGTATGCTACCAAATTGAGTGTGTCTACACAAAATTCTGCATCTATCCCAGCAAACATGGCCCTTCTGCATTCCTTCTCATTGTCTGGATGTTCAGCTCTCAAGCCGGAAATCACTTCACTTTCTCTCCTTATTTTACCCATAGTCCGTCTTCTTGCCCGGTGGATTGTCTCTCCCATATTTCTCTTACCAGCAGAAATTTTGCATCCCCACAGTGATTGTCTTCGTTGGCCCTCAGCAGTTTCTGTCTGGATTTTATAACAGCCTTCTACTGATCTCTGTGTCTTCAGTTCTTAATGCTACCAAGGCATCCTTCATCTTGCCACCAGAGTGGTTTTTTAAATCCAAATCCAGTGGTGCCACTCTCTGAAGTCATGCATTTAAAAGTAGCACCAAGGGTTAATAGAAGCAAAATTCTTCCCTTAGAAGCCAAGATTTGTCAAAAAAATTTGACTGGGTAGACTTCAAATGCATAAATGCTGAATGAGAGCCCAGTAAATATAAGCCATAGTCTAGACCTATAAATAACTACGTCCAAGACATTATTATGTTTATCTATATGAAATATGTCAAATTTGCTTGTAAAATTCAAGTATTCAAATGATTTCATTTTCTGCTGCTGGAAAATTAAGAATTGACCCTGAGTCAAAATTTGCATTTGTGTCCTATCATGAAGAAGCGTAAGCAAAATAAATAGGATCATAAAATTAACATTTTATCGTTCTTCAAAGATCTGTATTCACTTCACTACTCTCACTGAATTAAATTACCTTTAGTTATTTGTTTATATAAGGGAAAAAAGAACAAGTCAACTTGGCTGAATAAAATATGGATTATTTAAAAGGCCCTTAGACTTTCTCTTACTTAAATGCTTATGAATTTCTTAGCTGACTTATGTATCTTGTGCCTATATGAGTTTGGGTAATTAGTGATGTGTCTTTACACACAAATTAATAGGAAAAATTTCTTTTAACATGAATATAGAATTGCCCTGCAGAACTTGTCTTAAATGACAGTAGCTTTTCTTAATACTACATCTTGCTGTCTTGTGGTTAAATTAAATTCCTTTGGGCTAGCCTGAGAACATTACCATCTTTTAACATTGTTTCAAATTTTCAATTAATAAATAAGAAATTTTGCAACCTCATCTTTTCTCAAATGAACTGAAAACAAGCTGCATTAAATTTTATCCCTAACTTGTTTCAATATTTTTTTTTTAAGATTTTATTTATTTATTTGACAGAGACACAGTGAGAGAGGGAACACAAGCAGGGGGAGTGGAAGAGGGAGAAGCAGGCTTCCCGCTGAGCGGGAGCCCGATGTGGGGCTCGATCCTAGGACCCTGAGATCATGACCTGAGCCAAAGGCAGACGCTTAACGACTGAGCCACCCAGGCACCCCTCAATATGTTTTAACTAGTGAATCAGGATTGTATGTGTGTTGCAAGTGAGAAAATCAGGAAAATAAGGATAGGAAAACCAAAATGAGACCTGGAATGAGGTTAACAAGCAAAATGGGCACTGAGAAGACAGGTCATTTGGCAGCCGGGAGCAACCTCCGGTCTGGCTCCAAGCTTCCCAGTAGCCTATGCGAAGAGGAGATCGTGAATGGTTACTGGAGTCACAGTGTCCGTGATATACAAGCAGCCAGTTGCTTAGAAATACAACTCTTCAGGCATGAAAACTCAAGAGATTTCTCTCATGAAGGGCAACATCCTTAACATAAATACAGTCAGTTTCAAAGGATAGTTTCTTCTGGCATCTCATAATGTGGGCTAATGACACCAGAGCACAGGGAATAAAGCAGCTTCACAAGAGACCCAAGATTCTAGGTCCCTGGCGCCACCCACAGATAGAGTTGAGTATCCAGGGGAATAGATAGAGGGCTTGCCTTTTAGTCATTCCTACAGAGATAGATCTTAACTTCAGACACTTGATATGTTTTGTGCAGCAGTGAGTGAAATTATACTCCCAGGCAAAATCTAAACTGAGTAGAAAGGGAAAGCTTTACTTTTACCTTGAGGGAATTGCCGTGGACAGAACCAGAGGCCTCTAAGAACTTTAGATCCACTCCAATTCAAAATACGCCAGTTCTAGACCTTCAAGGTTTTTGTAAGAGGCTGTTATGGTGGACCATCTTTCTTAAAATAACTTTCAGATGAGACACTCAAGTAAATCGGTGATAAAATGAACCCCTATATAACTAAAATGGTTTATCCTACAGGGTTATTTTGAGCTATAAGCCGCTTAACATGTACCAAAAATTAAGGCTTTAACTTCAGAAATTTTATCTAAGGCTGAGTTTTTAGAATAATATTTTGAACTCAAAACCATTGTCTCTTAAAACCACCCTCCATGTTTGTCAAAACCTCTTTATCTGCATGCAGGTATACCTTTCCCTTCATGCTCAGGGAGGGCGATATTTTAGTTCCCCTTATCTGTGGTCGGTGGGGGGTGGGGAGGACACACACATTTCAGTACCTCCAGTGGATGCCTGAAGCCACAGATGGTACAGAACCCTATGGTATACACCAAGTTTTTTTTCCTATAGATAGATATCTTTGATAAAGTTTTATACATTAGGCACAGTAAGAGAGTAACAACAATAACCAGTAATAACATAGAACAACTATGACAACTATGCCATAAGGAAAGGTATGTGAATGTGGTATCTCTCTCTCAGAATACTGTTCTGTACTCACTGTTCTTTTCTGTGGTGGTGTGAGCTGATGAAATGCCCACATGAGGAGATGAAGTGAGGTGCATGACATAGGCACTATGACATAGCGTTAGGCAACTGTTGATCTTCTGCGGATACGTCAGAAGGAGGATCATCTGCTTCAGGACTGTGGTTAACCAGATGTGACTGAAAACTCAGAAGGCAAAACTGCAGATGGGGTGGGGGGACTATGGTACTTTGTTCTTTTCAAATGGTCATAGTTTTGTTGGCATAGTTGCCCTCCGAAGGGTAGAGTTTAGCGTTTAGCACGGTGATAACATTTTTGTCTGGTTCTAAGCCAAATGAATTAATTATGTATTAAATATAAGTTAAATAAATTAATATGTATTATTAATATCTAAACTAGGGAGAACATTTTAAATTTTAAAATTTTTTCAGTGGCAGTCAATCAATAAACACATTGTTTTCCAGTGAAACTACTCTGTAACCAAGTAAAGCTTGGACAGAGAGATAAAAGAACAGGCCATAAACTACATACTTAAGACTGACACAACCAGATTATTTTTCTGTCTAAAGTATTCTAAAGTAACTTAACTCCACATATTTGATGTTGTTGCAGGAATAGAATTGTGATGATGTGTTCAAATTATGCTTAATATGGGAAATGTTAAAGTATAATGTGCAGTAAGTGGAGATAGATGTAAGTTATTTCCAGAACTGTCTAACATTGGTAATTTACTGTAATAATTATTAAATGATAGTGAAGAAAAGATATAAACATGTAGTTAGTAGGTGAAATAAAAAATAATATCTAAAATTGCTTGTTAGGTTAAAAAATACTAATGAGTATCAGTTTATTGCTGTATATAATTCTGGCTAAATAGCATTGAATTTTTATTCCTGTTGGGTTAGAAATCTTACATGTACCATTGGGTCACAGATTTTTATGGCCATTTTTGGTATTTTATTTTCTAATTAAATAAAATTTTTTTGATTCAACAGTAGTTGTAGAGCACCTACTATGAGCAAAGCATAGTATGGTCTGTGGGGAAGTAAAGATGAACAGGGTTGGGGTGCCTGTCTTGAAGAGATGGAGAACCTGGTGGGGTAGACACACTGTCCGTAAACCCTAGGGGAAAAGGCAGTGTAATGGGGGTACACAGTAGGGCCAGAAACAAAGTGCTAGAGGCTGAGAGGTGGCCTGGGAGTGGGACTGCCATGAAGCCGTGGGGTACGGGAGTTGGATGTGCTCACTAGTGGGAACTAAACTTTGCTTTCGAGCTATAATACTAAAACTACAACTTTACTGTGAAAGTACTCTCCTTCTCCCTTAATCTAGCAACTAAATATTACCAGAGAATTCCATCCCATGCTCAGAGACTCCTCTTTGAAAAAAGTAGTCTTTCTCTTTCCCTCTCTCCTTCCCCCAAAACTCTCTGTTCCTTCTTCCATATTTTCCTCTTGCCTTTTCCATACGTTTCCCAGTCATATGGAAATACGGAATTTTGAATTCTAAGTTCATTATTGGCCTCCCTTTGCAGAACGGCTGCTGTACTCTGGTAAAATTCTGTTCCTCTTTCAAAGAAGTCCACCTCTCAGAAAGACTTCCCAAACCCCCAGGCCAAGCTATTCCCTCCCTCCTCTCTATTCTCAGAGCACTGTGTGTATATTCCTGTGATAGTAATGTAGAGTGTGTCTACACTACATACAAAGCATACAAATTCTGTTTCATGTTAATATTTTTATAGGGCATGTGGATGGCTACATAGAAAAATGAAGCCCCCCAAAAAGCAGTTAGACTTGGGGGCTATTATACCATTTTTACAAAGGGTGATAAACTGTGGAGAAGTGACTAGGCACAGAAAAGGACTGTGGCTTTGGGGTGGTAGTATATTATAGGAAAGTAGGAAATATATGTGGAAACTAGTGGGATGTAAGGGTTGTTTTATAATTATTTTTAATTTTCATCCATTTGAAAGAGCGAGAGAGAGACAGAGAGAATGAGCAGGGAGGGGGCAGAAGGAGAGGGAGAAGTAGGTTCCCCACTGAGCAGGGAGCCCGATGCGGAGCTCGATCCCAGGACCCTGGGTTCATGACCTGAGCCAAAGGCAGACGCTTAACCAACTGAGCCACCCAGGCATCCCGTAAGGGTTGTTTTAGTATGGCTTGTTTGTGCAGACTCATCTTGGTGTAGACTCCCCATCTCCAGTGATAAGAATGTTCTCTCTTTCCTGGTACTGGGAGAACACCTTTCTCATGGGAAATTTATGCCCTGCTTTTTGGGCAGAAAGGACAGACAGCCCTTCCTGCATCTGCTGTTTCTCAATTGCCTGCCATTTAAAATAACCAAATACCAGAGTGACATATTTGGGGGCAGAATGTTCTGATCCCCTTTATTACTGTGATCTGACTTTGGACTGGCTGTGGAATCTGTGTGGTAGGGGAGTTTGGGGGAGAAGGGGCTGGGGATCTCTGTCGAGGATCTCTGCTGTAACTAAAGGAGTTCACACACCTAAGAGCAGCGGATGTCCTTAGGCTGTGTTGCTAGAGGGTTAACGGAGATACAAGTAAAGTAACAAGGCTGTGCCTGGCGTGTAGTCAGTGTGCTAGACCGGTTAGCTGTTGTTGTGAGAGAAGGGTTTGATGACTGAGCAGGACTTGCACAGGGCCTGGGACCTGCCCATTCAGTCTCCAGCTCTTGAACCTGAAAGAAGCAGACTCGTCTGTCCAGATCAGCATTTCCCAAAATGTAATGGGTATTATCGGGCATGGGAAGAGGTTCTGTGAATGAATCTGGGTGCCTAACTTTGTCTTCCCATGTTTCCAGGTTTCTTTACTGCTTTAATATACAAATATTCTTTGTAACTCTTCCCAAAGAGATACTAGTATTTTTTTTTTCACATAACACATGTTGGAAAATGCTGTCAGATTTGATTTTCACCTGCTTTAGGCTCTTGAAAGCACAACTAGGCAATTAGAAGGTAGGTCCTCCCCTAATCTGCCAGATCACCTGTTTTCTGCCTGCTGTGGTTGATCATACCCTTAAGAGCTCCTTATTTCTAGGAAACACGTTTTGCAAAAGAATGGCAGTGAGGAAAGCTTCCCAACTGAACCTCAGTGTATTGAACACGGGCCAAGAGGTTGGCCTCTTTTTCTGTTAATCCATTGATGATGGTTCTAAGTAAATACAGTTTATCACACTCGTGTGGCTTTTAACGCAGGGTGGACAGTTTTAAAATTTTAGGACGTAGTTAAAGAAGATGGAACTCATTTAAGTCTGTACCCCCTGCATTAAACTGATTGCTCGATATCTACTGTGAATGTGCTGTTTGTTGTTATGGACTGGGCTTAATGGATCATGGAATTACAGACAGTACTGAGACCAAATGCCTTCATGCTCTGAGCATTTATGTATATTGAAAAGTCGACCTTAGATTGAGGCCAAGTAATAAAAGTTTCATGCAACTCAAAATCAAAGTGTGTTGCAGATTTCTGATCCCTGAGTTTTCTGTACTAAAGTATAAGTGACAGGGCGGAAAGCCCTTCATTTTTTTTTTTTTTTTTAAGATTTTATTTATTTATTTGAGAGAGAAAGAATGAGGCACAGAGAGAGCATGAGAGGGGGAGGGTCAGAGGGAGAAGCAGACTCCCCGCTGAGCAGGGAGCCCGATGTGGGACTCGATCCTGGGACTCCAGGATCATGACCTGAGCTGAAGGCAGTCGCCCAACCAACTGAGCCACCCAGGCACCCGGAAAGCCCTTCATATTTTACCAGTTAGACCTGGTATCTACACACTTGCGGTCAGTAGCCAAAGAGCAGCAGTTGCTAAGACCTTGGACGTAAGCAGTTAGAAGAAGACTATCAGATTTCAAAGGAGAAGGCCCAGTGACATGCAGTGAAGGGTTTTATTAGCCATGCTGTACATTCCTCTGCTGCACTGCTTCACACTTCTGTAAAGCATCTTGGCTCCTGTCAGTGTAATGACATTTAATTACCTGTCTTTAGAATGCCATGTCCTCCTGACCAAGCCATGCACCTAGGTGTCCAGAAAGTGTCACCACCTTTGAGAACCATCTGTATCCCAAGAGAATTGCCAAGACTTGACTTTGGACAGGAGCTGTAAGTAGTAAGCAGGACATGCAAGTTTAGAGGGACAGCCTGTGGCCAGCTTCCTTCCGCCACCGCGTGCCCTGAAGGGAGAGATGTAGTATGCCCACGACCAAAGATGCCTGTCGCTGCCAGTCCTACGGCAGAACAAGGAGACTTAGATTTATATTAATCGTCAGAGTTTGAGACTGCATTTGTGGTTTGACCTACCATGTATACTTTATTGTCATTTTGGCAGATAAATGGCAAGTGTCATTCTAATATTATTTAGTCACTATTAATGTGAAAAAGCAGTATGATAAACAGCAACCAAATTTGTAAATGCAAACGTTTGCTGGATTTTCTTCAGTCTTAAAGTCTTCAAGTTCTTTAAAATAAAGTTAAATCCTAACACAAACACCTACTAGATGATTCACAAAGATGTTATGGAAATAAATTATGTAATGCATGGAAATATTTTGACCTACTTGGAAGAAAGATACAGTAACACGCTGTTTGTATTATAAATGGCCAAGCAAACAAACTTTGTTTCAAGGCAATACAGCACCTAGACCAAAATAACCGTTTCTTTATTATAGTGCATGATATTCCATGCCTCATGCTGCTTATGACATCCCAGGAGACAGAGATTAATTGCATTTTTAAATTCATAGAATTTTTAGACTAGACAAGACTTTAGAGATGCCTCTTCTCCATGAAAAGCAAAATTAAAGCTCTCCAAAGGGAGAAAGGGCTACCAGATTTTGTCAGTAAATCTAGGGCTGTGATTAATGTTTTCATTTGCATAAATTTACATATAGTGTTCAGAACCCTTTAACTCCAAGTAAGCAAAGTAAAGTTAGCTAATGGCCTCCCATACCCTGGATTCAATCCAGTGTTCAGGGATTGAGGGAACTGAGACCCAACTTGTCTATTGCTGTCCTTTCCAAAGCCAGGATACTCAGGGGAAGCTCACCAGGATTTTGACAGTACTTTGCAATCATGATTCCAGGACCTTATGGATGGGTATGGGTACTGTATACCTGGAATATTTTTATGTAGATTTTTCTTTCCTTCTGAATAACCCAGGAAATATTCTGCTGTTTCACACATTGTAAGAAGGGAGAGGGAGAATCATTCTGCATTTTTTTTTTTTTTTGGTATGTGAATTATCCTTAATAATACATTGAGCACAAACTAGGTGACTTATCTGTTCCTTCTTGTCTTTCCTTCTTTGCTCATTTATTGTTGCTGGTGACTGATGGCAGGAGGAAAGAATAAAACAAAAGGCATTTTATTTGGCTCCTTTTTAGCAGCACTGATAGGAAATTTTAATGACATTTGAGTTTAATGATCAGGAAGAATTTCCATCATTCCTGCTTTACACCACCCCTCCCTCCAGTGGAAAATCCAGAAGTAATTAATTGAATATTCTTACTGTGGATACTCTCCATACATTTTAAATCATCTAAAGGTCATGTCTTACACTGGCTAGTTCACACTATAATTTAAAAGAAAAAACAATTTTTAAGATACTTTATTTATTTATTTGACAGAGAGAGACACAGCGAGAGAGGGAACACAAGCAGGGGGAGTGGGAGAGGGAGAAGCAGGCTTCCCACTGAGCAAGGAGCCTGATGCGGGACTCGATCCCAGGACCCTGGGATCACGACCCGAGCCGAAGGCAGACGCCTAACGACTGAGCTACCCAGGCGCCCTAAAAGAAAATTTTTAAAATTGTATTCTGTAGCCTGACTTTTATCCCTTATTACATAATGAAAACTTGAACTTGCTTTTGTGGTACTAGGTCAAGCTCATTTCTGGTAAATGCAGGAGGAACAGAGCCAGAAAACCATATCCCTGAACACAGAGCCTTATATGCCACAGGGATAACTTGTAAAAGATGTAGGCCAATTCCATAAGATTTGTGAGTGTGAGGACAATTAATAACAAGTATTTATCTTGTGTTTCCCCTAATGAGAGTGGTTTCAGGACTCCACAGATGAAGGACACGCTCATCTTTCAGGCCAGGAATATGTGAAGAATGGACTAAGGATCTGAGCCTGCACGGTCTAAACGGCCGTGTCTAAAACCAAATAAAAGAGAAGCCGGGACCTCCCCACTACTTGATCTGTATGCCTTACTGCAGAAAGCCAGACCAGTTTTATAGGTGGCCTTTACTTTGATAAATTGGTTTACATTTTGAAAAATCTTGTTTGCAACAAAATGTTAGTGGCTTGTGAGGAAGGATCCAAGTGATAAGTACAAGTTCAATTTTGATGAATTATAAGTTAAAGATATTAAATGTTTTTAAGCACCAAAAAGGAAACCCAGACAGAATGCTTATAAACTTTTCCTCCAGGGCCTTAGGTTCAGAATACACTACAGGATGGTGGCACCTTTCCTTCTTTCTGTTACTTTATTAGCTTTTTTTTTGAAAAGAGACTATTACTTTAAAAAATTCTCCAGGAGCACCTGGGTGGCTCAGTTGGTTAAGCACCTGCCTTAGGCTTAGGTCATGATCTCAAGGTCCTGGGATCAAGCCCCACGTCAGACTCCCTGCTCAGTAGGGAGTCTGCTTCTCCCTCTCCCTCTGCTGCTTCCTCTGCTTGTGCTCTCTCTCTCTTTCTCTCAAATAAATTAATAAAACTTTTTAAAAAATTCTCCGTAGAAACTTACTGAAAATCTGTAGTTATATGAAATTTTTTTAAGTCATAGTGTTTTTTAAATATATTTTTTCTCATTTGTACATAATTTTCACATTTATTATTTTGATAGATATAGTCCACTAATTTACCATAATTTCTTTGACTGTTTATTATTGGACATTTAGATTAGGACTTAAATCCTACAAAGGGGCTGCTGAGTGGGCTGATAGCCTAAGTTCTAATAACTGGGGTTTTCAGCAGTTCATGCAGGGGAAGAAATTCCTAGCACCACCTCCTTTGAGCCCTGGAACATTTTTCTGTCTCCACTCTCTGTCTTGCCCTTCTGTTACTCTCATCTGTCAAACCTGCAAGTATGGATTCCTCAAACATCTGTCTTTCCCATAACTAGACCTGGGCAACCAACCACAGTTGGAGAAAAAGAAGAATCACTGTGTTTGGCAAGTTGGTACCACCATTCTGGCTGTTTCCAACTTCAGCTGGCCCCTTCTCATTGTTTGGCAAGTTCTGCGGTCTTCGCATGCTCTCATTTGCTGAAATGATTCTTTTAAATCCCTCTTCTCAAACTTCCAATCCTCCTTACTCTCTTTTTTCCTCATAATTTTGTTTTCTGATGTATATCCCAGAAACCATAATGTAAAAGAATAAACTCAGTTGTCTTAGCTAATTCCACTGATTTTTTTTTTTTCATTTTTAATTTGTTTGACACATTTTAACAATACCTTGTTTCTTCCTGTTTTCTCATGGGATACTGTTTTGCCTTTCTAAAATGTTAAGAAAGGGGCATCTGGGTGGCTCAGTCAGTTAAGCATCTAACTCTTGATTCTGGCTCAAGTCATGATCTCAGGGTTGTGAGATTGAGCCCCGTGTCGGGCTCTGTGCTCAGCGCAGAGTCTGCTTGAGATTCTTTCTCTCCCTCTCCCTCCACCCCTCCCTTTGCATGCTTACACAGGTGCGCTCTCTCTCTCTCTCTCTCAAATAAATAGAAGCTTTCTTAAAATATTAGGAAATATTGTTAATTTATTAAACTCTGCTTTTATTTTATAACTAAGAAGGCTGTATAAGCCATTAATTTTCATCTAAGTATGGCTTTGACCTCATTCCAAAGATTTTATGCATAATCTTTTTCATTATTCTAAAAATATTCTCTTATTCTATAATGAAATTTTTCTAGGCTCAGTTATTTATGAGTGTATTTCCAAGAATTTAGGGGTTTTTTCCTTCTATACATTTACTACATTGTAGTCAATAAATACATGCTGATGTTGTTCTTGCTAAAGTTACTAATAACATCCTAACTACAAACTTCATTGGAGCCCTTTTCAGCTTTTGTCTTATCCTTTGTAGGACTATGACAATCTTATTTACTCTCTACGTGTAAAGTATGCCTTCTTGTCTCCTCTCTCTGTTGCCTCTACTCTGATCCCCTCTGCCTGCTCTTAAAGATTTACTGTGTCTCCAGAGCTGGCTTCTCTTCCCATCCTCCTGCTTTCTTCTGAACAATCGCATCTACTCCCCTGGTTGTGCCTCACTCTTCTTCATCAGTGAGTTTCAAGTTTATTGCCAGCCTGGAGGTTCTCACCAGAGACTCAAAACCCAATCTCTGCTCCCACAAAGTGAGCCTTCTCTATTGCTGCCTCTTCTTTATTTTGAAGTATATTACTGATTTTATGATGTCACTAGGAACTTAAACATTATGAGGAAATTATGGTTATTGTAATAATTTAGAAAGCATAAACCCCAGTAACCGAAAGCAATTATAACATGCCATTGTATTTCCTTCTAGTTTTTCTATGCCTATATATTCCACAATTGAGGTCATTCTGAGTATATAGTTACATCCTTCATTTTAAGATACTTACCTTAGAAGCTGAAGTTAGAGTCGTATTCAACACCTTCCACTAAAATAAATTCCAGAAAGAGTGAAACAAAAAATTCATGAAGATCCTTAAGAATACATGGATGAATATTTTCTTGTGATCTCACAGTAGAGAGGGCTTTTGTACATAGGGTAATTAACCCAGAAGCCATAACATAAAAATTGATACACTTGACTCTGTGAAAACTAAACATCTCTACATGACAAAAACACACAGATATAAAGCCAAATGACAAACTAGGGAGATCATTTCAGCTTCTCACAACAGATCTTACAATGAATCAAAAAGATAAATCATTCAATTCAAAAAAGTAGAGGATATAAACAGAAATATAAATGGCTTTAAACTTGTGGAAAGGTGGTCCGCTTCATTGCCCCAAAATGAGCAGAGGATCTTAACAGACATTTTTCCAAAGAAGACATACAGATGGCCAACAGACACATGAAAAGATGCTCAACATCAGGGAAATATAAAGCAAAGCCACAATGAGATATCACCTCGCACTTGTCAGAATGACTATTCTCTAAAAGAAAAAAAATATGAAGAAAAGGGGGACCATCATCATGCACTGTTAGTGGGAATATAATTGGTGTAGCCACTGTGGAAAACAATATGGAGGTTCCTCAAAAAATTAAAAATAGAAATGCCATATGATCCAGCAATTTTACTTCTAGGAATATATCTGAAGAAAGTGAAAGCACTAATTCAGATACACATATGCACCCACCTGTGTTCATTGCAGCATTATAATAGCAAAGGTATGGAAACAACCTAAATGTCCATCAGTGGAGGAATGGACAAAGATGTGGGGTGTGTGTGTGTATGTATATATATATACACTCACATACAGTGGAATGCTAGTCAACCATAAAAAATAAAATCTTACTTTTTGTGACAACGTGGCCAAACCTTGAGGGAATTGTGCTAAGGGAAATAGAGAAAGACAAATACCATATGATTTTACTTACATGTGGAATCTAAAAAGACCAAATGACCAAACAAAACATGGCCAAAATCATAGATACAGTGAACAGAATGGTGGTTGCCAAAGGGGAAAGTGTTGGGGAGTAGGTAAAACGGGTGAAGTAGGTCAAGAGACCCAAACTTCCGGTTATAACTAAGTCATGGGGAAGTAATATACAGCATGCTGACTACAGTCAATTATATAGAGCATACTTGAAAGTTGCCAAGAGAGTAAGTCCTTAAAGTGTATTTGGTATGATGACAGATGTCAACTAGACTTATTGTGGTGATCATTTCACTGTGTATACAGGTATCAAATTATGTTTGTACACCTGAACCCAATATAATGTTACATGTTATAACTCAAAAAAAATTTTTTTTTAAAAAACTGAGTTACTGTTTCCACCTGTTAGATGAGCAAAGATCAGGAATTTAGATAACACATTGTTTTGGCAAAGGTGTTAGGAAACAGTCACACACATTTCTGGTGGAACCTCTACACAGAATTTGGACACAATTTTATTAAAGCCATAAATACACATGTCCTTTGCCCTATAAGTTCCATTTTTCAGAATTGATCTCACAGATACACATACGTGATGCTACAGTAAACAAGGATATTGATTAATTACAGCATTGTTTATAAGAGCAAGATTGTATATAACTAAATATCCATTAATAAAAGCCTGGCCAGATGAATCCTAATTCATCCATACAGTGGAATATGACACAACCATTTATGAGTCAGCTCCATTTGTATTGATATGAAGTGCTTACTGATACATTTTAATTGAAGAATTAAAAGTACGCAGTATGCTTAGAATGCTGCCACTTGTGGAAGAAAATACAGGGGTTTTAGCTAGAATCTACTCTCTGAGAGGCTAATAAGAAACTGCTGTGGTTGCATCTAGAGAGAACTGGGAGGGAGACTGATACATTTTTTAATACCTTTGACTTTTGCACCTGGGACTTTAAGTTTTTTGAAACATTAATTTTAAAAGCATAATTTCATAAATTATGTAGCCATTTCTCCATTGTTGAACATTTAGGGTTGTTTTTATTTTTAATGCTTACAAATAGTGCTGTAATGAACATCTTTCAGTATACATCTTCATGCATATTTCAGGTTATTTCTGTAGGATTACTAAAAGTAGAATTACTGGATAAACAATTATGAACTTATTACACATTACTATGCTATTTTCCCCCACAGGAAATACAGTTCATACTCCCACCAGCAGGATGTAAAGGCCCTTTGTTTTTTTTAAAAAAAAATTCTGCTAATTTGATGGCAGAAAATCGTACCTTATTTAAATTTGCATTTCTCTGATTATGACTGAGGCTGAACATTCATGTATCTCTGTCCATTTATCTCTCTAAATTTAGTTCCTCTTTGTGCTCTCTTGTGAATTATTTTTTCTGGATTCTTATTCATTTATTTACTCTGGGCCTAATGTCTTTTCCACTCGATTTATATGTGCTGTTTATATGCTAAGGATATTAATCTTTTGTCATATTTGTTTCTAACTGGGTTAGGTGTTTAAGGACGAGTAGGAGTTAGCCAAGGAATCAAGCTGGGGGAGGACACTCCTCATATGGAGGACCAGCAGGCTAAAGGAGAGAGGACTGAGGACACTGTAAGTCTTCCCATATGGCTGGAGTTGGTGGACCATGCTGGAAGGGGTGCTTGATAGAGTGGGAGAGATGAGCAGGAGTATACTGTCCGTGCATTTGACCCTTCTCCTGAAGACAATGGAAAGCCAGTAGGGGATTTTAACAGAGAAGTATGTAGTAGGTTTTATTTACAGCTGCCCCGAGACTAAGAAGGTTTGGCCTCCCAAGTAGGTTTTCTGATAGTAACTTCACCTCCTCACTCCACAGCTCTTCTTATTGATCAGTGTCCACCTTTTTAAAACAATATCTCGATTATTTCACTCACTCTTGCTGCTTGTATCAGTAGTTCTTTACCCCGTAATGCCATCAGCTACTTGTCTTTTCCTAAGACATTGTTGGTGCTTGAACTATTAGTAGGAACACTTGAAGCAGCGTTGAGAGACCAAATGATCTTTTTAAGCTTTGTGAAGCAAGAGACAATTTTTTTTAATGCCTTTTCAAATGATTAACAACTTGGCTTATACCAAGTATTTATCAAAATTTGGATAGAGTTTATCGACCTCTGGAGGAGGCACAGCTTAGAATTAAAAATCACAGAACTGTAGTCAACTGGGTACAGGATCCAACTCTGCCACTTATTAGGCATGTAATCTTGGCCTAAATGTTCTGAATCTCTCTGAGCCGTAGTTTGTGAGGATTAAATGAGGTCATGTATACCCAGTACATGAAGTCATGTCTACCCAGTGTCCTGAGCACGGTGCTTGCGCCATCAATCAAAGATACTATTTTCTTCCCCCTTCTGGGCCCTCAAGACAGCAAATGACTGTGGAGAGCAGCCTTTTTCTTTGCAGTTTTGAGAACAGAAGTCTGAGGATATACTTATCTATATTCCATTCTCTGTTATCTACTTCAAGGTTTTTCTTTATCCTTTCTTATTTTTTCTTTGACCTTGGGCTTCAGGGTTTTATACGTAAATATCTTGGCATTGTACTCTGGTTGTTAAATCCAGTGAGTCTTCTCAATTTTTATATAATCACTCCTGGGACATTTTCTTCTATTATATCTTTAATTACCTACCCAGTTCAGTTTGTTCACATTTACTATTCATAGGTTATGTACTTTTGCCCTGTTCTGAAGCTTAATTTTTTTTCTTACATATTTCTCATCAACTTACATAATTTTTCTGTTTCAGGTTTGACTTTCCAGTTTGTCCTCCATCCTGGTTTCTCTAATACAGCATTAATTTCTACTTCAGCCATGTACATAATCATTGTCTAGCATTGCAGTCTTTGGTGGTATCTTTTTGCTTTTCTTAAAAGTGGGCAAATGTAATATAACTCCAATACTATTTATTTTTTCAATTTTCCTTAAAAGTCACCCAAGTGAGAAATAATTTACCTATAATAAAATGCATCTATTTTAAGTGTACAATTTCAATGTTTTGTCAAATGTAGATGTGAAAACACCACCCCAGACAAGCTAAGAACTGTTCCATTGACCCCCAAAACTCTCCTTAGCCCTTCTGTGTTCACTTTAAATGACTTCTACCTCCTCTTTCATCTCTGTGTAGATTTCCTATCTAGTCCCCGAGTCCAAAACCTTGTTGCTCTCCTCTGTAGCCCTAGTATTGTACTTACATAATAGACATTCAGTACATATTTCTTCAGTGAATTCTCAGTGCACATTTTGTAACCACTACCTCTCAGAGGTTATTTCAATCTTTGTGCTGCAAACCCTTTTCATTCTATTTCCTTTTCAGTTTCATATTCTTTGTTGTGTTTTCCTTATTGACTATTGGCCTTTTTCCTAAAGATCTTTTTATTATTGCCTCTGATATTTTGAGAAGTATATTCATTCCCTAAGTCTTTATTGAGTACAGTCTCTGAGCCAGGCACTTTAGATCCAGTGGTAAACAAAAAAGAGAAAAGTCCCTATTGCGTGGGGCTTATATTCTAGTGGGAACCTATATTCATAAGAAGGAAGCTTTCTGATCTGTCCCTCACCCTATTATCCACCCAGAGTACTCATGACCTTCAAATGGTCCTTGAGCTTTCTCTCTCTTGTTGTTAGTATCCATTTTATTGTACATCACACACGCCACAATCCCAAGGCTTTTGCATTAGTGTGAGAGATAAGAGCCTGAACCAAGATTAGGGCTGAAGGTTTGGAGAAGTGGAAGGTGATTCAGAAGAGATGTAAAAGGTTGAAACAATGAAATATTGTGCTTGATTGAATATAAGGAGTTAAGGGAAAGGAGGGAATTTAGGATGAATCCCCAAATGTCTGACTTAGATAGTTAGCTTTATGAAAATGCACCTACCTGCAAAGGGAATACTGGCCACTGGGGCCAGGGAGGAAAGAAGATGGTGACTTCAGTTTGAAAGTGTTCAGTACAAGAAGCTGTAGGAGGAATAGTGGGTGTCTTGTGTTAGCAAGTCCAAAAGGCAGTTGGGTTATATGGAGTTGGGACTAGAGAATGACTTGGTAGCCAGTGGCATATATATGATAGTATAAAACCTTGGGCACAGATTCAGTTAGTGGAGGAGATTTTATTTAGAAGAAAAGAGATCCAGTAGAGAACCCTAGAGAATACAACATAGAAGAGGCAGCAGAATAAGATGAGCTCGCAGAGTAGCCTAGGAAGAAATAACTAGTAGATCTAGAGAGCAGGACAAGACACCAGCTTGCTGTGGAACTCTCCATCAGTAAAGCAAATGTAAATAACTCAGTTAAAAACTGCAAACACTGTCTTCGATCTCATAAAAACTGTTGACTTCAAAGGATCTTATTTTTATTAAAAATTATGATGATTTTTTAAGTTTAATTTTTTAAGTGGCCTGTGTATGCACTGAGTGCCATTTGGATACTAAGCCTTGATGAATCTTGAGACTTGACATCAAGAAGTCAGCAGATAACAGTGTCGGGGCACACAACATGGTTTCGTTAGGTAGCTTGGCCTCAAAGATGTGTTAAGGGTGAACCAATGACCCATAAGCAGGGGTAGGATCCCAGAACACACTGGCACTCTCCTCTCAGTCCCTTGGAATCTGAAGGCATGGCAGAATTAAGCAGCTTTCTCTTTGTGGCTATAAAGGAATTTGAGTTAAGGCAAGTTGATGGAGCACTTGTCCTTCCAAGCAATTGAAGGAGTTTGCCCCAGAAAGACTAAAAGAAGGGTCAAGTTGTTTTGTTATTGAGATACTTGGGGTTGGGGAAAGAAAGAAAAAGCACCAATGTTTTTACAGGATGAATAAGCAGAGAAACCAGATTGTGGGGTGGGGTGGTGATGAAGGATGACGCAAATGAGGGGTATTATATCAGCTTGTTTCCCAGTCGCACCTTTTGGACGCTACAACCGATGTGAGCCTCCAAGTGCTGTGATTATTGGGGCCTGCATTGGAAGGGGAGAAAGTAAAGCAAGACCTCGGGCACCATAGTGCTTTCATTACTGTCTGCTGTTTATTTTGCAGCTGGGAAATTACAGTGGGTAGAAGAATCTCATAAAGGAGTTGGATCCTTGCAATGATGAAAGGATAGTCAGTAGAGCCTGTATACACTCGGAGGTCTCATGGCAGACTAAAGGGCAAAGGCTGGGGTAGAGAGGAAAAGCCAAATGGAAATCTGCACAAGGAAGCATGAAGAAATTCCGCAGAGCTTCAGCAGCGTAGACGGAGAGTGACTGTATGAGCAGCATAGCCTTACTATTTCTGTGGATGTGGTCTGCTTTCCCAGAGTTGGTAGCTCTTACTGTTATGTAGCCTTTTATTTGTTAATTTTTCATGCTTTCTTTCAAACAGCATCTGACTCATACTAGGATCATTCCATGTGCGGCAGCTGCACATTTTCATGGCGGCCTCTGCACATTTTTCTTTGAAATGTTCTTGCTCAGTGATAGGGTCAAGAGGCCAATAGCCAGAATGTGTTCAAGGATAAATGGTTTTCCTTGTAGTGGTGGAAAAAATGCAAAGGATAAAAACCAGGTGGGGGCAGAACTGAAACAATGGGTGGTTAGCCCTCTCCTACAAAATTTGAAGGTTCGGGCAGATTTGTGATTACCTTCACAAAGTTATGATCATTTGAAATAATCCCTACAACTGGGGCATCTGGGTGGCTCAGTCAGTTAAGCATCCAGCTCTTGATTTCAACTCAGGTCATGATCTCAGGGTGGTGAGATCGAGACAGGCTCTGCACTGGCCTTGGAGTCTGCTTGAGATTCTCTTTCCCTCTCCCGCTGCCCCTCCCCCCCCAAAAAAATTAAAAATCTATTTAATAAAAAAGAAATAATTCATACAACTGAAAAATTGTTCATGCAGTAGTAATTACTTATATGGTTCTGAGCCAGTGCAATGACTTCTCCTGGGGCAAAGGAAAACACTGTATGTTTTAGATGGAGGAGGACGAGGAACAAGAAAGAGAAGAGAGAGCCATCACCACATCATTCGTGTTAGAGGTGCATTCAGGTTTGGAACGACAACTCTTGATTGCTTTAGACACATTTAATTCAAACATCTAGAACTTTGTTCCTTTAAGTGTGGACTTCGGAGATCTGGGGAGACAACAAGAATACACAGCCAACTGTGTAAAAGGCTGTACCTTGAGCTCAGCTGATAGAAATCTTTGAGCCCCGTTATTTTCTGATTTCCTTAAACTTTAGAAGAACTTCAGACTTCATGTTCCAAGCTATACTCCCTTTTGTGCTGGCTATTCTGGGGTAGTCACTAGCGTCTAGAGAAATGAATTTAGTAATGATTACTATTGACCATTTCATTTTTCCAAAAATCCCATGCAGCATCCTGAGTGAAGAACTAAAACAATGATGACTCCCTGGGGTAAATTCCTGTTCTAAAACCGGTCCTACATGTGGAACAAAATATTAGAATTAAATTACGGGTGTCCACTCTGCTCCCATCACCACCAACAAAGAAACTGTTTTGAGGAATGTGTGGGTGTGAGGAAGGACAGTGGTATTGTGTTATGTTAATAACCATCATGCTGTGCAAGAAAGTACCCCAGGAATTGCTTTTAGCTTTCCTAGATAGTCTAACCTCTTGTTAGATTAGCAGCTATACAGGAGAATATCTGATAGAGTCTAGTAAAAATCCTTTCCAAGCCTTCATAATGAAGGAGTCCCTGTCGTTACATAGTGTCTGCTAGTTTAGGGATTCCATTTCCGGTCACGGTTGTCCCAAGATTGATCCTGAGCACCCAGGAGCGCCTCTGCAGATACTCCCGTTGGTTCACCAAGGCTTCAAATGAACGTCTATCCAGTGGCTTACGTCCTAAAAGTGTCTGCCTTTTTCTGTCACGATTCTTAACGGCACAAGATTTCATTTTACTTTTGCTTTTGCAAAACTCCTTTTGCAAAGGACCCGCCATTTGGATTTTTAATTTAGAATTTCTTTTTACTTTAGGAAAGTTGATCTAAAACAAAAGTAGTCTTCTCTAAAACAAGTTTTTCCCAGTAAATGATATCCATCTCCCTGAACATACTCCCAAACTCCCAAAGAAATTATATTCCCCTTCTCTCATCTCTTTGCTTCTGTGTGCAAATGTTATTAATAGGTTCTATTGGATTCTTTAGCTGGTGTTTAAAGTTAAAAGCGGAGCCACGTGAGATCATAAAAGGACTGGAGAAAATGGTGTTTGCTGTGACTGACTTGGACTCCTCGCTCTTCATCTCTTGTGTTCAGTCTTGCGTACATGGGGAGGGCATGGGTTAAGGCCATGACTGTGTAGGGGACACATCAGGTTAAGGACTCTTGATTATCCAGACCATTTTGCCCTCTGTCCACACACCGTGGTATGACCCTGAGGATGTGGGATGAAGGTGAGACTGTGATGTCAAGAGGGGGGGGTACTAATGCATTAAGATATTAAGAAGAAGAGCTTTCGTTGATTGGGTTAGAGGATAAAGCTGAATCCTCCCAGCAGCCCTGAGAGGTAGGTGGTATTATGCCCATTTGACAGATGAGGAAACATGGGCTTATGTTAATCTTGCCCAAGTTCACACAAACAGTGGGAGCTTGGCGCAAAGCCGAGCTTGTCTGATTTGAAACCGTGCTCTTGAATTGCTGTCCTGTGCTGCATGTAATTTATATTGGTGGGAAGAGGGTGTTTGTATGTGCACATATGTGCATATGTATGCACTTTAAACATGGAGGAAGGCAGGGGAGCCTGGGTGGCTCAGTTGGTTAAGCATCCAACTTTTGGTTTCGTCCCCAGGGCATGATCTCATGCATTGTGGGATTGAGCACCGTGTCCGGCTCCCCATTCAGGGGGGAGTCTGCTTGAAGATTCTCTCCTGCTGCCCCTCCCCCTACTCGTGCTCTCTCTCTGTCTTCCTCTCTCTCTCAAATAAATCTAAAAAAAAAAAAAGATGGGGGAAAGCATTTTGGTATAATCTCCACTCTCCACTGTGGTAGGGTCCCAACATGGATCCTTATACGTTATATTCCCCAAGAGGAATAAACAGCTAAAAGATGGGACAAGATTGGAGAGCTGACCCGAGTCAGGCATAGATCACTGTCTGGGTGCATGCATATGTGGTGCATTGTTTCACCTCTTTTAATTCTTGCTTTGTCTCTGTACATTAAAGGTTCAGTTATCCATGTTAATGGAGAGAATGCAGATGTGAATAACTAAAGAACCAGGAATCTAAGGAGCAATTCAGTAGCAGTTTGCCATTTATATGTGGATTGTTTGTGCTAGATTTATTTCCCTAATCTGTTTGTTTAGTCATCCCAGAATAGTAATAGATGGGCCTGTCCCAAGAGCAAAGATCTAAGTGGATTATTCACAGGGGAATACAGACAGTTAATTCGTAAGGAAAGGCTTTTGATTTCATTTAAAAGCATAGCTTCAGACTGCTGACACTTTTTCTTTTTTTCTCCTGAATTCATTTAGAACTTACACTGTCAGGAGGATAAGAGATGCCTTCAGAGAAAATAAGAATGTAAAGGATCCTGTAGAAATTCAAGCCCTAGTGAATAAAGCCAAAAGAGACCTTGGAATAATTCGTCGACAGGTAAGATGGTTCGATGATGTACTGTCTTTCATTAAGAGCTGTAAACTTTGACATATCCCCCTTAATTGGACATCACTGCTTTTGGTGTTTATGATTTATACCACAGGGTCATGAAACTGTTCCTTTTATTCATATAGACACAGAAAGATGACCTATCATATTACTGAACTCAAGGAGAACATAAAGGAAAATATCAGCTTTCCAGAATCTCAGGGAATGCATCCTTCTGGGGAGCTGTATTCTCATCGTTTACTAAAGGTTGATCTTTAAATATGAGAAACTTTTAAAAAAAAATGTTGCCCCTTTCTAAGATATATTTACATATTTATGCGTTGACATATGTCAAAGAACGTAAATATATTCTACTTTGCCTAGTATTTTAAAATCATAATTCAAGGTGTTGTTGCCCTTTTCTTGGAGACATGATCGTTGGTGAGGAACCTGAATTTTGTTGCCACATGGAAGGTGTATCTGCAGGTGCAAATGATGTAAGGCACAGCTGCTTGGCTACTGACCCCATAATGGACCCTGGAAGGTGTGTTTGTCTTTGTCTTGTAGAAGTGCCAGGGATCACCTTGATTTGTGCCTGCTGTTCTCTTTCTCCGGAACATCCGCAGCAGCATGGTCTCCTGGGTAGTGTGATATGTCCCTCTTTCTGCAAAATTAATTAGAGAGTCAGAGGCCAAGTAGCCTACTCTCGGTTGGTTTTCTCACCCTCTAAAAAACTCATCCTTTTCACTATTTTTCTTTGATTTAGCAACAGTCATACCATAAGCTCCATTTCTCCTTCCATTCGTTTCTCTTAGTTGCAGTAAATTTGTTTATAAAGTATGGAAGGGAAGTCCCTTATGATTTCCCTCAGTTCTGCCTAGTGTTTTTGGAAAGGGCTTGTTTAGCATCATCAGGAGATACCAGCTCAGCTGACGGTATATCATATCATACTATATGACATATATATGCAATTATATATGTATATATGTACACATATATCCCTAACCCTTCTTCATGCTTCACTCTAAACGATTCAGAAAAAGAAGCAATATTAAATATTGTAGTTTTCTCTTTATGTCAAATTCAGAAGTTTTGCAATGTAATGAAACAATCCCTTCTAGAATAAATTTTTGGATTCTGATAACCCTCCTTGAGTTCTCCAGTTATCCATCTAGCAACAGAATAACTTTGCCACATTCAGACAAGCCTAGGAAATGATCTTTAAGGAAGGCAATGAGAAGATAATAGGATAATCAGAAAAAGAAACCGATCTGCATATTTGCGTGTACTTTGATAGTGGCAGGTAAATGAGTTGACATTTTGAAAACTCTAGGACGATGGCATTTTCCAGGCATCAGTGGTTGAATTTTATGGGCTCCTTTAGCACTGGAACTTGGGAAAAAACAAACATCCTGAGTCCTTATTTCGCATAAACTCAGATTCAATTCTTTGGCACTTTCTGATGTAGACGTTGGCAAGCATCTCCCAGACTGGTTTTATTCTTTAGCATAAAGTTGCACAGAGTAGAAAACTGCTTAGAAAAGGTGCCTGTAAGTACTCTGTGCCACCATTTCTTCTGTTATGTAATTGTCTGTGTCACCTCCCGGTTTGAAATGCTAACACCACCCTTTCAAAAACAAAAAGATTAGACTGGCTCTCTTCAGACATCCCCAGTGAATCCGCACTCAAAACAGACTCAAACCTGCAGCCTCTGAACCTGTGGGGGCCAGGATGCCCTCCCCAGGACAGCCTGGCAAGTGCACCTTCCTTGCCAGTTGGGGAACAGGTGGGCCTACTTTCAGGCCCAGGGCCCTTCGCCAGGAGAGCACCAGATGATTATGTTGGCCCTGAAGACTCTGCTCAGAAAGGTTCTGACAAATGAAAACATTCCCATTCCATCAGAGAACTCAGCCAATTACAGGTCAACACCTGGGAAGTTCCGGCTCACTTCCCTTTCTTGTTAAGACTTCCTGAATCCAGGTGTCACACTTACTGTAGTTAGCTTATGAGATGTTAGCGACTCCTGGAGCTGCCTTGCTCCATGCTGGTATGAGCTGACCTTGGCCTAAAGGCCTGAAGTAAAGCAGTGTCTCTATTTTCTTCTCACTGGCTGCTCTCATAGCCTTCTAACATGCCTCCCTGATTTCCCCTCCCTGCATGATCTATTCTCCACAAACTGCCAGAGTGATCTTTTCTTAAAAGGAAAATTAGAGCAGGTTTTACCCCTGCTCAAAACCCTCCAGAGGTTTCATAGCACCATGGCAATAAAATCTGAAATCCTTAAGAAGTCCTCAAAGGCTTTCCATTGCTCATGGCTCCCTCACACTTTCAGATGCCTTCTTGATGTCCCTGATATACCCCAAGCTTGTTCCCATCATGGAGGCTTTGTACCCTCTGCCTGGAATACTCTCCCCAGACCTTCCCATCGCTCATTTCCCTTTTTCCCCTCAGACTTTTATTCTGATTTCACCTTCCCGCAGAGGGCTGTCCTGACCACACTGTCTGAAATAGCCTTCCTTTTGTCACTCTGTCCCATACCCTGCTTTGGTTTTCTTTATAGCATTTATCAGTCCTGAAAATAACATCACGTATTGCCTTGTCTGTTTTATCTTCCTCCGTGAGGATAGGGATCTCCCCTGTCATGGTCACAGTGCCTGACTGGCCAGAGCATGGGCTCTGGGGCCAGCCTGCCTGTGTTCACATCCTGACTCAGGCTACTAACTATGTGATCTTGAGCCAGATATTTAACCTCTTGGTGCCTAATATAAAATGCAGATGAGAACAGGCCCAACCTCCTGGGTTATGGTGAGCATCAAGTAAATTAATACATGTGAAGCCCTTCGAAGGATGCTGGCACATAGTAAATACTTGCTATTATTGTCATCAGGAGTATCTAGAAAAGCCCCACCTACGGTGGGCTCTTAATAATCCTCTGTGGACTAAAGGAATATATGAAGATATATTTGGCCCCTGGGATCATACATCTCAGGCAGGGGGTCTGAGCCACCAAATCATGGTATCTTGCTAGCCACCCAGAACCTCTCCTCAAAGAGAATGAGTCATGAAGGTAAAGTGGAAACCTGATGAGGCCCTTAGCCTCTAATCTAATGAGACATAACCAGCATGAGCTGTAATACCCTTCCTATCAGATCCCTCTTCCTCTTGCATACTGGGACCCAAAGACCATCCACCCGGATGCACATCGATCTCAGCATCACTTCTCCATGGATGAGAAAGCCACGGTCATCTTTGCAGCTGCCAGATAATGCACATCTGTAAAGGCAATGCTCAAAGTAGAACCCTCCACCCGACTTCCCTCTCGACACGGTTTACCTCTTCCCTGCTTTCTAGTCTGTCTTTACAGTGGGTCTTGCTCTCTACAGATGTGTCTTCAGTCCCTTCAGTCAGCTGTGACTCTGACAATACAACTGTGCACGTGGTAAGATTGTGAGTTTTCAAAGAAGTCTCTGAGCAAAGATTCTCTTCTGGTTTTTTGGGGTAGAGAAACCAAGGTGCAAGCTGGATGCCTTGTCCATGGCCACATGGCCAGACCTGAGCTTGGAGGAAACTCAGAAGTTCAAGGACATGAGCTCCTGAGTCAGTAGAAATTGAAGGATAAAGATATTCTTAAGTCATTCCCCAATTTCGTACCCAAGATATGTAAGGACCACATCAACCCAGCTCAGCCTCTCCTCAGAGGTCATTCTTCCTTCGTATTTTTTGCGCAGAATTTTGTCTTCATTGTGGCAACACTGAAGGGTTCTACCTAGCATTAGTATTTCCCATTTGCCTTTCATACTGCTCCTAAGGATTACTCTGATTTCAAGAAGTAACATGGCAGATCATTTTTCCTCCATTATGAGCAAGTCAGACTCCTTTTGCTCACTCTATAATTATGGCCCACTCAATAGAAGCCTGGCAAACACTTGTTCTTTCTTTGACATTCTTAGACCAACTCTCCCCTGAAAATTATAATCCAGTCTGTCAGTCTCTAATCTCTTTCCAGCTACAAACATCATCTCATAGCCCATAACTAGCAGAGGCATCCTTCCACCTTTCTCTAAATTCCTATTATGTCCAAGAGTGCCTGGGTGGCTCAGTCGTTAAGCGTCTGCCTTCGGCTCAGGTCATGATCCCAGGGTCCTGGGATCGAGTCCCACATCGGGTTCCCTGCTCCACGGGAAGCCTGCTTCTCCCTCTCCCACTCCCGCTGCTTGTGTTCCTGCTCTCGCTGTGTCTCTCTCTGTCAAATAAATAAATAAAATCTTTAAAATAAATAAATAAATAAATTCCTATTATGTCCATATAAAATGGTTCTGTAAAGACAGATTGACCCTGGCAGCTTGTATGAGTATTTCCTTTCTGCTGAAAGCAAGTTATGGACCAGTCCCCACTAAACCTAGCTTCCCTGTCTGCTTCCCAAGTGGGATCAAAAAATTGGAGAGCCCTGCGCCGCCTGGGTGACTCAGTCGGTTAAGCATCTGCTTTCGGCTCAGGTCATGATCCCAGGGTCCTGGAATCAAGCCCTGCATCGGGCTCCCTGCTCAGAAGGGAGCCTGCTTCTCCATCTCCTTCTGCAGCTCCCCCTGCTTGTGCGTGCTCTCTCTCTCTCTCTCTCAAATAAATAAAATCTTAAAAAAAAAGAAAAAAAGTTGGAGAGGCCTTTTGTGTATGTGCCAGGAAGGATGCACAGAAGCCGACCTGTGTATAGGGTTGGGCAAACATCTCTCACACAATCTGGGCAGCAAAGAAGTACCTAAGTACTCCCTACCTCAGATAGTAAACAAGGCCCCTTGGGTGTTTCGTATCAGAAAGAAGAGCAAAAAGGTCAACCATGCTTTCATCTTGGTTCTTTCTTCCATTTTGCTGTTCTGAAGGTATTCCTTTTGATTCCTATTTATAAGGCGTGAATTAGAATAGCTCTCAGGTAATCACCCCCACTCAGTATAGTTTGTCGTGCCACTTTGGATTTTAAACAACCAGACCTGCCTTATTTGGTATCACTACTTCTATGCTCTATACCCTTGCTACTTGAGGAATCTCTAAAGACCTGCACCATTGCCATCACCCAAGGGGCCCTCTCTCCCTGTGTAGTTCACAGAGATTTTGGTTCTTCAAAGTGAAAGTATTTTCCAAGCATTTTGAAGTAGAGTGGTCACCTTTGTTACATTCCTAGCTAAATAGCCACATGTCTGTGAGAGAAGAAATAGAAGAGGCAGCTGAGGGCGGGAAACTCTGGCTACAGTGGGGAGGTGTTACCAGACCCATCTCCTTGTACTTTCACAGAATTTCCCTGAATATGCCAGTTAAGATTGTGATTTTAGGAATACTCAGCTATAGCCTAAATGTATAGCAGCTTTTTCTAGAAACCTGGTGAAAACTCCCATATCTGTGCAGAGTTTGGGTTTATTTCCAGCTACATGATGCTTTCCGTGTTCATCGGAGTGCATCCATGCTGCCGTCCTGGGGTCTCAGGTAGCAGCACAACTGGGTAACAGAAGGGGTGTGTGTGTGTGTGTGTACATGCACGCACGCACGCTTGTGTGCACATGTGTCACAGACCCTTTCCTTAGACAGTTAACTGAGTAAAACCATAATCTCTAGGAGAGGAACAACTATTCCCTATTGAAAGGTTCCCAACCACCAGCTTAGGTAGGCTAGCAGATTTAGCTCTAAATTTCCATCTAAATAATGTTTGGTTCCCCTACCAGGGATGGGCTGTACATGTACTGAAGTAAGGAAGGCATCCCACAAAAGGAGGTTCATGTGTAACTTCAGTATTTGGGTGAGGATACTTGATGCTGTAGTATGTGATTGTACATGCTGGGTAACAACGAGGTTTTGGGGTCATACTGGTCTTGCCAGCAGCTTTTCAGTGATGACGATTTTATACCACATAGGTCGTTCTTAAGCCAGTGTGGGTGTTTTTGTGGTTTTTTGGTTTTTTCTTTTTTTTTTTGGCCGGGGGTGGTGGAGGGAGTTAGGAGTTTTCTTTATTTTGCTTTGTTTTGTTTTGGACAAACAACTTCTTTGCATGTATTTTTTTCCTTCACATCAGGTTAAACAAAAGTTGCTGTCATTTTAGAATCATTGATTACGTCTTTTTTTAATTAGAAAAAAAGTCTTTACCTGAATATTTATGTAACTTCATTGCTGTTTATTACAACAAAAAAGTTTTAAACTAATTTGTAGATTCCATCCAGTAACATATGAGATTGAAATCCATCTCTCAAGAAGATACAGTTATGGCTGAATGTATTTGGTGTTCAGAGTACAGCACGAATAAGAAAAATCCTTGCATGTCATGTGGTTCTTGGTGCAGTCATCTGTGTTCATCTCTCAGAAAGCAAAAGAATCCATTTGATGTTTCAATAAATATCAAAGTAGGGGCGCTTGGGTGGCTCAGTCGGTTAAGCGTCTGCCTTCAGCTCAGGTCAGGATCCTGGGGTCCTGGGATCAAGCCCCACATCAGGCTTCCTGCTCGGTGGGGAAGCCTGCTTCTCCCTCTCCCACTCCCCCTGCTTGTGTTCCCTCTCTCGCTGTGTCTCTCTCTGTCAAATAAATAAATAAAATCTTTAAAAAAAATAGATAAATATTAAAGTAGTTGTTTTCAAAAAACAGCTTCCACAGAGAGAGACCCAAGAACGAGCAGTTTCAGTGAATGATTCCTAGAATCAGATGAGTCCTCCTTTAATCCAATGAGGAGGTGATGTCAGGAATGAAACTTCCACTGCTGGTGATGACCCCGGTGTCACTCTGCTGCTGGATGAACTAACATGAGGACTGCTTTCCTGGGGGCTGGTCATGGTGATAGACATACTCGTGCTGTTAAAGGTGAGGTGAGACTATCCAAAACCATAAGAGGACGGTACTAGGGATCAAGTGGAATAAGAGGAGGAAAATCCGAACCTGGCAGAGCTGATGACGAGCTTTATGTTGGCCTGTGGTGGAATGGTACTGAACAGTCTGTTAGTGAAGGTGAACAACAGTGGGATCAACCAAAGTCACACTGGGCACCCATACAAAAGATGGCTAATACTCCTTTGGTTAGGCTGCTTTGTGTTTCAGACCACAAATACATTTCCTGTTGGCAAGAGGGTCTTCCTCTTCTTGGGAAGAGATTTCTAGTGTTAGGTCAGTAACATCCACTTTTTTCTTGCCTCATTGGCTACAGTCACTGAAGAAGGCTTATGAAGACACTTGAAATGTTCATTTTTGTATGTGATTGCTGGATACTTTCATAGCTTCTTTCTTCTTGGTGTCTCATTGGACACCAAGAACCATCTTCTTGAAATGTGATCTCATACACATCAGAACAGTCATTGAGAATTTCCGTAAAAAGCCCATGTAAAATTAGATTTTTCATGGGCAGCTTTTTTTGTCACAGGACAAATCCAAGCGGGCTTCTCATTCATTTGCAGATAAAGGGCAGCATCAAAACACTATAGATGTGTATAAGTCACTGCATGGCATGGGATTGCGGGCCTCGTTTTCCTTAAAGGGCACATCAAGGATACCTGAAGGAATTTCACTATTAGGAGCTGCAGTAAGTTTTTCTTTAGTTTTCTGGAATGATCAAGGTTTCTAATACCTTTCATTTTTAGTCTCTGTAATGACATGGCTGATGTGAGCTTTCATACAAGATATACAGACATGGAGTAATTCTTTCCAATTTCTGATGCCCAGGAAATGGAAATCTGATTTGGCACAGCTGAAGATAACCCAACCAAAGATGTATTTATATTCAATCCCATTTTTAGGTGGTAATGCATAGCTAGGCAAAGAAAACGGCTTCACATTCACTTTACATTTACTTCCCATTTACTTTTATACATAGACTGTTGGGATAGTTTTGTTCTTGAGAGCAACTTGTCTCCGCCAGGCAAAGTCCCAGCTGAACTTGGACTATATAATCTCTCCTACCACCTGGCAAAAAAAAAAAATCCCTAGATAATGCATCTCTCTCTAACTTGTTAGGGTGTCAGAACAAAAATAAAAACTTCTCTTGAAATTGTTGACTACTGCTTTCAGCTAAACTCGTGGGCTTGATGAGAACATCAGGGACATCATAAAAGGGCAAGTTTTTAAACTGCCCATCAGGATGGACAAGGGGAATTGGGGGAGACGGTTGCTGCATCTCAGACATGGGCTGAGTATCTTGAAGCAGCAAGAACCAACAGGAGGGGAATCATGAGTGCGATATCCCTGAGGTGGAAGGCAACCAGTGGATTCCAGCCGTGGCCAAGTCAGGTTCTTCAGGTGATGAACTACCATCCAAACTGAAACCGATGAGCGGCGCCTGGGTGGCTCATTCGGTTGAGCTTCCCGGCTCTTGGTTTCAACTGGGGTCATGATCTCAGGGTTGTGGGATCAGAACCCCACCAGGGCTCTGCTTCTCCTCTCCCTCTCCTTCTCCCCCCTCCATGCACGTGTACGCTCTCTCTCTCTCAAATAAATAAATCTTAAACAAACAAACCAACCAATGATTTGATTATGGATAAACCAGAAAGCCCTTCAAGAGTCCGTGGGTATCCAGTGATAATACCGAATGCAGGTGAGGATGCAGAGAAACTAGATCACTGCAAACGTTGCTGGTAGGGAAGGAAAATGGTACACCACTCGTGAGCTCCTGGAGATCTGCAGGCGCTGGCACCACAGCACCCCTCCCCCCGCCAGCCATGATGCCTCCAGCACCGCCCTGCACTGGGCACGGCTGGCCACACGGCTGCAGCAGCCCTGCCCGCCACATGACCGGCACAGGAGCCCCCGCCCACCAAGCTAGGCTATTTTATAATGAAACAGTTCAAATAATGGATGTATTCAGACTTGGGGTTATGAAACTGCAGTTGTGAGCAATTAAGAGCAGGTTCCATGCAGCCATTAAAAAATAGTAGGAAAGGGGTTGATGTTACAGATAGCCCGCATTTTTGTTAACCTGATTATGCATATGTGTGAGCATTTTCAGCATTTCTTGGCTCGTACTTAATTACTTTATTTGTAGGTCACTAACAGCAAAGTAATTTGCCCAGTTTATTGGCATTTTGGATGGTGATAGATGAGAGTCTCTGAAACCATTTTTTTTTTTACTTTTGTTTGCTATTTTATGGTTTAGTCTTTAAATGGCTGTTCAAGAGAAATGTCCACCAATAACTTTTTTAGTGTGTCGGTTGTGAAATGAGAAGCTCATGAATGATGTCTATCTTTTCTCACTGTCAGCACTGCAACATCCGTTCCAATGCCCTAAATCGTGGGTAAAACTTTAATTAAAAGTGATATCTTGCCCACAGTTCTCATCCTTTAATTTAAAGCAGCCTGTGAAAAGGTAGGATGGTTTTAGATCCTTTGGAGGAAAATTAATAGCACACTATCTCTCTTTGTGTATACTTCTGGCCTAAGTACCATTTTGATAGTTTGGGGGAATCTCTAAAATTTACACGGCAGTTGTTTTGATGGAGTAAAGAAAAGTCAACTCCTACATTAGGGGCATTGAAAATATTTGAAAAGAATTATGCACCATTCATAATAGCCAAGAGGTGGGAGCAAAGCAAATTCCTACCCGTGGATCAACGGGTAAACAAAATGCGGTATATACGTACAATGGAATATTAGCTTTAAAAAGGAAGCAACTTCTGGCACATGCTACAGCATGGATGAACTTCCAGGACATTACACAAATGAAATAAGCCGGTCACAAAGGGACAGATTGTAGATGGTGGTTGCCAAGAGCTGAAGGAAGCTGGGTGTCTGTGGAGTTATTGCTAAATGGGTACAGAGTTGCAGTTTTGCAGGCTGAAAGAATTCTGAAGATCGGTTTCACAACAGTGTGAATGTACTTAGCAGTACTGAACTGTCCACTTAAAAATAGTTAAGATGGGGCGCCTGGGTGGCTCAGTTATTAAGCGTCTGCCTTCAGCTCAGGTCATGATCCCGGAGTCCCGGGATCGAGTCCCACATCGGGCTCCCTGCTCGGTGGGAAGCCTGCTTCTCCCTCTCCCACTCCCCCTGCTTGTGTTCCTGCTCTCGCTCTCTCTCTCTGTCAAATAAATAATAAAATATAAAAAAAAAAAAAATAGTTAAGATGGTTAATTTTAAGGTGCTTTTTTCCACAATAAAAAATATCTGCCCCTGCCCCCCAAAAAAGGAATTATAGCTGGTCATCAGTTTTTTCCTTAATTGGGAAAAATAAAATTAAATGCTTTAGACATTGGTATTTAAGAGTGGGAGGCTTAAGTTGTTTGAAGCTTGAACAAGTGGATTTGTATCTGTGAACCTTCAGTTTCTTATGTGTAAAATCAAAGGATTATACCATGATTTCTAAGGCTACTTCCAGTTCTAAAATCCCATGGTTTAACATTTCACATGAATATCTGTCCCCTTCTTTATTTGCAGAAACCTATCTGATACGTTTTTTTTAGTAAACTACTCTATGCTGAGCTTTCCTTGGCCAATTTTTACTAAGATCTTAACTCAACGGAGTTTAGGCTATAGATAAGCAAAGTTGTAAGCCAGCTATGGATTTATACCATCATAAATTTCAGAAACTTCTCTTGGTCTAGCCTTTCTGCTGCAAGAAAAGTCAGAAAATTGAATTATTTTATTAATGTTGCTAGCACCTCTGCTGTTAGCCTTCCTTTCTGATAGAAGATACGTCAGCAATACTATAGCATCTCTCTGAGCAAAACATTTTCTTTCAAAGAAAATTAAATAGCAATTCAAGAGCAATAATACGTTAACTTGATAGGCAAGAAAAAGATTAAAATGCTTTCCTCAAGCCCCACCTTAATGTTAATACTAGTTTCTTCTTTTTTTTTTTTTAAAGATTTTATTTATTTGACAGAGAAAGACACAGCGAGAGAGGGAGCACAAACGGGGAGTGGGAGAGGGAGAAGCAGACTCCCTGCTGAGCAGGGAGCCCGATGCGGGACTCAATCCAGGGACTCCAGGATCATGACCTGAGCCGAAGGCAGTCGCTTAACCAACTGAGCCACCCAGGCGCCCATTACTAGTTTCTTCTTGATTGGACTTCTCCCTGCTCCCTGGCTGGCTTCTAAGCTGCATGAAACACGATCTGTTAGATAGGTCAAATGACACTATATATTTTGTAATTCCATGGCCACAGTTTCTTTTCCTAGATATTTATCAAGCACCTACTCTATACCACCTAATTATGAATTGACTTTATAAGTTCTTTGGAGGCAGAGTTGGGATTGGAATTTTCAAGTCCGTCAGAACCTTGTAGATGGTCTTTCTCATTTTGACTCTCGGGAGACAAACCTTTCCTCTTCATTCTAGATCACACCTATTTGTTCACTTAATAGAACAGAAATATATGGACTCTAATAGGGTACCCCAGCAATACTTTCCCCTGTGCCTATATAGATCAACTAAGATTGGATCGAAAAATCAATCTACATATTTAAAAACTAATAAAGCAGTCAGAAGCAAAGGAGATTTAAACACTCTGTCTTGGACTTCAGTAAAAATCCTCAGGAATCAACATGAATTTATATACAGTGACTGGAATTGCCCCCTGAGTGAACCGTGTATCTTTTGGATATCTGAATTCTTTCAGTATGAATGAAAGATTCCCCAAACCCCTGTCAAATGAGAAGGTTTGATTACTTTTATAGCTTGGCCTATGTATGACATTCATTTTTTTTTCAGTCTTTTCAATATATAGTTTCTCTGCAGCTATAAAAAGACTTCTTCATACAAGAATTTAAACTAATTGCCTCCCTCCCTGCACTTTCTAGAAATTCCAGTAAATCCTCGAGTCTGGGGCAATACTATCCCCACCGTTGGCATTCCTATAGAAAAAAATACCTCTCAGTTAGAGATTGTGCATTGAATTTGCATGACTCCTCCGAGGCTGACATGTACAAAACAAGATTCCATTTTCTTTCTAGAAGAAGCCTATCCCATCTCTGCATTTTTCATATACAGTAATAGTTCTTTTTCATATTTGCATGTTCAGAAGAGCTCATGAGGAAGGCAACAGTAATGCTATTTATAGAAAGCTTTGCATGGGGTTTCATTTGGGAATATTTATTATCCTCTCCCATCTAGCCTACTAGAGCTTTTCACTCTTGAATTCCTTGAAGACCCATTTTTGTTGCTGAAGCATCTGAAGTGGAAGTAGATACCATCAACTCTGGAGCAGAACGTACACTGATCCATAGCAAGAGAGGAAGTTGTAATGTCAGCTCTGTTAGGACCATACTGTGTGATCTTGGGGTCATTTATTTGCCTAATTTACCACATGTGTAAAGAGATGATTTTATTGATGAATATTGATGATGGTGATGCTGCTGCTGGTGGTGGTGGTGATGATGATGTATGCTTGCTCTCAGTGTTGGCTCATTGTGTCCTCTTTACACGCTGACGCTACAAAGTACTTTGAACATGTTGTCTCAGTTGCTAACAGCAGCCTTGTGAGAAAGATACTGTCTTCCTCATGTGTTAGATGAGGAAGTGCAGACTTTGCGTGTTTGAATAACTCCCCAAGGACGCACAATTAGGAGAATGGTGGGCCCACATCTATTCTCACTTTTTAGCCGGTTCTTAGAAGAGATATCAAACTGTGGGTGGTCTCATCTTAACAGAGGTAAATAAGACATTGGAGATGGGAGAAGGCAAGAAGTAGGTTTCCTTTTCTAATTGCTCATTTAGAATTCGTATTAAAAGGTAACAGCTTACCTTCTGTGGACTCATGAATAGTTTATCCCGAGGCACTGAACTCCTTTAGCATCTCTCAAAAAAACTCTCTCTCTGCCTTCAAAAGAAAAAAAAAAACAGAGACCACAGTCTGAAAATGTTAAAGTTCAGCCACCTTATTTAAGAAGTGTTTGCTCAGAATTTCCCCCTAGATCTGAAGGTTGCAGCTGCAATTGTGCTTTTCCTGACAAGCTATCACTGAAGTGCCCTTCACTGGAAACCTTTTGATGCCTTGCTGCTTGGCTTGTCCTTTCAAGTAATCAAAGTTAATTTCAGTCATGCTTATGCAGAAGGTCTTCTTCTAAGATGACAAAGGAACAGTGTCACACCTTTTAGGCAGAGCAGTGGAAGGGGCTCGCCCCATTTATGTTTGTGTTTCTATACCACATCCCCTGAAGTGGCAGGGAGCCAGTGATCCCGCATGCCCAGGGCATGTGTGAGAAAATACACTTGTTTCCTGAGCACTTGCTATCTGCAGTTGGATATTTTCAAACTTGATGTGTTTCGTGTGTGTGTGTGTGTGTGTGTGTGTGTGTGTGTGTGTGTGTATGAAGGATAGATTCATTGGTGCTGTTGGAAAGATACCTCCTAATTATACATCTGTGAGTCCAAAAAGCTGTTGTTTTATGCAGAGACATAATAGGAGTGGTAGCCAAGAGACAAGAAAAGGTTTGGAGCCAGATACACCGCAACTGAAATCCTGACACTTTTTCAGTAGCTCTCTGGCCTTGGTCGTGTTACTTAATTTCTCTTAAAATATTATCATCATTCAATTTTTCTACTCAAGGCAAAGGAATACCATTCTGAAGTTAATGTTAGTTTTGTACTTGCTCTGTTTTTGAGATACCAAAGCCAAACGTTGTATCAGACATTTTCTCTCTTCCCCAATCTGGTAATTAAAGCTGTCATGTCATGAAATGGTCCATTATAAATAATCAAAGGGCTCTAAAAATTCTCTAAGATGTGGCACTGTAGTAATCTTAGTTTTATTCAATTAATGCTAGTATACAATTAAGTCAGTATTTTAAATATTTTCCTTTTTCTCAAACATTTCCACTTCATATGGCCTAAATTTGTCTTTTCTCCCCCACCCATCTCGACTCCAGAATATAGTGAAAATAGCCCCAACCCAGAGGCCACGTGGGTTTCCCCCTCAGTCTGTCAGAAGTTAGCAAAAGCATCACCACTAAGTCCATGACCCTTTAGGCCTCATCTGTAAAAAGTAAGGACTCGGGTACACTGGTTTCCTGGATCTCCAGGGGCACAAGAATTTATGTCTGAATCTGCCTTGTTGAGATCCAACTTGGGGTTTCTTTCAACAGGTTATTCCATCTCACTAGTAAGTGAGTGCATTCCAGAACTGCCTACACAGAGATGGACAAGCCTTTGGAGCCCAATAAAAACCCAGGTGCTCAGTCATTAAGTGTCTGCCTTCAGCTCAGGTCATGATCCCTGGGTCCTGGGATCGAGCCCCGCGTCGGGCTCCCTGCTTAGCAGGGAAGCCTGCTTCTCTCTCTCCCACTCCCCTTGCTTGTGTTCCCTCTCTCGCTGTCTTTCTCTGTCAAATAAATAAATAAAATCTTAAAAAACAAATGCAGGCGCTGAATGCTGAGGGGCCCGGGAGCCGGCAGCCCTGGAGTCTGCTCCCAGCCCCTGCCGTGGGCAGGCAGTCCCCTTCTGCCAGCTTCCTCCTGGGGCTCGGGAGGATTCTGCTCCATGACGCTCCGAGGTCTCCCTCACACCGGACATTTTCTGATTCGGAAAATAATTGTGGTCACGATTGTTAGGTCCCAGAAACACACCTGGCAATTTGGTTTTTGCCCAAGGGCGAGTGATGGCACCGACCTCCCCTGTTTACTGAATTGACTTTAAAAAGCAAACCGAGCTGCCCTGAGCTCACAGACGGCATGTTTTGTTGAGCGTGGAGGAGGAACCGGGTTATGTAATGCCGAGTTATGTAATATTTGTTCTTAGGTGCCAGCCTCAGCAGCGGGGCCGATTCAAGAAAACCCTTTGGCTATACTTTGTAAAGGCTTTTAATAGCCAGCCATGGCGGGACCGCTCCCCGAATCCTGGTGAGGTCAGGGGGCCTGTGCACTGTGCACAGAAGCTGCCCTTTCGGACAGCTGGCAGACTAAATACCTCACTTGACTGAAGAGGTTTTCTTCACTGGGCCTCGACAGGCCTCTCAGAAAGAGTGGGATGGGGAAGGAGAGACCAGGAAAAAGAGCAAAACCGAGTGTGCCTCCCACGGACAGCCCTGCTTTATGTCCTGCCCGCGCAGCCCTGCCCTTGCGTCCCGACCGGAAGCAGCTGAGTCTCTCCTCAGCCGGGTGGCAGGCTCCCTGAGGGCTGGGCCTGCCGTGTCCAGTGACCCACGCAGCGCCCAGCGGACACCTTTCTGCGTTCACCGGCTCCCCGCGGGAAGGCCTCGAAGGCCCTTCCTCCTCCTTTCTTGCCTGCCGAAATCGTGTCCGCCGGGCCGCCAAAGCACGGCAGTGTGACTCTGCGGCATTAATTACATGGCACTGCAGTGCTGTGTTCATAAGACATGTCTGCCCTTAGCCCCTGACCTTCCAGAGAGGCAGGGCTATTTCCTTGTTCACCGTGGTACCCCCGGTGCCTTGTAGATACAGTGAGCCCTCCATTAATCCTTCAGAGTCATGAAAGCTTGGTCGGAAGACACGGAAGGAAGAGTTTTAAACTGAAACTCAGAAAGACTGGGTCTAGCCCATGCTGTGCCCCTGACCCAGGGCAAGAGCAGCAGACTTGGCCTTTCTGACCAGAAGTCTTCCTAGCATCTTCGTGAACGCAGAAGGACATAAAGCGCGCTGACACCCTCTACCATCAACAGAGCCGCTCACCAGTGAGTAGAGTTAACAACCTTCAGGCCCCAGCACTGGGCCCTCAAACTAAATATCCTGCTTTGCCTGAGGATGTGGCTACCGCCCGGGTACCAAAAAGGAAGCCAGGAACTCCTCCTGGAAATTAGTGTATTGGCCAGAATAAACCGAAAACAAAAGTCGATCTGGTGAGGTGAATTCCAAGAGTAGGAAAGAAGGCTCGGTTCCGATTTTCTTACCCCACTAGGAGGCACAAAGAGCACGGGATCCAGGAGTCGGGAGAGGTTTCAAATCCTGGTTGTCACGCCCTAGCTTTCTGAACTTAGGAAAATGACTTCCTGCGGAACTCCTTCTCCTGTTCCCACCTTGTTGGGAGGTGAGAAGACAGAGAAATGTGTCTGTAAAGCATGCACCCCAACACCTGGCCCGTGGTGAATGTTCAGTAAATGAAAGGTGGTTGCAGCCGTGTCCGTGCATCAGCTTGTTTTTCTCCGTACTTCTTTTAAAATCTCAAGTGCTGAAATGACGGAGTTGTGTCACAGTTTGGTTTCAGATCTCTAAACGTGCAGAAAGGGAGCCGCCGCCAGTCCCCCTCTCAGGCGGCTCTGTTCTCCAGTCTCCTCCATGGCGACTCCAGAGGCTTTGCTAATCTGCCGGCTCTTGGCATATGGTACTTGTTGTAATATAGGTCTGACTTTCCAAAATACTTTTCAGTGGTTTCAGTGAAGTTGCAAAGACTAGATTCCAAGTGACAGTTTCTGTATGAAATATTTATCACATGCTGATAAAAGCATATCCACCGACTGGAACCAGGAGGGCAAAAGAGAAGTGCAGTTCACTATTCTTACTTTCTTCTTTTAGATGTTCCTGTCACATTGTGGACTGCCAGGCAATGAAATGAAGGAAAGACTACAGGAAAATAAAAAGAGCAGGTAGAGCCAGTTGGTGTTTGGAAGTGAAAACTGGGGGTGCCTGAATTTGAATAAATAAAGGTGTCCTCAAATTCAGAAGACGGGAAGGCAGAACCAGGAGCCCTTAATGGGCCTAGCAGGAAAGCACACTATACAGGTAGAAAGATTTGGTTCCACCGTTGTCTTTTCTTTCTTTTTTTTTTTTTTTTAAGATTTTATTTATTTATTTGAGAGAGAGAGAATGAGAGACAGAGAGCATGAGAGGGAGGAGGGTCAGAGGGAGAAGCAGACTCCCTGCTGAGCAGGGAGCCCGATGCGGGACTCGATCCTGTGACTCCAGGATCATGACCTGAGCCGAAGGCAGTCACTTAACCAACTGAGCCACCCAGGTGCCCCTCCACCGTTGTCTTTTCACCCACGCTCATACACAGAGAACGGTGCCTGATCAACAAGGTATGTCTTTGCAGAGCTTGGGGGAAATTTTCCTTAGATTTCTGTAATGTTCATCTCAGACAATCCGTATTTATTCCTAAGCATTTTGGAGTGTCCGCAGGAATGAGCTACCAAAGTAGGGGCAGAGAGGGCTAAGAATGGTCAGTATTTGAGGAACTTGTTTTGTGATGACCGGTGAATGACAGATTTCACATTGGAACACATGCCTTCATAGCAGTGGACAAGTCATGAGAGTTGTATATGTGGCTTCTTCATTTAATAGGGGTTTTGATCCTTGTCTCCTTGAGGGCAGGCACTGTGTCTGTCCCCACACTTAACCACAGTATCTTACACACTGATAATGCTTAGAAAATATTGCTGAATGAATTATATGCTTTGGGGCACCTGGGTGGCTCAGTCAGTTAAGCATCTGACTCTTGATTTCATCTCAAGTCATGATCTCAGGATCCTGGGATCGAGCCCCACGTCAGGCTCCACGCCGGGCATCGAACCTTCTTAAAATTCTCTCTCTCCCTCTTCCTTTGCCCCTCCCATGCTTGCTCACTCACTCTCTCTCAAATAAATAAATAAATAAATAAATAAAATATGCTTTAATTACAAAGGACTAAATTATATATGCTTGAATATCTTAGTAGTGGCTCAGTGTCATCCATTCTATTTAGGGAATAACCTTTATCAACAAAGTAAAAAGCCATACCTGAGCTAGCAAAGTTTTGATCCATAAAACATAACCTTTTAGAACCATAACCAGTTATAAACCTCTCTTTGAGACAGATAGCGGTCCTGCCATACATACAAACTTAGGACAGTCTATTCGTATTTTGGGGGGAGGAATGGGAGAAATAAAGAGAGTGGGGGTTACCATAGCTGCTTTGGAGAGGCCTATTAGAGCAAGTCATTCTTATCCAAATATCTGAATGAAAAAGACTGGTGAGTTGGTTTGCATGCTTCTTCCATTGCCTGCATCTTCCTTTGGTAGCCTTTTGGGATGGCATTAGGTTCGTGTACCTTCTGTGTATATGTGAGAAGATTGGAAGCTGGGAAATGAGCCTGTCCATGATAGGTGGGGGATCAAAGGCAAGGCCAGGGAACCAGGCTGCCCTTTGCCCCTCCGGTCAGTTCTCCAGAGCTTTCTGGAATACAGGTGTTATAAACACAGAGGTCCTCAATACATTATGACTTACTCACCTTTACCCTTTGGGAGAACTCTTTTCACGTGAATTCAGACATGCCCAGAAATGTAGGAAAGTCGAAAGCAGTCATGTTCTTGCCAGGATTTATTGTTTAAACAAATCCATTATGAAAATTCAGCTTACCGGGCCGCCTGGGTGGCTCAGTAGGTGGGTGAAGCGTCCGACTCTTGGTTTCAGCTCAGGTCAGGATCTCAGGGTCCTGGGATTGAGCCCTGTGTCCAGCCCTGTGCTCAGCAGGGAGTCTGCTTGAGGATTCTCTCCCTCTCCCCCTCCTTCTGCCCCTCCACCTGCTCACGCACTCTCACTCACTCTCTCTAAGTAAGTGAATGAATAAACAAATCTTAAAAAAAGAAAGAAAATTTAGATTACCAAGGAAATGTAACTGGAGATTGAACACTTATATAAATTAATTCTGGTTATGGTTATTCAATGACTATGGAGACTACAGGGGTTAAAACATTTTTATCTCTTCTTCTATGCTACATACTGCAGGCATGGATCATTTCATTTACAACTACTCTGCAGCATGTCCTCATTTTATAGGTGAGGAAACCAAGGCACAGAGAGAGGGATTAAGGAGAGGGAGACTCCTTAGACATAATGGTTGAAGGCAGGATTTTTGAGCTGAGGTCTCTTACAACCATCCCTTGTTGCCTGACAGTAGGATCTTTCATTGCATTTTAGTAAAATGAATTTTACAAAAATCTGATTTAGATAAACTTCTGTAGCTTGAAAAACCCCCTTTTTTTAATGACGTAACTTTTTTTTTTTTAAGATTTTATTTATTTATTTGACAAAGAGCACAAACAGGCGGAGCGGCAGGCAGAGGGAGAGGGAGAAGCAGGTTCCCGCTGAGCAGAGAGTCCGACGTGGGGCTCCATCCCAAGACCCCAGGGTCATGACCTGAGCCAAAGGCAGACACTTAACCGACTGAGCCACCCCACCGAGGTGCGCCTGAAAACCCCTTTCAACTAAAAGGCAGTGGGTGCTCAAAATCAAGGAGTGGGTCTCTGGGGAAGGACCCATAGCACTGTGACTCTTGGATCTCCATGCCCTTGTCCTCGGGTGCACGCTGAGAGAATGAGGTGCAGCGCCCCGAGCCCTCAGAGCTCTTCAGGCCTTACTGCTGGCAGGATCTGAAAGACAGCTCCCTCTGGAGGCAGCAAGCATTAGCTCAAGGGGTGAGCCAGAGGCCTGACCCAGAGCTGAGTGGAAGGCAGAGAAGGGAATTAAGTCTGACCAGTGAAATGACTCACTCAAAGAAAAGCGATAGTTTGTGGCATGAGCAAATTAAACTCCCTCCCACCTCCCCCACCAGACCAGGGCCATTTGAGGCTTTGGTATATCTCCAGGGCATTTCAGGGATCTAAAGTTTTTGTCTCATCAAGAAGGAGGGCAGATGCCTGTCCATGCACTTGTGCACCCAGGAGGGACCTTTTAGGCGTACATTACTAAGGTTTGTATTACACTGCCTGTAGCCCTTCCTTGATAACAAAAGGAAACTGAATGAAGACTAGCACATTCCATCTCAAATACCTGTGTTACTTACTCACCTCAAATACTTGCAACCATACACTAGTGAAGTTTTCCATTATCTAAGCATTTTGTAATGTTTGGAAAGAAAAACTATAATCAATCTCAAAACAACCATACATTTCCCCCAAGAAGAAGGAAGTTTTCATCTTTATTTTAACACGTTTTGTGCCTGTATGTTGCAGTACACTTGGGATTTAGTTCAACTCAGCTTTAATTTTAAACTGTATTACTGGGGGAACCAAAGGCTACCTGATCTTTAGTGGGATCTTCAAAGACAGGACTTTGCACTTTCTGCTCATGGTTCTCAACCTTGATTGTACACTGGAACCACCTGGGTGCTTTCACAAATCCCTAGGACCAGGCCACTCCAGGCCAATGGAATTAGAGACTCTGAGGGTAGGACTCAGGCATCAGTAGTGTTAAAACTCCCCAGATGACTTCAACATGCAACCAAGGTTGAGAACCAGGAGTTGAAACTGAGCCCCTGAACAGGTACCCCCAAACCTGTCACCCTGCACTGAGTACCTGTTCTCCAGAAGGCCAGCAAGTTGTCTTTGATTTTTGTAATTACTGATCTCTGGATCTCTCTAAATTAACCTTTGCCCCAGGGATAATTTTTGTTCTGTTGCACTTACACAGAGATTCAAACTCTTAAGTTCTCTTATATATTAAACAATGCAACTCTCTCTTACTACAACTGGAAATCTCACGTGTTCCCATAGTGTGCATACTCCTGATGAAGCTCTTTGGGTTTTGACTGATAGAGCAAGACAATATTCTTCACAACCAAGTAGAATAACACAGCTTAATGTTAAAAGAATGGCAGAGACGTCTTCTCAGTAATGCAGTCTTCATCTCAGGGAGAAGTTATTTAACAGTCTTTGGGGGATATTTTTTAGTGCAACTAAGGGTTTGCTGCTCATATAAATTGTAGCTCATCCATCCTGCATTTCTGCTTGTCACATAAACCCTGGCGATAAGAATATCTGCAGAGTCCTGTATCTTCATAGCAGCCATAGTCCAAGTGCAGGTAAAATTATTCAGGAAGTCATGCACCTTCTCTCCTTTCAGGGGGAATAGATGGGAAGAAAAGAAGATTAATAGAGCTATAGACCAAGAAAGATACTTGTAAGATTTGTTCAGCCTTTCAGGATAGTTGATAGGAGTGTGCTCCTTACTTTGGTCTGTTTTGAAACTCCACAGCCATCAGATGCACAAGTTGTCCTCAGCATCTCCTGTCAGATAGATCACCATGGGAACAGCAAGGAGACCAGTGGAAGCATAACAGGGCAGCAGCTTTTGGGAGCTAGCCCAGTGACAAATGCTAATGCACCAGGCCAAACGTTCTAGCACTCAAAGGAACTGGATTATCAGGGCTTAAATTGGGGTGTGTTGGCCTGCTGGTACACCAAATTTTTCCAGATTTTTCTGGAAATTTCCTAGTTTGATTTTTCTCAACTCCAGAACCAATCAAGATTCAGCCTGTTGATGAAACTTTCTGATGGAATCTGGCAGTTCAGTCTGTTCTTCCCTAACGAAGGCCAATATTGTGTAGATTTCACTAGATCATGTGTTCCTTAACTTGCTAGAACATTCAGTGTATTCCTTTCCTTTTTTCTTTAAATGACAGCCTTATTGACACTCTTTCTCTCTCTCTCTCAAATAAATAAATAAATAAATATTTTTTGAAAAGGGGGAGGGCACATAGGTGGCTCAGTCAGTTAAACATCCAACTCTTGATTTTGGCACAGGTCATGATCTCAGCGTCTGAGATGAAGCCCGTCGTCAGGCTCCACAATCAGCAGGGAATCTGCTTGAGATTCTCTTTCTCCCTCTCCCTCTGCCCCTCCCCCTGCATGCTCTCTCTCTATCTCTCCCCGTCTCCTTCTGTTCCTCCCCCCATCCCATGAACTCACACCCTCTCTCTCAAATAAATAAATCTTAAAAAAAAAATAACTTTATTGAGACATAATTCACATATCATAAAATTCACCCATTTAAACTATACAATTCAGTGGCTTTTAGTATATTCGCAGAGTTGTGTAACCCATCACCACAATCATTTTAGAACATTTTCATCATCCCAAAAAGAAACGCCATACACATCATCAGTGACCCCATTTCTCCCCAACCACTCTCCCCCAGCACTTAGAAACCACAAATCTCCTTTATGTCTCTATGGACTTACCTACTCTGGACATTCATATAAATGGAATTTATTTTTGTGACTGGCTTCTTTCCTTTAACATGTTTGCAAGGTTCATCCATTCATAGTATGTATTGATACTTCATTCCTTTCTAATAGCACTGAATGACTGTATCACATTTTATCTATCCATTTATCAGTTGATAAACATTTGGGCCATTTCCACTTTTTTGCTATTATCAGTGATGCTGCTATGAATACTAGCGTACAAATTTTGGTGTAGACATATGTTTTCATTTCTCTTGGGTATATACCTAGGAGTGGAATTGCTGGGTCACATGATAACTGTTAACTTTCTGAGGAATGCCAGCCTATTTTCCAAAGTAAGTGCTCCTTTGTACATTACCATCAGCAGCTTGTAAGGGTTCTAATTTTGCCACATTCTTGCAAATACTTCCAGCCATCCCAGTGGCTAGGAAGTGGTATAGTGTATACCTTTTATACATAAAACAACCAGATTTAGATTGGAAAGCTAATGTTGACCTAATTGCTCTTGGAACATGCAAGGGAAGGTTAAGATTATTTTTAATTTTTATATATTTATTTTGTCCACATGAATCTCAGGCCAGTCCTTCTCTAGATCTAGACCCCAGTTCTCTGTGAGAACCAGTTTAAGCCCTCATTGATATTACAGTGTGTATAAGAGTTCCGGTATGGCTTGGAAGTGTGCATTGGGCAGCCAGGGTTGATTCAGATAATCTGAAGCTCTGGTTGAGGGTGCTGTCTTTCACTGCTCCATGAGACCCTCCCTGAGCTTGGATTGAAGAGATGAACTTCCCAGATGACCGGGGTAATGTGCTTTGCCTTGCATAGTGCCTCATAGAAGTCTTTCACACAGTAGGTGTTGGTTGATTTTTTTTTTTAAACTCTACCTTCTTCCCTACAAAAATTCAGCTGCTGTCTCAGACGCATAGACCTCCTTACCACTAAGTCAGTCTTTTTTATATCCTTATTCTTTACAGATCTGATGTTGTTTACTCCTTGAAACTTCGTATCTGGTCCTCTCTTTCATGTAAACTGTTAGCCTTGGTTTAGTAGATCTTTGCACTTGGGTGTTTTATCAGCGCTTGGAAGCCCTCATGACCAAAACTTAATGAGTTATCTTGCCTTCCCTTAAACTAATTTTCCTTTCCAAATTCCCAGTACTTCCATTCTCTTGGTAATGCAGACTCAACTCCTTCCTCGCCCCTATGCACAGAGAATGGAGCCTTGATTGTTTCTGTACTCCATTTAAAATAAATCTAAGCCTCTTTTCAGGTCCTCTAAAATAGGATACCTGGAAATATTCAAATATGTTCTGAGGTACCACCCTGAAAACTATCTTCTTCTTCAGGTTCAGGCTTGGGTGTATGCTATTCACTTCTGTAGTCAGGTCTAACCAACTCAGGTACTTGGCCCAGCCTTTAGCTACGTCAATGTGTGTCCCGATCTTTGACTCCTCTTGAGTACTTTCCTTGCCTGCCTTATCACGAATCACCAGTAAGCATTCTGTTTTTTCTATAGAACTTTACTTGAGGTTCTGTTAGATATTCCTGTTGACTAGATGTTCATCTGTTTAAATAATCTCACTGTTAATGTGAAAGCACCCTTTGTTTGCTGACAGCCTGATTTCCCTGGGCATTTATAGTGCTTAGATGTGTATTGATGGACATTACTCTGTAACTGTTTGTGTCCAAGCACTCTGGGAGGCTCATCAATCTTGTGCTTTTTTTAATTGACATCAATAATGTGTTTGCATTTATCAATATTTCCTAATTGCCAAGTTATAACAGTGGAACTTCTGTAATAAATCATGCCCACAGATATCTTCAGACATTAAGGTTTAAGGTTTCTGTCAATATTTTGATGTCTTATAAATTGTTTTTATGAGGATTTTTTTTCCTATGAGAAAGGAAGAACCGTGTAGCAAGAGACAGAGAGAATTGAGTCAGTGTCACCATGTAAAATTAAGTTAAAGGGCCAAATCATTCCAGTGAAAAGAGAAGAAAGCTATTTCCCAAGCCAGTACAGTACGTTCCCATAAAGTTCAGCGTTACTGTCCAAATGAATGCTAATGTGTCTCCCTTGCGAGTGATGTACTGTGCCAAGCCTCTTCCTGGGAGAGAAATTTGGACAAAAGGACAGTTTGCCCTCTTGCAAAGAAGGAACTATTATCAATTCATTTTTCGGGAGAGGAAACTGAGGCGTTGTAAGCTGAAGTTATTTGCAGAGAGTCAAATAGTGACTTTGCAAGGCCGGGACTCATACCCAGGGCTCCGCAGAGTCCATGGCTGGATTATTTACCCTTCAGAGACAGACTTGACCAAACCTCCAACGGTGAGGGAGACCCATAGGTGTCCAAGGACTGAATCCACATCATCTCTTAGGCATTTGAACACTCTAGAATGTTCAGCTCAGAAAAAAAGATGAATGTGAAAGGCTCAGGAGGTCTGTCCTCATATACCTGAAGACCCTTCCCTTGAGGGAGAATAGACCTTGTCTTCTCTGCATGCAGGCATCGGCAGTGGGGCCAGCCCTCTGACCTGCCGAGAGGCGGTGATGTGCCGTAGTTACAAGAATGGACCCAGGAGTCACACTGGCCCCAGCAAATCCCAGCTCAGCCACTCACCAGCCCCCACCCTTGGTCAAGCCACTTGACCGCTCTCTGTCCCACTTTCTTCAGCTAAGGTGAGAATTTTGACAGTACCTACATTATAAGGTAGTTGGGAGGACTCAGTGAGTTAATATGTGAAAAGTGCTTTTGATAAAGGTGCTTGGCACATAGTGTGAAAAGTGCCACTCTTACTATTATTACATTATAAAGCCAGATTAGGTGTGAGAAAGAGTTCTCTAAAAAAAAAACCACTCACCATTTATACATTAATTCTGCAAATCTTTATGTATGAGACACTTCTAGACAGTGGAACACAGCAGTAAAGACAGATCTAGTCCCTGCCCCTGTCCTCATGCTGCTCACATTCTGTATTAGGGAGAAAGGAAATTACTGTGTGAATCAATAAAGCAGCCATTCAACCGCTGAATGAACCATTCCTGACATTGTGACCCCCGCCCTTTCCCTGATAATCACTGAAGAGGTCCAGGCACAGGCTGACCGAGGTCATCGTGAGAGAGGTTTGCTACTGTGGGATTTTATAATGTTCTAACATCCCTCTGTAAAGTAAGGTTAATTTAATACAGCCAGTGAATAAAACATCAATTCCAGAATTGCTTTACTTTAAAACTGTTATCCTCTGGATCTTCGAGGTGAGGTGGGGAGATTATGCAGGACAATCCTGTGAGGTACAAGAAGGAAATATGGGACTTCTGCTTATAATTTTTATCTCATCTTTCTAAATGTGTATTATTGTGTGTATCTTATAATGTGCATAATTTAATAGCACAGGAGCATATGTGGATAACATCTAAATAAATACAAACATACATTAAAGTTGCATGCGTAAATATATTTTGCTAATAAGGTAAATGATTTAAAAAGCTTAAAGTCTGACGCTGTAAGTTTTAAAATGACAGCTTTCTCAAGTCAAAATCTATTGTAATAATGAAACAGTGTTTTTATGTTTTCCTTATTTCTGATGTGGTCATTTATGGATAATTTTCAACTTTAAAGGTAATAGTTTTCCACATGATGGAAAATGAAGACATACTTTGACCTCTACTGAAGAGCTTAAAAATCAATTGTGATAGTCCTTAATGTTTTTGTAGGAGTTAATGGTTTTATTGCATTTAATCCTCCTTTGAGCCCATGAGATAGGTCTTAAACCCACTTTGGAGATGAGGGAACAGAGCATTTTAGAGGTTATACGCAGAACTTTTGGCAACTAATCATTTTGCTAGAGAACAGAAATTTTAAAATTAAGTACTGTAAAGTATACCAGGGAGTACCTGTTAGTATGGGTCGAGGTGAATGCTGACCAATCTCTCTTATTGCTAGGAGAAGGACTGTGGCTATTTTTTCTTACTATTGCCATCCTGTGCTCTTACCTCAAGGGCAAAACCCTATCAAGTAATGTATCATTCAACAAGATTTATTCGGAATCTGAGATGAGCCAGGCCTTCAGGGCGCTTTCAGTTTACCAGAGGAGGTAACACTTCTTTTCTAATCCCCAAATCAGGAGCATCAAGTTGACTTTTAATTAGAGGCAAATTTCAGTTTGGAAGATAGTCTCCATGTTCTCTCCCTCCCCATCCCCATATATCAGCAGTCAGGATCCTTAGTTGCAGTCAACAAAAAGCAACTCTGGCTAATTTGAGCACAAAGAAGATGGTTAAATATGTGTTCAATTAATGAACAGTGAATTCCTGTCTGTGTTCCTTACTCCCATGAATGGATAAGGTTTTAGGGGTAAGGGGACAGAGAGAAAGTTCAGAAGCTTGGAAAGGAAAGTTGGGCATACGTTCTAAAAGAATGCCTAGAAATTAGTTCTCTGCTAACTGTGGGTTGACAGAGATTTATGTGGATCTGTTGGATTTTATCTAGTAAGATTATTCTATAGCATGAAAAACAAATTACTTGGAGTTCAGAGACCTACATTTTCTACTGTTGAGCTGTGTGATCTTGAATAGGTTACATAACTTTTAGGTCTTGGTCCTTTCTGCTGTGAAATGGATGAAATGATAGATTAATCTCTAAGTCTTCCTGTGAACTGTCTCTGCTGATAGAAATGTTGCATTCTGCCCTGCTTAACACAGTAGCCACTAGCCACTTGTGGCTGTTGATTCAGCACTTGAAATCTGGCTGTTTTGACTAAGGAACTGAATTTTTACTTTTAATTCATTTAAATTTAAATCACCACTTATAGCTAGTGGCTACCATATTAGACAGCATAGTTCTAGAGCATTCTATGATTTTCTGGATTCTGTAGGTTTACATAATATGAGATAGAGACCTAGAAGGTAGAAAAGATGAAAATCAGAACTTTACATTGGTGAAGAATTGCATTCATATTTCAATACCTAATTATATGTCAGGAGAGAAGAGCATAGTCTAAAAATTCACATAAACAGTGTAAAACGCACAAGATTTGGAGTTAAAGGATCTGAATTTGAACTCTGGCACCACTAATCATGAATATATCAGCCCTATCTACCATACAAAGTTTTAAGAATCAAATGAGATTATAAATGTGAAACCCTTTGTAAATATAAAATCACTTCATGTACATTAGTTATTCCTTTATTACATGGAATCAGTACAATGATCCTACTAAATTACAGATATCTCATAGCTTTTCTTAGGTTCTTTGGGGTTTTGTTCATTGGTTTTTGGTAAAGATCAAGGGTAGTGAGTGAAAACACCCATATATAAAACATTACGCCTAGTGTTACTTCATAACTTCGTAGTTCCCGATCAGTATACCTTCTGTTTCTTTTTCTTGTCTTATTGCATTAACTAGGACTTCCAGTGCAGTGTTGAAAAGAGTGGTGAGGGGAATATCCTTGCCTTGTTCCTGATCTTAGTGGGAAAGTTCCTAGTTTCTCACTGTTAAGTATGATGTTAGCTCTAGGTTTCTTGTAGATATTCTTTATCAAGTTGAGGAAGTTTCCCTCTTTCCTACTTTACTGAGAATTTTTATCTTATTTCATAACTTCAGATTTATTCTTTTAGCCCTTACAGCTAGTTTGTTTGTTTGTTTATTATTTCCTTCCTTAGAAGCATTCCTTGGGATCTGATTTAATACTCCTAAGTGATAAAATTACTTCTTTTTAGGTCCCAAAGTAGGGTTTTGCGATGGTTAATTTTATGGGTCAACTTAGCTGGGCCAAGGTGCCCAGATATTTGGTCAAACATTATTCTAGGTATTTCTGTAAGGGTATTTTTTGGATAAGATTAACATTTAAATTGGTGGACTTTGAGTAAAGCAGATTACCATCTATGATATGAGTGGGCCTCATCCACTCACAGGTCTGAGTAGAACAAAAAGCTGATACCTCCCCACCCCCTACCCTCACTGAGCAAGGAGTTCTGCCAGCAGATGGCCTTTGGACTCAAACTGCAACTCTTCTCTCTGAGTCTCCAGTCTGCGGCCTACCCCCTACTTGCTAAGCCTCTATGATCACATGAGCCTGTTCCTTAAAATAAATCTCTTTCTATATATATATATATATCTACGTATACTACATATACCTATACATATGACACACATTCTGTTGGTTTTCATGCCCTGCTTAACATACTTTTAGAGTATCAGATCGTATTCCTGTTAAAGCCCCTGAAATTAAACATAAACCATTAATTTCAATTATTCTTGTCTAAATGTCAATTACAAGTACCTTGGTGCTCTATGTCCATTTTCTGTTTCCTTACCTTTGTCCTCTACCTCCTAACCAAACTGTATATGCAGAATTTGATTAGTAGGCTCCTTTTAAGGCACCTGTAATCCTATAATCAGACTTTCCAAGGGCCTTTCCTGATTGACTACCAGTTTCGGCTAGGGGATTGTGAGGGTCTCTGGTCTTCTTTCCTTGTCTGCTCCTGTCTATCCTTGGAAAGGAAATAATAACAGGGTCTCTTGTTACTTCGATTGTTAGGTAATTTAGAGAACAACTTCAGTTTGCCTTTTTAGCACTTTAGCTGGGAAACTCTACTTTATTTCCCCTTCCCCCATTTCTCTTAAGATTCCCAGTGCCTCTTTTTCAAAGACCAAAATGGGAAGAACAGAAGCACTACATACAGAATCTGTCTGCTAATGTTACCAAATCTCCTCCTGGCCATTTTTCTCTACTCTCTGTAAGATTACATGCTTTAGAAAGACTCAAAGAGCCCTGCCCTTCCATCACGTGTTTCTTCAGTTGGAGTGGCTAATGACCCACAACTTGATAGTCTTCAGAAATACTGCTTTTTAATAAAGCTATCAAGGCATTCTTGGGGTTTTTTCTTTTTAATATTTATTTGAGAGAGAGAGAGCACAATCGGGGAGAGGCAGAGGGAGAGAGAGAAGAAGCAGACTCTTCACTGAGCAGAGAGCTTGACTCAGGGCGGGATCCCAGGACCCCGGGATCATGACCTGAGCTGACGCAGACACTTAACCAACTGAGCCACCCAGGTGCCCCTAAGACATTCTTTAAATGTATTTTATGGAGAAATAATCACATGTAGTATATGGAGATGCTGAAATAGAACTTATTGCTCAACAGGAGGAGAAGGTGTATTGTCACTCAGAGTTTCTTTTGTAATATCAGCCCCTTCACTTTCTTGTTCAAGGATCTTGCATTTTAGGCTTTCTGCTATAGAACGCCATGCTTTTTATTATTGTGTCTACCAAACTACAAATGGAAATTAAGCTTTTATGCCTAGACACACTTTGGATACATTATGGGTATAGCTTGTGGATTTGATGTCTTTTAACTGCACCAGTTGAGAAGAGTTGATCTGATCACAGGAGAGAGCAGCAGTGCCCCTCCCACAGAGCACTTTCCCCATGACAAGGCCCCCACAAGCAGTATGTTCTGTTCTAACAAGAAGGGGGCTGCATGAGGCACAAAGGTCTAATTGTCCCAACAGTCTAGTAATGATTAGGACCTCAGAATTTTTTTTAATGTTTGCATTAACTTTTTTTTCTAATAGACCCTTGCTACATGTCACATTTGGAAGAGTGTGTGAGGAGTGCTTTTTTAGAACACATCCAGGGCGTGTTCAGGGAGGTAAGAACAGAGTGCCCATAGTCTGTACTTTTCTCACCCTGCTCACCTGGTAAGGGAATCTTTGTATGTTAGGGCCAAACCCTGCCCTTGGAACACTCCTTCCTGGTTCTAGCAGCTCTCTCTGCCCAACTCCCCCTCCGCTCCCTCACCCCTGGTCGTCTTCAGTTAGAAGTTACAGCATGTTAAAAGTCATTCACAAGGTCCTATAGAGAGTATACTACTCAGCAAAGAAATAGGCTGTGTCTCTGAAGAAGTGGATTATAGACTCATCTTAATTTTATAATGCCTGTGATATTTACTGATGACATGTATGGGAGGTTTGCAAATTTAACTTTGAAGAAGTTTATGATTCACTCTTCTAAATGTGTGCTCTACTCAGTACACCTTGCCCCAGTACCTGTGGTAGGAACGTAGGATAGTTTATGGGCGGACTATTAAAACTAGCATCTCAAGCATGTTTCTTTGGAATGAAAAGTAGCATATTGTTCTTCTCTGGATAGTTTTCTTCTTAGTAATAATTTAATAATAATAATAATTTTTTAATTATTATTTTACTTGGACTTAAACAGTTTATGTAAAAGAATAAATATTTTACCCTTTACTGAATTCTACCAGTGTTAGCAGTTTTTTTGCAATGTTTGCTTTATCTCGTATTTCTTTTTTTATTTTATTGAACTGTTTGAAAACAAGTTACAAGCATAATACTACTTCTGTATGCTTCACTGTATATCTTAGAACAAGGGCATTCTTCTATATTATCACAACACTATTTTCACACCTCAGAATTGAACATCAATACATATTGTGGAATATGCAGTCCATTTTCAAATTTTCCAATTATTCTATGTAACCTTTTATAATGCTTTTTTTTTCCCTGATCCAGAATCCATTTAAGGATCAAGCATTGCATTTTCCAGTCACGTTTCTTATGTCTCCTTTAACAAAAAAGAGTTCCTCTGCCCTTTTCTGTTAAAGGAGACATAAGAAAAGAGGTCCTCTGCCCTTTCTGTTAAAGGAGACATAAGAAACGTTCCCTAATACGAATGTGTGAGATTCTTTCTCTGTTATTACACTCAGAGTAATCACTTTGGCAGGAACACTGCTTTGGTACTATGACGTTCTCCCTTTGCATTGTATCAGGAGGCCCCAAATTCTGGTTGTACCATTATTTGTTTCTGCTAAGTCTGATCATTTATTAGAGTGGAATTGACCAGATATTGACATTATAAGCATCCTGTTTCTCTTTGTAATTAATAAATAACCTATGCCCCATCAACCTTTCACCTTTCGCCAGTGGTTTGCAGACCCATTAACATACCTTGCCTGAATCAATTATTTACTGAGTGGTTACAAACTGTTGATTTTTCTTATTCCCTTGTACCTAGTTTGCATCTATATATCACTGGGAAGGGGGGCATTTTTAATGAGGATAAAACCTAAATTACATTCAGGTGCATTTCTCACTTGTCTGTCTTAATTCTCCCAGTTCAACAAACTCTTACTCTAGCCCAATTCTCAATGGAGATACTTCCTACTAACCCATTCCGAGGTTTTATCTTGGAGTTCTATTCTTGCCAGAGTCACATGGCTCTACTCTTTACACTCAGAGGCTTGGGGTCAGTCTGGTCTCGGACTTCAGATCATTCCTTGAATTGCCTGTGACAATAATTCAACCTACATGGACCACTGGCATGAACAAAAATGGAGACCAGGTTTGCCTTTTTAGCCCCTCTGGGGATCATAACTGCACACTGGGCTTATAACCTCTTCTTTTTTTTTAAGATTTTTTTATTTATCTATTTGGCAGAGAGATAGCGAGAGCAGGAACACAAGCAGGGGGAGTGGGAGAGGGAGAAGCAGGCTTCCTGCCGAGCAGGGAGCCCGATGCGGGGCTCAATCCCAGGACCCTGGGACCATGACCCAAGCCGAAGGCAGACGCTTAATGACTGAGCCACCCAGGCGCCCCTATAACCTCTTTTTACATAAGCTATGGTGAACAGTTCTCCTGTGAATCAGTTCTCTTTCGCCTCATGATTTTTTTATGGCTTCCAGTATTCCATTTTATGTCTTACCATGATATGTTTATTCTATCCCCCCAATGTGGAAAATTTATTTTTATTTTTCCCCTATTACAGACAATGTGGCCATAAATATCTTTATGTACATCCGTGTTTTCTTAAGGCAAATTCCTAAAATTAAAATCAGTGGTTTTTAAGGTATTGAGGCAGTTTTTATAATTATTATTTTTTTATTTTAATTCCAGTATAGTTAACATACAGTATTAAATTGGTTTTAAGCATACAATATAGTGATTCAACAATTCTACACATTACTCAGTGCTCATCATAATAAGTGTACTCTTTCTTCTCCTTCACATGTTTCACCCACCCCCCACCCACTAAGCATCAATTTGTTCTCTGTAGTTAAGAGTCTGGGTTTTTTGGTTTGTCTTATTTTTTTTTATTTGTTTTGTTTCTTACGTTCCACATAAGAGTGAAATCATATGGTATTTGTCTTTCTCTGACTTCTTTCACTTAGCATAATACTCTCTGTTGGAAATGGCGAAAGATTTCATTCCTTTTATGGCTGAATAATATTCCATTGCATATATATGCCATATCGTCTTCATCTGTTCATCTGTCGATGGACACTGCCATAATTTGGCTATTGTAAATAATGCTGCTGTAAACATAGGGATGCTTGTATCCTTTTGAATTAGCGTTTTTGTATTCTTTGGGTAAATACCCACTAGTGCGATCACTAAATCATAGGATAGCTCTATTTTAAATTTTTTGAGGAACCTCCATACTGTTTTCACAGTGGCTGCACCGTTTGCATTCCCACCAACAGTGCATGAGGATTCCTTTTTCTCAACATCGTCACTAACATTTGTTGTTTCTTGTCTTTTTGATTTTAGCCATTCTAACAGGTGTGAGGTGATACTGTAGTTTTGATTGCATTTCTCTAATGAGTGATGAGCATCTTTTCATGTGCCTGTTGTCCATCTCTATGTCTTCTTTGGAGGAATGTCTGTTCATGTTTTCTGCTCATTTTTAATTGGATTATATGTTTTGGGGATGCTGAGTCAAAGTTCTTTATATATTTTGAATACTAAGCCATTATCACATACGTCATTTGCAAATATCTTCTCCCATTTCACCAAGTTGTCTTCTGGTTTCATTGTTTCTCTGCCGTGCAGAAGTTTTTGGTTTGATATAGTCCCAGTAGTTCATTTTCACTTTTGTTTTCATGGCCTCAGGAGACATATCTAGAAAAATGTTGCTACAGCCAATGTCAGAAATTACTGCCTGTGCTCTCTTCAAGGATTTTGTTTGTTTCAGACCTCACATTTAGGTCCTTATCCATTTTGAGTTTATTTTTGTGTGTGATGTAAGAAAGTGGTCCAGTTTCATTCCTTTCTTGTAGCTGACCAGTTTTCCCAACACCATTTGTTGAAGAGACTGTCTTTTTTCCATTGCATATTCTTGCCCCCTTTGTCGAAGATTAATTGATTATATAATCATGGGTTTATTTCTGGGCTTTCTGTTCTATTCCATTGATGTGTGTGTCTGTTTTTGTGCCAGTACAATACTGTTTTAATTACAGCCGCTTTGTAGTATAACTTGAAATCTGGAATTGTGATACCCCCAGCTTTGCTTTTCTTTTTCAAGATTGCTTTGGCTATTTGGAGTCTTTTGTAGTTCCATACAAATTTCAGGATTGTTTGTTTTAGTTCTATGAAAAATACTGTTAATATTTTGATAGGAATTGTATTAAATCTGTAGATTGCTTTGGGTAGTTATGGACATTTTAAAAATATTTGTTTTTCCAATCTATGAGCATGGAATATCTTTCCATTTGTTTGTGTCATCTTCAGTTTCTTTCATCAGTGATTTATAGTTTTCAGAATACAGGTCTTTCACCTCCTTGCTTAAGTTTATTCCTAGGTATTTTATTATTTTTGGTGTCATTGTAAATGTGATTATTTTATTAATTTCTCTTTCTGCTGCTTAATTTTTAGTGTACAGAAATGCAGTGAATTCCTGTATATTATTTTTTATTCTTATGGAATTCCTTTATCCTTCTGGTAGTTTTATGATGGAGTCTTTAGGGTTTCCTATATATAGTATCATGTCATCTGCAAATAGTGAGAGTTTTACTTATTCCTTACTTTTGGATGCCTTTTATTCCTTTTTCTTGTCTGATTGCTGTGGCTAGGACTGCTAGTACTATGTTGAATAAATTTGGTAAGAGTGGACATTCTTGTCCTCTTCTTGACCCTAGGGAAAAAGCTTTCAGTTTTTCAACTATTGAGTATGATGTTAGCTATGTGTTTTTCATGTATGGCCTTTGTTATGTTGAAGTCTGTTCCCTCTAAACCAACTTTGTTGAGGATTTTTATCATGAATGGATGTTGTACTTTGTCACATGCTTTTTCTGCATCTCTTGAAATGAACATATGGTTTTTATTCTTTCCCTTGTTAATGTGATGTATCTGTCACCTTGATTGATTTGCAAATACTAAACCACCCTTGCATTCCAGGAATACGTCCCACTTGATTGTGGTGAATGATTTTTTTAATGTATTGTTGATTCAGTTTGCTAATATTTTGTAGAGGATTTTTGCATTTATGTTCATCAGAGACATTGGCCTATAGTTCTCTTTTTTAGTGGAATCCTTATCTGGTTTTGGTATCAGGGTAATGCTGGCCTCCATAGATTGAATTTGGAAGTTTTCCTTCCTCTTCTATTTTTTGGAATAGTTTGAGAAGATTAGGTATTAACTCTTCTTTAAATGTTTGGTAGAATTCACCTGTGAAGCCATCTGGTCCTAGGCTTTTGATTACCGATTCAATTTTGTTGCAAGTAATCTGTTCAAATTTTCTATTTCTTCCTGCTTCAGTTTTGAAAGGTTATGTTTCTAGGAATTTATCCATTTCTTCTAGGTTGTCCAATTTGTTGGCATCTAATTTTTCACAATATTCTCTTACAGTCGGGGCACCTGGGTGGCTCAGTTGTTAAGCGTCTGCCTTTTTTTTTGCTGGTGGAGGGTCTTATCTCCATGTTGATGGCTGTCTTAGTTTATGTCGTTTGGACTTCAGAAGAAAGCTCCTAAATATTAATAGGAACATAAAAAAGCAATCAGGCAGGGACACCTGGGTGGCTCAGTCGTTAAGCGTCTGCCTTAGGCTCAGATCATGATCCCAGAGTCCTGGGATTGAGCCCACATCGGGCTCCCTGCTCGGCGGGAAGCCTGCTTCTCCCTATCCCACTCTCCCTGCTTGTGTTCCCTCTCTCACTGTCTCTCTCTCTCAAATAAATAAATAAAATCCTTAAAAAAAAATGCTCTTACAATCTTTTGTATTTCTGTGATGCCACTTGTTATTTCTACTCTTTCATTTCTGATTTTGTTTGAGTCCCTCTCTTTTTTAGGTTTTTGTTTTTGTTTTGTGATGAGTCTGGCTAATCAATTTTGTTGATCTTTTCAAGAATCAGCTCCTGGTTTTATTGATATGTTCTATTGTTTCTTTAGTTTTCTATTTCATTTATCTCTAATCTTTATTATTTCCTTCATTTTGGGGGGTTTTGTTTCTTTTTCTTTTTCTAGCTCCTTTAGGTATAAGGTTACGTTGAGTGTTTAGTCCATTTACGTTCAAAGTAATTATTGATATGTATGTTATTTTTTTATTTAGTTATTTGGGTTTGTGTTTGTTTTTGTAGATCTTCTCTGTTCCTTTCTTCTCTTGCTCTCTTCTCTCACCATAAGTTGACCTTCTTTCAGTGATATACTTGGATTCCTTTCTCTTTATATTTTAGGTATCTGTTACTGGTTTTTGATTTGTGGTTACCATTACATTTGCATATTATGTCTTTTGTTTGTAGCAGCCTATGTTGATGGTCACTTAAGTTTGAACCCATTCTTTACTCCTTTCTAAGCCATGTTTTAGGTTTATGATGTCATACTTTACATCCTTTTATTTTGTGAGTCCCTTGACTGATTTTTATAGATATACTTATTTTTACTGCTTTTGTGCTTCCTACTTTTCTTACTTTTACTTATGATCTTTTCTTCCCACTCAGAGAATCCCCTTTAACAATTTTTGTAGGGCTGGTTTAGTGGTCCTGAATTCCTTTAACTTTTGTTTGTCAGGGAAACTCTTACTCTTCTTCTATTCTGAATGATAGCCTTGCTGGATAGAGTTTTCTTGGCTGCAGAATTTCACCTTTCAGCACTTTGAATATACCCTGCCACTTTCTTCTGGCCTGCAAAGTTTCTGCTGAAAAACCAGCTGATAGCCTTATGGAGTTTTCCTTGTATGTAACTATTTTCTTTTCTATTGCTGCTTTTAAAATTCTGTCACTACTTTTTGCCATTTTAATTAGTATTGTCTTGGTGTTGCTCTGCTTGGCTTGATTTTGTTGGGAGATATCTGTGCCCCTTGGATATGGATTTCTCTTCCTTCTCCAGATTCAGGAAGTTTTCAGCTATTATTTCTTAAAATAAATATTCTGCCCCCTTTTCTCTCTCTTCTCCTGGGATCCCTATGATGTATATATTATGATCCTTGATGATGTCACTAAGTTCCCTAAATCTCTTCTCATTTTGTATAATTTTTTCTCTCACCTCCTCGGTTTGATTACTTTCTATTCCTCCACCCTTCTGGTCACTGAGTCATTCTTCTGATTCCTCTAGTCTACTATTTATTCCATCTAGCCTATTTTTTATTTCATTTATTATGTTCTCCATCTCTGATTGGTTCTTTTTTATCTCTTTGTTAAGTGTCTCACTGATGTCCTCCACTCTTTACTCAAGTCCAGTGAGTATCTTTATGATCATTATTTTAAATTCTCTATCAGACATATGACTTACCCATTTTGCTTACATCTCTTCCCATGATTCAGTTCCATTCTTTGGCACATATTCCAGTGTCTCCTGATGTTGTCTGTCTCTGTCTGTTTCTTTGTGTTAGGAAAGTCAGCCACATCTCCTGCTCTTGAAAGTAGTGGCCTTATGAAGAAGAGGTCCTGTAGTGACCTGCAGTGCAGTGTCCCCTCTTCATGGGAACCTGGCGTTTCAGGGGTGTCTCCTATACGTGTTGTGTGTGCCCTGCTATTGTAGCTGTGCTGCTTTTTCCCTCAGTCCAGTCATCTGCAGTGGTTCTCTTTACCTGTTGTGGGCAATGCGTGGTTCCCATGGTATTAGTGGGCCAGTCTGTGGCTTTCTGGGTCTTGAATTGAGTGAGACCAGACATTTGCGAAAGATCAGAGCACCAAACTGCAGGGTGCTTTCCCTTTGTTGTCCCCTGAGAAATTTCCATTGGTGAGTGGGCCTGCAGTCAGACTAGTTGTCTGCCCCCAGCCCACTGCTGGGGCCACAGTCTGACTGGTGTGTGGGGTTATCTTTCCCTCTCTCTGGGGCAGGAGTGTCTTTGGAGTGGTGCTGACCCCTATTGGGACTGCTTGCACACTGCCCGGCTTGGGTCACTGCTTTGGAAGGACTCTGGCCAAGAACGTATTAGAGGAGGCGGATCTGCAACATGTGGGGGCTGGATGAACAGTGTTAGCAAGTTTTGCTCACAGGCCTTCTGAGGGCGCAGACATGCAGCACAGCTACTGAGGCAGGCCTGGCTGGAGGGGACAGATCAACTGAAGTACAGTGGTGGGGGGAGGGGCAGTGGTAGCAAGTTTGGTAGTTGGTTCCTGCAGGTGCCTGTGTGTCTTGCTAGGGAGCAAGGGAGGGAAATAGCACCTGCTAGCTCCTTTGTTCCTGGAGGCATCTCCCAAGAATCTCTGTCCCTCCAGAACAGCTCTGAGATGAGTAAACAGCTCTCCCTCCTATAGACCTCAGCTGGGTTTTTAAACTCCTGTTTCTATGCTGTATCTCTGTGGGCTGTTTGTTGTGTTATCTCTTTAAGGGCAGGGACTCATTCCGCCTCCCTGCTCTCCCAGAGCTGAGCCAGCTGATTTTTAAAATTCAAGGTTTTAAGTCCCACTGGTTGTAAGAACTCATGATATTCAGCCTCTCTGGTTTTCAAAGCTAAATGTTACAGGGATTTACCTTCCCAGTGCAGGCTTCCCGGTGTGGGGGTCTGTTTTTCTCCCCTTTTTGTACCTAGGGGTCCCTCCCTCCCACCAAGAGCCCTGCAGATGCGTCTGCTCCCGCCATAGTCTCTTCAGTGTGGCCTCTTCTCTACATTTAGTTGTGGAGTTTGTTCTGCCAGTCTTCAGGTTGTTTTCTGGGTTATTTACACTGATATTAGTATTATCTAGTTGTATCCCTGAGAGGAGGTGAGCTTAGGGTCCTCCTGTTCTGCCATCTTCCCAGCAATCTGGTATTGAGGCAAGTTTTAAACACAGTGCCTTATATCTGATGAAAAGCTCTTTACCCTTTCCCCAGAAATATATATACCTATACATACAAAGTTTTGCATAAGATATATCGATTTCTTGAAGCTGTGGGCTCAGGTTCAGAAACCAGTTTGCAAGATTGAAGTATGAAAATTATCCAAGACCACATTCTCCAGGAAGCTCTACTGGGCCTACTCTGATCATACCATTTCATGATTCCAAACACTAGCTTTAATTCTAATAAGTAGTTGTGAGACTGTTAGGAGCTTTTCCATTATTTGTTGATAAGAAATATGTATGATCACATCTGAGATTCTCACTTCTTGAGAGTAGAGTTGGGATATTTTATATTCATAATCAGTTCCTGCAGCTTCTCTTATAATCCTCCGTACAATGAACACTTAACCTCTCATAATCAATAACTCACATTTGTTCTCCATAACTAAACACTAGTAACTCTAGTTATGGCAGTTTTGGGGATGGCACTTTGGGTTTGAATTTCTCTGATCAGTTACATCAATTCAGTTGTTCTAACTTAATGTATTTATACTATGGAAGACTAATTTGAGAACCTAGACTGATCAATCCACAGCTCTGATATATTTTTTTCACTTGAGATCTTAGAGTATATCATGATAAAGACCCTTGATTTTGACTGTTGGGACTTTAAACCAGGAACATCCCGCAGTGGGAGTTGCAACCTAGATATTTTTTAATCTTTCTTTCAGTTGGGATGGAAATGCCAGTGAATTTACTGGGGAAAAGATTGGGATTTTGAGGTCACTTAAATCAATAGCTGTCCTTCCACCTCACCATTAAAACATAGGAATTTTAATTTACACTGTATGCTTCTTCCTTCCCTCCAAGTACTCAATTTTGGGCAGCTGAGATGTGGCACAGAGATTCCTAACTGCATCATGTTCCAAGAAAGAGTCTGGCCCAAAATGCTTCCAAAGATGTCAGAGAAAGAGGACTGATTTAAAAGATGTTTTCTGGGGCACCCAGGTGGCTCAGTTGGTTGAGTGTGTGACTCTTGGTTTTAGCTTGGGTCTAAAACCAGGGTTGTGGGATCCAGCCCTACATGGGACTCCACACTCAAGGTGGAGTCTTTTTTGGGATTCTCTCTCTCCTTCTTGCTCTGCTCCTCCCCGCACTCGCGCACACACACACACACACACACACTCTCTCTCTCTTTCTCTAAAATAAATAAATCTTTGGAAAAAAATTTTAAAAATAGATGATGTTTTCTGGATTAGTTTTCACTCACATCAGAGGTGGTTAATTATACTGTGCATGCATGCATGTACGTGTTTGGGGGGATGGTGATTTCAGTTAAATAAATAACATTAAATTAATTTTCAATGTGCAGCCTATTAGAGACATCATATTTCATTGATTCCTCATTAGGATAGTTCAGAACAGAGATGGTGCTACTACAGAATACCAAATGAATTTCCTCCTGAGTAGAGTTACATTGTGCTAAAAGACATTTATACATAAGGGCAGCATTTAGAAGTCACAGCTATTTAAAAAAAAAAATGTGCATTCTCAGTTTGAGCCAAACTCTTTAAAAAAAAAAAAAAAAAAACTCGAGGTAATCAATTATTTTGCATCTATTAAGGAATTTACAGAGACTCCAGTACTGTCTACTCTGTGTGCTTAGTGTAATACTTTATTATTCCAAAATAAACTCAGAACTGATTCCAGGAAAATCCTATGAAAAAAAATTAAAGCAGGGAAGAGTGTGATCTCGGTTGTGGTATTTGAGGCAAATTAGAAAGCAAGTGAGTGAACTCAAAACTGTTTCTGCCCTGGGCGCCTGGGTGGCTCAGTTGGTTAAGCGACTGCCTTCGGCTCAGGTCATGATCCTGGAGTCCCGGGATCGAGTCCCGCATCGGGCTCCCTGCTCGGTAGGGAGTCTGCTTCTCCCTCTGACCCTCCCCCCTCTCGTGCTCTCTGTCTCTCACTCTCTCTCTCTCAAATAAATAAATAAAATCTTTAAAAAAAAAAAAAAAACTGTTTCTGCCCTTAAATCACTGAAGGACCTTGGGAAAATTGTATAAATTCTCTTTGTCTTGTCTACTAAATGAAGATACCAATATCAGCCTACTTTTCTAGTTCAGGAAGAAAACATTCCTTGGGTCAGATCAACTTCTGTTATATAAAGAATTATTGAACATGGTAGACTCTAATGAAAATGCCTAGATTTGGGACAACAGTGATCCAAATTCATAGAGTAAATGAAGCATGTATTGATTTTTTTGGACAGGTGATTTAGCCATCTTTGTGAGGTGTTTTGTTTTTTCTTTTTGTGCTATCATTGCTAACCATGTAGACAGATTTATTTAAGTCTTTTTAAGGAAAGTTGTACACATTAGAATTGAGTTGTAAGTAGCATTTTGGTTTCCTCTGTCCAAAGTACTATATGAAGTAATAAAGAGCTTCATGGCCCCTAATGCCTAGGATTTTACAATCAACATTAATTCATGTAAAAATATAGGAGCTGTGGGCTTGTTGGTCGACAGACAGCTATGATCAAGAGGGAGAAAACACTTGAAGTCAGAAGATCTGCTTTTAAACCCTAGGTTGTGATCTTAGGCTAACTGCTTAATTTCTCTGAAACTCAGTAAAAATGGGGCTATTGTAAAATGAAGATAGGATAATGTTTTATAATCTGAAAAGAAAGAGTCAAGTAAGAATTATTTATAAAAGGGCAATGGCAAACTGTAAGATGAAAGAGTTTTATTAATAATAATAGATCACATTTATTGAGCACTTCGTATGCTAAATGATTTATATGCACAGTCTCATTTAATCTTTCAGCCAGTACTATAAGATGAGGAAACTGAAGTTTAGAGCAGTTAATTATGTACCCACTGTCATAAATAAGTAAGGGACCCAGAATTCACACAGACTGAGAGCCCTAGCTCCGAAGGATCTCCTTGGCAATGATGATCATTATCAAATGTTAGAATGAAGCAGAATAGAACACAACCAATAACCCCCTGTGATTTGCAAGTTGGATAACTTGATCTTTCAGAGATTTATATCTCTTTACTTAAATTTTTTAATCAAAATATTACGTTTTCGAGATAACTTAAAAGGCAGAAGAAAGTTGCTCTCACCTTCTTCTCTTGACTCTAAATCTCACTTCCCACATTAAGATTCTTACTTAGCCTTCCAGAAATTTCCTGTGCTTTTTGAGGTAGTATGTGTATATGCTTATGTGTGTACTCTTCTGTTTAAAACAGATGACATTACACTAAAAATAGTCTTTTACAGCCTCTTGTTTCCCCACTTAATATATTCTCCCATATCAGAACATATAACCTTTTTTTCCCTTTTTAATGGCTGGATAGTATTCCACAGTATGGATATGTGGTAATTTAACTAAGTGGGCCCTTAGTGATGGACATTTACACTGACCTTAGCTGTTTACCATCATGAGCAGTGCAGCCTTAGACATCCCTGTACCTGTCTTCATGTCGAATAAAGGCCTAGAGGGGGAAGAGCTGAGTCAAAGGTGTGGGCATTGAAAACACACACCGACATTACCACACTGCCCAGCAGGCTACCATCCCAGCAACTCTGTCTTCACCTGACTCTCTAGCCCCGAGAGCATCAAACATTGTCCTCTCTACCAATCCAACTTGTAAAAGGTGGTATCTCTTTAGTTAGGTTCAAGTTAAAGGTAGTTTATTTATGTTAGCCAGCTCTGTCTCTTTTCTGTGTTAATTTATTCACTGTTTTATTGTTTCCTGTCATTTATCACAAATATATTTTCCCCATTTGTCATTTATTATTTGGCCTTCCTTACTACATTTTTTAATACAGAAGATTTTAAATTGTATGTAGTTACTTTTTACTTTATTGCCTTTAAATTTTGCATCATGCCAAATTCACACTCCAAGACTCCAGAATTCTCGTATTTCGCTCTGGTACTTTTATAGGTACTTTTTCATGTCTAATTTTTGATGTATTTAGAATTTATTTTACTGTAAGAATGGAGGTATGGGTTCAGCTTAACTTTATCCAAAATGGTATCCCCTTGTCCTGTACCATTTATCAAATAAGTAGGCATTTTTGTCCTAATCAAACTTACGGGGCCAGAAAATCCTCAGTCGCCTCCATTTTTACCTCATAAAAATGCACCCATTATTTTTACCCAAGTTAGCAGTTCTCCTTTGCTGTCAGTTACCACAGTTACTGTCTGAAATCGCACTAATTTTCAGTTGCCCGCCCTCCTAAAACCTCCCCTCTCCCTCTGCTGGCGCCACGGCTCCCTCCTTAAAGCACATTCCTGTTTCCCACACGCACAACTACACTTCGGCTTCTTTGCTTCCGTGTCAAGCTCCTGCCCTACTTGTTTCCCTTTTGCTTCTACGGGGCCATTAGCACTCACGAGCTCCACTTCCTCATCTTCCTTTCATACCTCAACCCCTGTCATCCCAACAATAGGCCAGCTTTTGCAGAAGTAACCAGGTTCCTAATGGCCACAAATGCTGTGTGTGCCCTCGTCCAAGTAGGCATTCTAGCAGTGCCTGACCGCTCCGAAGGGCCACTCTAGAGGTCCTTTGCATTGCTGGCATTCTCAGTCCTCACTCCCACCGCCCTCTCAGTCCTGGCCCTCTCTTTCCCTGTGATCACATTCACCACCATGACATGTCTGCCCCTTACCAGCCATGTGATCCTTAGGGAGCCACTTACTTACTTACTTAAGTCAGTCTGTCTCTCCTACTGGACGCTGGGTTTTATATGGGCAGAGACTCGATAATATTGTATTTTGTATTGTATTCTAGGTAAGATTAGATATTGCTATATTGAGGGCCCACTCTGTGTCAGGTCTCATACTGTGGACTTTATACAGCTCACCTTTGACAGAGTAGGTGCGTGTTTGTATTCACTTTGTATTTCAATCCAGAGCTGTTTGAAGCCAAAACCCATCTCTTCCCTTTATCTGTTAGTCTGTCTCCAGAAGCTTAGACTCCATCAGAAAGACAAGCTGTGTTCTAGGAAAATCCTCATTGCAGCCACTTCAGCTGCTTGTGCCCTCTCCCTCCGCCATGCCATCTCCCTGCCTCAGCCAGCCTTCTGTCCCCCCAGCCCCAGCACAGGGCCAGCGTTCTGTCACCGACAGACATGACTTCCCTCAGTCATTCATTCATCCACTCGTTCATCAAACAGATATCCGTCCTTCGTGCCAGAATCCCCCGGGCATTAGGACTACAGTGGTGCTAAGACAGACTCAGACAGCCCTCAAGGCACTGGTGTGTAGGACACTAGTGTAATGAGGCGAGGTACGTACAAGGACCACAGAACACATGGGGTGGGAGGTAGGGAGAGAGGGGCCAGTTTGAGGGGAGGCTTCCAGAAGCACTAGCCAAGGAGCAAGTAGGAGTTAGCCAGGGGAAGGCCAGGGCACTAGTGAAGAGAGGCTTAGAAAAGCTGCAGAGAAAAGCAAGAGCCAGAGACCTGGGCTTTATCCGGAGGGAGGGGCCCTTCACGATTTACTGGGAGGTGCAATACCATCACATTTGTTCTTTCGTTCTTCCGCACAGCTCCGTCACTATGCTGGTATCTACACGGATCATCTGTTTATTTATTGCCCTTTGGAAGTGCCTTAAGAGCAGACTGTTTCTTAAACATGACAACCTAGAGTAGTGCCTGATCCACAGTTGGCACCCAGCAGGTTGGTGGGGGAATGAGCAAATGCTAATGCAGGGTATATGATCAAGAGTCTCCTTTTCTTTAAAAAAAAAAAAAAGGCATGAACTCCAGAGTTATTTATATCTTGTTTATTTTCTTTGGAAAACCAGACCCATTTTCTAAACACCAGATGGCTTAAATCAGTTTATTAAAATGTTAATATGGTTGATCTTTATAAAATATAAGCAAGTCCTTTTTGTTTTTGTAGGATTCTAACATCTCCTCAGAGTAAAATCAAGCCCTTAATAGAAGTGTGAACACTAGGTTGTTTAATACCTATTGCCTTCTATAGGAGGAAAGAAAAGTACGGCTTTTTTTTTTCTTTTAAAGAGACAGCTCTTTTGAGGAAGGAGAGGAGACTCTCCCAGGGATGTTATAATTCTGAACCTTCTTATTGTGAAATTTCACACCACTTGCCATTTGTATCCTGCTTTAGATTTTTGGAATTCACCTATTTATTTTATACACAGGACCTATAATGTAGACATTAAAAATATATATGAAAAATCATTTGTGGTCAATGAAGGCAAGTCTGAAGACAGTAAAACGGACCAGATTTACTCCTTAGTCCCTTCCATAAAAGCTTTTGATACACAGGGAGAGAAAATAAGACTTGATTTTTATTATTCTTAACATCTCAAGCAGAGCTTTAAATAAGATCCAGTCTTTCTTATTTTGTGGGCAAATTCTTTTCCCTGCCTATTTTGTTTATTTCTACTCATGTAACCAAAAGATGAGAAATGACCCCTTTTGTACCACATACTTGATGCAGTGGATCAGAAGTGGGGGAAGGTAGGGTGTGGAATAAAGAGAAATGAGGTCTGCTGTGAAACTCAAATAGGAGATTGTACACGCTTAGCAGAATTTGACTCAATAGTAGGCTCATTCTACAGACATTTCTCAACAACTGAGATCTCATAGGATTATTCTTTCAATACATGTTAATCGTTTTTGGATGGAAAACCTTTGCTTCACTAAATAATAGTACCAAATATAATGATGATGATAATAGTACAAGTAATAATAGTCATAATAATAATGGCAGCTACTGTTCATTTGTTTCTTATATGCCAGACACTATATAACATATTTTCACTAAGGCTGAAAAGGAACAATGCATGCCATTCAAAGCTGCAAAATCCCACATTTCAGTATTTAAGATTACTGCCCCAACAGCAGATGAGGAATGCTGTGCAGGTATAGAAAGCACAAGGAGCCTTTCATTTACACATCACAGGAGAGGGCAGAAATTACAAAGCAGCATATTTTATTTTCTCTCTTTCCTGTAGCCATTAGCCCATAAGCTCTGGATTAGCCAGCGAGAGACCCTGTTCCCAGATGCCTTTCTAAATAAGTGCACACTGGCTGTAGGTTAACATTTCTCTATGTGGAAACTAAGCCAGAGGGGGAAAGGCAGAGAGGAAAAGCCTTTAGTAATGAAATAATATGTGTGTGCCAGGTACTCACTTAAAATTAAAGATTTACACTTTCATTATAGTTTCTACAACTTTATGTAGCAAACGCTAGATTATAAAAATAAAACACACACATGCAGACTAAATCTTTTCATAGTAAGAAATCTCTCCATAACATAACATATTCCCCCACTTTTAGGTTATGGCCTCTTTGAAAACTGATGCATTTCAGCTAAAGAATATAGAAGGTTCATCTCTATCAAGCAAAATGTGATTTGACTAGTAATTTAACTACTTACTGTACTCTATCTACCATGCTGATTAAAGGAAGAATCTAAACAGTGATTCTTAAACAGGGTCACATCTCAGACCACCTCTTTAAAATACACATGCCCAAGCTTGTAGGTTCTAGGTACCTGACTCTCCTAGATAAAGCCATGGCTCTCAACCACTTTTAAGACAAAAGGAGACATGCATGACATACCTCTAAAGTATCAATTGCCTTTTAACATACAGGGGGCTTATGGCCATGGAAGTTTATTCTCAATTTAATGATCAGTTTATTAATCTTATATATCCAGTAATTGAAACTGGATCTTCACTAAACATTTATGCATTGATTAAAAGCTAAATTTTATTTTCTTAACCAATTTAAAAAACAGTTACTAATCTAATAGAGCTGCTGCTTTTAAACTCTCCAAACTTTTTTTTTTTTAAGTAGGCTCCATGCCTAGCAGGGAGCCCAGTGTGGGGCTTGAACTCATGACCCTGAGATCATGACCTGAGCCAAAAATCAAGAGTCAGACACTTAACCGACTGAGCCACCCAGGTGCCCCAAAACTCTCCAAACATCTTTAAGAGTAGCTGTAACAACACAAAAGTACTCATTACAAAACCAGTTACTGTACTTCTAAACCTATTCCAGAATATTAACACTCTTGGTTTAGTTCAAGTCTCTGTTATTTCTACACAACATCCTCGGGTTTCAGAAATGTCACATTGATTAATACCTATCTCAGTCTTACTAACAAAGGAAAAAGAATACTTGAGGTTGCAGGACCTGAAGTAGATACCACCTGATTCCTGTCGGGGCACTGAGCACCAATCCAAGCTGCCCTTTTATGGGTAAAGTTCATTTGTTAAATCAGTGCAACTGTGTGTGCCTGTGTGCATCTGTGCTTTATTTGTTTCTTTGTTGAACGGGACTGTGAGCCCCGTTCTGTGTGAGCAGTAGGGAACAGAGGACCCATGGGAAGGAAGGAAATGTTCTCCTGGAGTCATACCGAGTCAGACATGCCAGCATTATACCATCTAGGTATGTCCAGCCAACAGCGAAAATGCAGACCTAGAGGTCAGAGGCCACATAGGGCAGGAGACCTAAGTTTGGAAGTCATCCGAGAAGAGGCAAAACCCCAACACTGGGCCGTGTTGCTGAGAGGGAGCAGTCAGAGAGAGAAGAGCATTCAGAACAGAGTTTCCAAGCATGATGTTTGCCGTGTCCGTTACTTAGAGAGAGCTCATCAGGAAGCGGTCTGCAAAGAGGCGGTTGGGACACCATATTATTTCTGAGAGCCACTTAATGGGAGAGAACAGGATCAGCAGGGCAAGTTGGTAGCAAAGAGCCGGAGAGAACTGAGAACTGTTTGAGAAGTGGGGGGAGTAGGTAGATGGGTCCATCTGGGATTTCAGGGGGGTTTTGGTTTTTTCAGGGTGCAAAGACTTTATTATGTTTGTAGACTAAGGGAAAGGAGCCAATGCAAAAGAAATCATTGAAGACAGAACAAAGAGAAAAAAATTTATGGAGCAAGGCCCCAGAGCAACCAGGGGAAAGTGGTTTTCCTAAAGAATTCTCAAGTACCATTAGAGAAGGGAAGGAAAGAGAGCAGAATAGATAAAAAGACAGGTAAGACAAATCTGAGGCAAAGAAGGAGCAGTTGAAGAAGCACACATTTTCTTTTTCCTGCTTTGTCATTCATCTTTCAAGCTGGTTTGTGTTTGGGACTATAAAAAACTTGTGATATGGCATCAAACATATCCACAGTTTCTTTTATACTTCTATTTTTCTTGGCATGAAAATTCATCCATCTTACATGCTCTCAACTCTTTCAAAAAATTAGAGAGCAGACCTGTACAAAGTTCAGGTTGTAGCATTGAGATGCATCACCGTGAAAAGGGAGAGGTGAAGAGGCTTGCTAGAGTAGATGTAAAGATAGTTAAGGGAGGCCATTAAAAATGCGTACAAAGATCATTGTGCAACCAAGGTGACAGAGGGAAAGTCAAACACGAACTTTAGCAGTGAAATCAATCAGCCTGGTTTTGCAACATTTGGAGCAGATAGAGAGGTTAGTGCCATCTGCCAGGCTGGGATTGGCAAGGAGAATGCAGCGGTAGAAGTCAGATGAAGCAAGGGCACCCGCTCAAGCATCACTGCAGTGACGGGTTTCCAGGCCCCAGCTGGGCAGCACAGCTGTGGGGCTGGAAGGGGCAGGTGGGCTATGAGAATGGGAGAGACCAATCAACTAGAGGCCACACTGAGGAGGAGGAGCAAGTTTGGGGTGACAGACTGAGAAAAGCAGAAGGATGGGAGATTGAGTCAAGGTCTGGGGCTTGGCTATGTCAGTGAGGTCCATATCCAAGGGTAGGTGACGTTAGGGAGATAGGGAGCATCGCTGGACTTGAGGATGATAGATACAGGGCAGGGTAGCCCTATTAGCGTAGATGCTGATAAACCTAAGAATACAGGCAAAGGAATGAGTGGACAGGAAAATTGAGCTAGGGATCGAAGTTGTCAGAGAAAGGATAACAGCTACAAATTTGGGAAGAGGGTCAGGACAGCCTCAGTGTACACGATAGCCCCAGAGAAGGTATAGAACTTCAGAAGATATAAACTTTAGAACAATCCAGAGGCTCTATAGGGGTTATAGGCTCTTCAGATTTCATCAGTGACCATCTCCTGGAAGATGCTAGAATTCTCAGGTTAGCCCAGTAAACAAATCTACTTACTTAGCTGAATCACCATTTGTGGTTTTGTATTGAGATTTAGGTTTTTTTTTTCTACCTAAGAAACTGTGATGTGTGGCTAGAAGTAAAGCAAACTGATTAGCCTGTGTGACTGGCATAATAAGACTCCATCTGATATAGTCACATCTTTTGTGATTAAGCACAGTAAGAAATTAATGGTAAGAAGCCATAGCCAAAAGTGTATTACAAGCATGATGGAGCAGATAATACAAAACTCACCTTGAATGGCTATTCCTCAAAAAAAAAAAAAAAAAATCATAGAGTTATCATATGCTCCAGCAATTCCACTTCTGGGTATATACCCAGAGAAATGGAAGGAAGAGTCTCAGATATTTTAACCCGTGTTCACAGCAACATGATCCCTAATAGCCATTAGGTGGAAACAAACCAAATGTCCTTTGATGGATAAAGGGATAAACAAAATGTGGTCTATATGTACAGTGAAATAAGCCAGTCAGGAAAGGACATATGTCATATGATTCCACTTACAGAGGTATTTAGTATAACCAAATTCATAGACACAAAAAAGTAGAGTGATGGTTGCCAGGGGAATGGTGAGTCAGTGTTTAATGGGTTCAGAGTTTCAGTTTGGGAAGTTGAAAAGGTTACAGAGGTTGATGATGGTGATGGTTGCACAATAGTAAGAATGTATTTAACTACAGAACTGTACACTTCAGAATGGTTTAAATGATAAATTTTGCATATAATTAACCACAGTTTTATAAAAAGGCATGAATACCGTTTTCTAAATAAGTGTTTTAAGTGATAAATTTTATGTTTTATATGTTTTCCCACAACTGTAAATAATCCCAGCTTGGACCCTGACTTGGAATTGTTGAGGGGTGTTTGCTCCCCCTTTTTTTCAGGTGTGCATCTCTCAGTGAGAAGGTCAGTAAGAGCATGTCCTTAATGATGAAAATATATCCTTTTCTAATCTTACAAGGGTGTATAACCATGCACACACACGCACGTGTGCACACATGCAAAACCATGCTTTACTCAGCTTTGAGACAGCAAATCTGGACTGCCAGTAAGCCCTCTTCCTTGAAAAGAACTCACTTTATTTTAACCCTCTGTGGCAGGGAAGTGGGCTCACATTCAGTCCCCTCTGTAACTGGTCTGCTCCTCTGCTAGAGTCTTGGCCACATTGCCTGGATGACTACAGTATGTGTTGTTATTGTGTGTTTCACTAAGCATTCCCAAGGAAAGATGAGGGATGAGTAGTTGTTGGTGTAAATTTCAGCTAAATCTTCACTTGGTTGAAGTGTTAGCCTCCTCGAGCCATTACCAACTCTTCTGTAAGTGAGACTCCCAGAGATTAGTAAGGTCTCATACATTCATAACTGACCTCATGTTTCGGGATGTGTGGAGTAAGTGTTGGGAAGTGTGTGTGCGTTGTGAGGAAGGGGAGAATGACCTGCCAGTTCTGCTCTCAGAAGCAGTGAGCCCATGTAGACACAAGGACAAGTCTTCACGTGTATACACATGTCCTAACGGAGGGTGTTCTGATGCCTCTGTGTTTTCGAGGGGATTACGTAAGCGTCATCAGCAGGAGCCTATGAAGCAGGATGGAGGAATACAGGTGTTCAGGAAGCATTAGCCTGGCAGAGCCCTAAAAAGTAAAATGATGAAAAGGTGGCTCCAGCAGACGGTTGAAGTAGAATTAGCTGAGCCTACATCAGCATATCTGTAGCCGCTTTGGTGCTGTTTGACACTGGACTGGATTACCAACCATCCGTCTTCATGGTAGTTACAGAATGGTTCTCCGTGTGGGTAGGGACTGAATGATTGCATACCCCCCAAAATCGTATGTGGAAACCCTACCCCCTAATGGGATGATATTAGAAGGCAGGGTCTTTGGGAGGTACTTAGGAGTAGATGAGGTCATTAGTATGGAGCCCTTGTGAATGGGATCAGTGCCCTGATTGGAGTCCCAATAGAGTGTGCTTCCTCCCACTCTCCACCAAGTGAGGACACAGGAGAAATCAGCAGTCTGCCACCCGAGAAAGGGCCCTCACTAGCACCCGATCGTGCTCACACCTAATCTCACTCCCAGCCTCCAGAACCATGAGAAGTTAGTGTCTGTTGTTTTAGAAGCCACCCAGCCACCCTCGGGGTGTTAAAGCAGCCCTAGTGGACCAAGACGTGACCGTGACAGTTAAGAGGCAGAGGCAGACGAGGTGACCGAGTAGGCTGTGAAGTTCACCTTCAGGACCCGCTTGCTTTGTGGTGCTCAGTGTCAGTTCTCCGGCTTATCATTTTGCAGGAAATACATAAAATCTTTTTTCTATGTAACCTTTTTTAAAAAACAAACTTTTTTTTTTCTGATTTCCAACTTCTTTGGACTGTGTTAAAAATGATGTTGGGGATTAAATTTGTTTAGGTTTTTCTTCTTATTCTCGAAATTATCATTATTAATGCTAAAAGTGAACGTATTCATTTCTCCCTTTTAGAAGTTGCCAGAGAAGGGAATTACTTGCTTGTAGCCATAACAAAGATAGTTTGATTCATTAATGATGTAAATGCTTCACTGTATGTAAGTTATACATTGGGTTTTTTGTTGTGTTTTTTTTTTAAGAAGAAATTCTAGGTAGATCAGCTTTGCAAAACATCCATTTGGATTAAAAGTTGGCATTTATAGCAATTGAGTAAAGAATGGTGGGTGTAGAGGGAGCCTGAGCTTCAGCCCTGAGTCAAGGTTAACACTATCATGTAGGGCCAAGGCTGTCTGCTTCCGGCTCACAGTGATGCTCACCCTCAGCATATCTCACTCCCGACCTTATGTTGACATTACTCACTCCTGAGTTGACCCGGGTTGTCTTTTCACTCCATCCCCATTTTTGCATTTCTCCACAGTTCTGCACAGCACAGGCATTAGGGGGAAGATGTTCACATCAGTGCACAATCACCGCCACAGATGTGAGCCAGAGAAAACACAGGGTTGTCTCTTTCCAGTTCCTGCTGGTACTGCTGCCTTGCTTCAGGCTGAGATGTAGAGAAATGGGAAGGAAATGGAACAGCAGGCCAAGATGGAAAGGCTAAGTGTATTTTTGGTCCCTTTTACACTAACACAGATTGCCAGAATATGAAGTCTGTTCATATTTACATGTCCGTTTAAGAAACACGGATGCAAATGATTTTTGTATTTTTCATTTACACACACACAACACACACACACACACACACGTCTGCAGAAAACAAGGAGTTCACTTTTAGAGGCTTTTTTTTTTTTTTTTAAAGTTATGCTTAAGAATCCTGAACAATGATTCTTAAGAAACACAGGAGAATTTTTACATCCAAATGTGACTTTTTAAATTATTTGCCTCGAGGGCCTGCCTGTTTACTTCAATAAACGTCCTTTTCAGAATTGCCTCAGTTTTAGTTTCCAGTGCACATAAGAAAATTGAGTTGTATCACGGCCTCTTTCTTCAGACTTGACTCTGAATCACTTTTGACTATTTCCGAAAGGTAAATCTACCCTCAAGGGACGAAACTTTGACAACACAGACACTATTCAAAAGAATGTATGAGTTATTCATTCAATAAATATTAAATACCTACTATGTTGCCAAGTGTTCTGTGGGACAACAGGGATGTAAGATGAACAGACCATTTCAGTCCTTACTCCTCAGCTGCTGACAGTCTTAGGGGAAGACACATTCTCAAACAATTAAATATATAGTGAAAAGTGGTGGCACTCATGGGTATAGCAGGGGCCCAGGGCAAGGAGAGGCTTTCAGAAATATTTTGAACAAAGACACCATCCCTGGAATCCATTATCATCTCTGAAAACGACAGTCTTAAGAAAGCTGTGAGGTCTCGTATGTTTCTTGAAGACTATCTTCATTTCCTAATGATTGCAATAAATAATAATAAATAGTAAATGCATTTGGCCTGACTTGTTTAGAATAATAGAAAACAGACACTGTAATGGGATAACTTGTTCTTTAGCCCCTCAAACTATTCAAAGAACGTAAGTTAGAGCATCTTATGACTCTAGTTGGATTTTATATTTTTATAAGGCATTGAAATAACCTGGCACCATAAGGATATATTTGATAAGCATAGCTAAAATGATTGAAGAAAACATTTAAGTAAAATATCCCTCAAGCCAGAGCAGTAGGACAGAAACAACATGTCATAACAAGACAACATGGGAGTGTGGCTTTGAGAGGTAAATTAAACAAGCATCCTTCGCGTGGATGATAATTGTGTTGGCACCAGAGAGCTTGTGTATCAATGAATTAAGCTCTTAAAGAAGCAGTTGGTGCTTAAAACAAAATCATCCTGGAGGACAGGGGTAGGGTTTTCTGGTCTGGAGATTTCATTCCAAGCAAGGACGTGATTATTCCTGACTGTCATTGCATTACTAGGAAAACTTCTTTCTGAGATCCTTAAGAATACATCAGCTATGCCATTTAAGGAAAGCCTTAAGAAGATACATTAACTAGCAGTGAAATATAGGGTCGAGAAATTTCTAAAATCATCTGTGATTTTTTTTGTGCCAAATTTTACATTTCAGCAATGGTTGCAGCTGTCAAAAGCACAGCTCCCTTAAACACACAGCAAAATGGGAGACCTTGGTAGTCCTCCTTCAATTTTTTTTTTTTTAAAGGTTTTGTTTATTTATTTGACAGAGAGAGACACAGCAAGAGAGGGAACACAAGCAGGGGCAGTGGGAGAGGGAGAAGCAGGCTTCCCGCGGAGCAGGGAGCCTGATGCGGGGCTTGATCCCAGGACTCTGGGATCATGACCTGAGCCGAAGGCAGACGCTTAACAACTGAGCCACCCAGGCACCCCCCTCCTTCAATTATTAATGATGCAGCTGTATTAGCATGCTTCCATATTTCCCCTTCATATTGCCATTCTCAAGTTTGACACACATTTATGACATTTAAACGGGATTTTTGAGGTATTTTCAAAGAGCCAACAACCCAAAACAAAATGAAATGTGTCACGTAGAGCATCAAAGAAGCATATTCCTAAGTACAACCATGCTTATGTGTAATTAAGTGATGAGATACTTGGGAAAACATACAGGAAGTTTTGGAAGTAATACCTCTGTCGCTATGCCAATGGAGATCAAATAATATTCTCTTACTTTGGGAAATCTGAGATTCATATTCACCCAAACTTGGAAAGACTGTGAAATAGGTAATCAGCTGACATTATCCTTGATTTCAAGACGAAGATGAAAACTTCATTTTCAAAGACAAATCTGGATCCAGTAATTCCACTGCTGGGTATTTACCCAAAGGGAAAGTAAAACACTAATTTGGAAAGATATATGCACCCCTGTGTTTATTGCAGCATTATTTACAATAGCCAAGATATGGAAGTAATGTAAGTATCCACTGGTAGATGAATGGATAAAGAAGAGGTCGTATATATATACAATGAAATACTACTCAGCCATCAAAAAGAATGAAATCTTGCTATTTGCAATAACGTGGATGGACCTGGAGAGCATTATGCTAAGTGAAATAAGTCAGACGGTGAAAGACAAATACCATATGATTTCACTCATATTTGGACTCTAAAAGACAAAACAAAACAGAAACGGACTCATAAATACAGAGAACTGGTGGTACACAATGAGAATGTTTGTCTCTGATGCATGATGTCAGCCTTAATTGGGAACACTAAACTGCTGCAGATAACTCCATCAGCTAGGAGTTGGAATCATCTGGAGGCTTCTTCACACAGGTCTGGTGCCTAGGCTGGGACCCACTATGACTGTTGAGCTGAATGTCTACAAGAACTCCAGGGGAGAGTATTCTAGAGGATAAGACACAGCTGCATGGCTTTTATGACCTAGTCTTGAAAGACACATTGCATCACTTCTGCCATATCCTATTGGTCTTGGCAGTCCCAAGTTCAGATTCAAGGGATGGGGATATAGGCCCCCCCCAATTCTCAGTGGTTAGGAGTGTCACAAAATTTGTGGCCATGTTTTAAAACAACCACAGGCCCCTTTTCCTTAATATTGCAACAGCCCATTGTCCTGGAATTCTCAGAATTATAATTCTTACATTATATTACATTAGAGTTATATGCTGTTACTCCCCTACCCCCCCACCACCCAGTTCAAGAATAAGGGCCTAGGAGCTTCACCCCATCCCATTACCTCTTAAATCTCTAGGTCAGGCAGGAAAGAAAAGGTTGAATAAGCACACATAAAAAAATCGAGTGGAGGAAAACTGGAAAGCTTTCATCCATTTTAAAGGGACAGCTGTTAATTCTAAATGAAGGTAAGAATGAAGTCTTTGTATTTCCACATCTTTCCATTGTACTGTGAAATTGGATTTTTGAATTGGCTCACATTGTTTTAAAAACATGCTGTGGGCCAGCCAAACACATTTGCTGGCTGCACGTAGTCCAGGGACCACCAGTTTTTGACCTCTGGACCTTCCTGTGATCTGGATTTATAGTATTTATCTATGCATGGGCTCTGAACCCCTCTTATAAAGGTCCAAAACTCATAAAGCAAAGCAATATTTAATATCGCACACTTACATCTCTTCACAAAAATCTGCGCCCTGGGGTCTAGGAGTCCCTCATTTTAATACTGCTTATTTTAAGTAATATTTGCAGAACCTCTTCAAGAATCTAGGTTCTCACTAAGTGAAAGGCATCCTTCCTCCATCTACAATTAGCATAGAAATAGCAACATTTTAGTGCATTAATTATGTGTGTGATGTCTCTAAGCCCGATTAGCTAAGGAGCAGACCTTTAATGACTAGCTGTATGAAGTCGAAGAAAGATTGACTTATATTTCATATCCTCAACTCTTCTCAGTATTGGTTAGAATTTAAACTTACCCATGGAGTGCCTGGGTGGCTCATTCGTTAAGCATCTGCCTTCGGCTCAGGTCATGATGCCAGGGTCCTGGGATTGAGCCCCGCATTGGGCTCCCTGCTCTGCAGGAAGCCTGCTTCTCTCTCTACTCCCCCTGCTTGTGTTCCCTCTCTCGCTGTGTCTCTCTCTGTCAAATAAATAAATAAAATCTTTAAAAAAAAATAAAAAATAAACTTAATCCTGAGCAAGGTATCTGTTTAAAATAGATGCAAAACATATATTTTTATATATTTACCTCAATTTAGTGTTCAGGACTTAACAATTACCAGTTATAAGTGTAAAGACAAAATAAAAGTAGAAGAAAATAGACCAAGAGATTTAAGAAATCTGAAGCTAAAGCTTTATTTTTCTTCCTGCCCTCCTTGAACTAATCATTAGCTAAGTTTATAAATAACCCCCTCCCTCTGAGAAGAATGTCATAGTAACACCAAACAGGATGAGCACAGTGAATGATCTTTATTTTCCTCTTTATAACTTGAGTCTTTGTGAAAACGTCCCTGTGCAATATATGTCCCTCGGGCTCTATTCATTATCACCTCTGGGTGAAGCCACGAGTGGGGAAAGATATATTCCTCCTTTTAACTACAGTAATTGATTTTAAAGGTGACACTATCCTTAGGAACATGGCTGGTGCCCTGGCAGGGTGAAATTAGTTGTTTTTGTCTTGGTGAAGGTGAAATTTTAATGATTTTTCAATATTCTCTAGAACATTCCCTGCTTTTTGTAAAAAAAAAAAAAA
>NC_138376.1:18185363-18196492 GCF_054177405.1 Leptonychotes weddellii
GGAGAGGGGCTTTCTGCAAAACATGATCTGGGCAGCTGTGTGAATCTAGCACAGAAGCCAGAGGAATGGGGGTGTTCCTGGACCTGTGGTCGTTGTTCTTGGGCTCTCTGTCTCGCTCAGAGCGTTTGGAAATGCTCTTTCCCCAGCTTTTTCTTTTCTGGGCTTTCTGAAAATTGCTGCTCTTCGGACCGTGTGCTCTTCCACGCCATGGCAGCCCGTGTTTCTGCATGCTTTCCCAGCCTGTTAGAATGCATGGGTCTATAGCACATGTTTTCACTTGTTACCTTTTAGATCCGCTGCCAACCTTTGGCTTCCAGGCAGGCCCGTAAGCACATAGTTAGTGCGTCTCCAAAGTCCCTTTTGGACATGGGCTAGAGTTCCTAATGCAGCCGGTTAGCTCACAATGCTTTTACTGAAGTCCATGACCTGGAGTTACAAACAGATAGCGGTCCTGTTGCCATCCCCACATGGCTATGTGGGTGTTAGAGTGAGGTTTATGGACTCTGTTCCAATGGAGCGCTGATTTATAGTGCTCTCTTCTAGAAACTGATTACTTCTGAGTCAGTTTCCCCCGATTCATAGCTGTTTCCTTATCCCATCAACCTAAAAATAATAATAATAAACAATTTAAATATCCTATATAAATCTGCCATGTTTGATAAAAGCGTGGGAGGGGCGGGTGGAAATCTCATCACCTACCGTGACAATGGCATAAAATCCCCGCATTTTGCTCCGGCAGAGTTTTCACCACAGAAGGAGGTTGCTTTGTCATCACTTTGGACTCTTAAAATGTCTTTTTTTCCCTTCCCTGCCCCTCCCCTTGCCCTCCTTCCTGGGCTCCCAAAATGTTTATACGGTTGGTTAACAAGCATCAGCAAAATGATAACAACTGCTATTGATTGCTATATTACGGCTGTGGAAAGCTTAAACTTGCAGAATTATTCCTGATCCTAAAATAAGTCTTGGCTCTCTGTTAGCATTCATTGTCTCCTCCACCCCACCCATTGTTCATTTTTGTGTGACACTGGTATCTTTCTCGGTAAGAGCTGTCAACTGCGAACTGGAAGAAGCCCTCTGAGTACGAGATGCCGGATGGCGTTTGTGATTCATACTTGCACATGGAGGCATTGAAAGGATGGAGGGCTCTCAAGAAGCAGTGTTTTCCTGTTTTCCTAACAAGGAGAGAGGGTAGGAGCTGCAGACAGATATGATGTTGATGAATGATCAGTGGGTATGTTGCCATTGGGAAGGTTGGTTAAAGGGAAGTATTGCATTTTTTATTACATGGATAATCTAGAGTTACTGTAAAAATATGTGAGGAGAGGAAGAAAAATTATTCGTAATTCTTTCCTGAAACACTATTGTATTCATGTATATCCTTCCAGAATGTTACTTCTGCAGATAGATAACATATGAAGGTATGTTTTTTCATTAAATGGAATCCTACTAATCATGTATGATGTTGTGATTTCCTAATTAAAATTAACAGTTTTCAAGTCAGTGAAAATATGCATGCATCATCATTTTTAAGTGGACACATTGGGTTCCACCGAGTGCACTAAGCTCATTCATTTTGCTAACCCCCCCCCATTGTTAGACCTGTAGGTGTGTGCCACTTTAAACAATGCCCTGGCAAACATACTTGTGAATGATATATCTTTTTTCACTTATCTAGCTCTTCATTTAGGATAGATAACTGGAAATAGACTTGAGATAGGTCAAAATTTATGCCCAATATATGGAGATTTTATATACGCCCAATTTGGGAGGAGAAGGTGTTTGTTTTTAATACTCTACTACTGTGTTGCTCCTGTTCTGAGATTAGGTGAACTCTTGCCATTCATATGGCCACATTTAAAGGAACAAAGTGAGAAAAGCTGTTTCACATTTAATTACTTCTTGGGTCACAGAACCTTTGTGAATCTGACAAAGCTTTGGATGCTCCCCTGGAAAAATGCACATATATATACAGTGCCAAGGGTCCATCTGCTCCTGAGTGCGGTTCAGTCGTTGACTTACAGGTACTTCCTAGCTTTTTGTTTTTAATTATTACCACTTTCATACCAGTTAAGAATGAAGTTAATTTCTTGTTTCTGCTCCAGTCTAATAAATATTTTATGCTCTTCCATGTATAGTCTGTTTTATATTGGACTGTTAAAAATAGTACTGAAACCAAGAATGAAATCATTCTGAAGAAGGATAGACTGCCCCTACTACTCTAGATTTACATTTGGTAGAGGGTTATCAAAGATTTATTTGAGGCATTTGGGTGAGACCATTTTAAACATATAGGATGTGATGTTCAAATGCTTCACTTTACCCCATCTGTTCATGCATTTTTCCTGCTTGCAGGATTTATCCAGTTGACTGTCTCACTGTCCCATTTGGCATGACCAAAGCCAGACTCATCATTTCTTTCTCAAAACGTGCTCCACCTCCTTGCATCCAAATTTCTGTTAATCATACCGCTCTTCTTCCAGTCACTCGTGGGGGAAACTTTAGATTCAGCTTGAGCTTTTCCTTGCCCAAAGTATTAATCAGGCATCTCCACAGAAACAGAACCAAGAGGATATTTAGTGTATAGAAACAGAGAGGGAGAGGGAGAAAGGGAGAGAGATTTATTACAAGGAATTGGCTCACAATTATGGAGGCTGGCAAGTCCCAAGATCATAGGGTGAGTCAGCTGGAGACCCAGTTCCAGTCCAAAGTGCCAGTAGGTTCAAGACCCAGGAAGAGCCTTTTTGTCATTTTGAGTCCAAAAGCAGAATAAAACCTGATACTCCTTTTTAGACCATCAGGCAGGAAGCATTCTCTCTTACTTAGGAGAGGGTCAGCCCTTTGGTTCTTTTCCGGCCTTCAACTGATTGGATAAGGCCCACCGACATTACAGAAGGCGGTCTGTTTTGTTCAGTGTTGGTTCGCAAACTGGCCCCCATACACGAAGGGCAGGGAAAGACCAAAGAAAGAGTTAGACCACTCCAGATTGGCAGGTCATGTGTTTAATAAGCAAGGGAGTGTACTTACAGGGCTTATCTTGAGTGGCCACAGAGAAATAGATCTTTATACCTGCGTGCCGGAATCTTAAAAGTTTATATAGAGGCCAGAACGGGATTCAGTCACATAGCATCTAGATAGTCTCAAAAATACCTTATTCTCTCAAGGTGATGTCCTTGAAATCAGCTCCCACTGTGGAAACGGTGGGCAAAACACACATTTCAAGGACAGGGGAGGAGGTGAGGTGCCTCTGATTGCCAGGGTCCAGCTCACAGGTCAGCTGGCGGCCGCGTCTTCTTGATGACCTCCTCCAGCACTCAGTCTACTGATTTAAATGTTAGTCTCATCCAGAAGCATCACATTGGTCATCTCTTCTTCCTGCAGACCTGGTAGAAGTCACACAACAGATGCAGAGTGCAGAGTGACAGGATAAAATAGAACTGGCTTTTTCCTACGGGACTTACAGAATCCTGAGAGACACAGTTGGGAAAAGACAAGCAAATAAATCAGCATCGCAACCCTAGACAGGAAGCACTTCCAAGGTTGCAAAAGAGGTTTTAACCTTCAGGGAGAATATGTGTGGTGTATGGGAATGAAAGTAGGTATATGTTTCTCATACAGTTGATCCTCATTATTTGCAGACTGCATATTTGAGAATTCACCTACTTGATACCCACAGCACCTTCACCAGTGATTGGTTATCTGCTCTGTTCCACTTACCTAGTTACGCTGTTGGCCACGCCATTAACAGTGCCATTGTTAACTCTTGTTTTTAAAAGAGGTACCTGGGGCGCCTGGGTGGCTCAGTCGGTTAAGCGACTGCCTTCGGCTCAGGTCATGATCCTGGAGTCCCTGGATCGAGTCCCGCATCAGGCTCCCTGCTCGGCAGGGAGTCTGCTTCTCCCTCTGACCCTAACCCCTCTCATGTGCTCTCTCTCATTCTCTCTCAAATAAATAAATAAAATCTTTTAAAAATAAAATTAAATAAATAAATAAATAAAAGAAGTACCTGCTGGAAGACACTCTCATGGGCCCTGACAAGCTTTCCTCGCACCTTTTATGGTGTGTCAGTTGGCTCCTTGTGCTCTTTTAAAAACTAACCAGTTTAGTCTCTGCTTTGATTCCCAAATTGATCAGACCTAGCTGCTGTCATCTAAGTGATAAGATTTGTTGCTCAAGCGAGAAACAGTCAAAAATACGTTGGTCTGGTTTTCTTCCTATTTATGTTGAAATTCTTCAAAAATACAAAAAAAAATTTTTTTTGAAGATTTTATTTATTTATTCATGAGACACAGAGAGACAGAGAGAGAGAGAGGCAGGCTCCCCACGGAGCAGGGAGCCCGACACGGGACTCGATCCCAGGACCCCGGGATCATGACCTGAGCCGAAGTTAGACACTTAACCAACTGAGCCACCCAGGCGCCCTTTATTTTTAATACAAAAATAACCCATATACCCTTTGCCCCAGTTGACTAGTTGTCAGCATTAGCCACATTTGCTCACTCTCACTGATTTGCCCACCCTCTTATTCTCCTCCCTATGTCCCTGTCACCATCATGGTCATTCTTTTCTGTATGTTTTCCTGAACCACGTGAAAGTAACTCACACACATAATGACACTTTCCTAAATTTTTCAGCATGTGTCTCCTAAGAACAAGCATATTCTCCTACATAGCCAAGAGACCAATATCACATCCAGGACAGTTATCAGTGATGCAATAGCATTATCCATTAGCGTAAAATACAATCCAGTACAAATTTCTCCATGCTCCCCCATCATACTCTTCCCTCTCCCGGCTCCCATTGGGATCCAATAAAGGGTCCACCCACTGGCTGCCATGTTTCTTTTGTCTCCTTAAATCTGGACCACCAGCACCCCTCCTCACCCCTGTACTCGCCCTTTTTTGTGTCTTCTGTGAGATTTCAGTTTTGAAGAGTCGAGGCCAGTTGTCTTGGATAATGTCCTGCCATCCGGACTTAATCTCATTGTCCTTAGATTCAGGTAAAATATTCTGACACGAATACTACATAAATGATGTGTGGTTCTCATTTTGTCACATCAGGAGGCACCCCGTGTATTGGGGATGCTCAGTTTGCTCATTTGCTTGAGATCTCCCTTTCTCCTTATAATTAGTAAGTGATATTTAAGACCTAGTGAATATTCTGTTCTGCAGCAACTTTTCATCCAGGTTTTAGCATTCATTGGTGATGACCCTTGCCTGAATTATTACATGAGTGCTTGCAAAAGGTGCTTTTCCAGCTTGCTGGCATTCTATACAGAAGAGCTCTCTCTTTCCTCCCTAACTCTTCTTTCCCTATTTTTTTGAGTATCACTAGAAATTTATTGTTTGTTCAAAGTGTAGTCCATTACCATCATTGTTTCTTTGATGTTCACACTGTCCCACATTTGCCAGTGGGAGCTTTGTCTATCCAGTTCCTGTGTCCCTTTGACATGTCCCGGTTAGTCTTTGAGCACCTCCTTGTTTTCTGACACAGAGTGTTTTTTTTTTCCCTTTGTTTCTTCCCAATAATATGATATAAGAAGCAATTATCTATTATTTTCTATCCATAGCTATATTTTATCAGAGCAGCCAACTATTTTAAATAAGGAAACAAAGTGTATACCCCATTCATAGTTAAAAATAAAGTGCAATGTATTTCTCCAGAAATGGATTTCTGGATCAGAGCCCAGCTACTAATAACCCAAATAAACAGGCGCTTCCTCTCAGCAAAGAGTAGGCCATTAAGAAATATCTGACTCGGCATTGTTTGTGTGTGAAAAGCCTCTTCCGTGACAGCAGAAAAAGGAAGGTGAATTGTACTTACAATTCAGAATGTAAAGTCATTCATCGGACAGGTGTTTTTATAATTTACGTCATGTGCCCCGCACCATCCTAAGTCCTATTATAGATATATAAGGATATATTGTTAAAAAGGCAAAAGGAGGCAAAGCGAGTTGAAAAATAGAAACAGGTCGATACATGACAGTGTATTTATTAATATTATAGGAATTAATAGGGGAAGAGATAACACGGAGCAGAATGTGGGAGAACTAGTCTGTGAAGGAACTCAAAGCAAAAGTGAACTTTGAATCAGTGGTTGTGTTTCTGTGTGTTTGTGTAGTCATGGTACGAGACTTTTTCTGACATAAGAAGCTGTTAGCAGTGATTATCTTTGGGGAAGGGTCCAGAGGGACAAGAGAGAAGGAAGCAACCCTTCTGTGCATATATTACTCTTATAAAAACAAAGACAAAGATTTTGGATGAGAAGAGGGGTCTATGCCAACTGAATAAAAGAGTTGAAGCCCAGGCATGGGCTGGGCTGGGGCATGAGAGCAAAGTTAGAATAGATCTTTTAGACTAAAGGGGACTGCCAAAAGGTTGTGACAAAAGTAGGCATGCCTTGGGGGGTCTAATGTAGCAAAACAATGATTTGCACGCACTCCAAAGGCTTCCTTGCCTTTATTCAGAAAAGAGTCACTATCAAGTTTAATTGCTTCTAGTTTATTTAAAATGTACTTTGATTTATATTTTTGAAAACAGAGTCATTGGGATATGTCTTTTGAATAAGTCAACACATACCTGTGTATATTTATGACGTCTTCGAACAATTTGTTTTGATCCACCATTTCTGAAATGACACTCCTCAAAAACCCCTTCTCTGGCTTTACCAAGATCATTTTTTTTTTTTAAATTACCACAAAGGTTTAGATGCCAGTGATCATGTATCTGCCTATGGTACCATCTTTGAAATAATCGTGTCCCCAGGGTAGACAGTGCCCCTTGTCACATTCTAATGATTCAGCATTTGGGGACAGGATGCCACAGTAAAATGATTTTTGTGGGTCAATCAGTTTTGTACTTACATACTGGGCTGCTTTCAGCTGTGGATTCCACTAATTCCTCACGCTTCACTGTGATGATTTATGCACAGGTAAGAATGAGAGGAATGTGTATGTACAAGGCACTCTGTAAATGGATGACCCTTCCCTTTCTCCTCGTAAAGCCAACTGTTAACAACTACAGGGTTTTTGTGCTTGGCTTGGTTTGGATGTTTGGCGGGGAGTAGGGTGGGGGTGGCTAGAGTTTTTTTGGTTTTGCCTCCACTGAATATAACAAATTGTATCCAAGGAAAATTCTCAAGACTCTCAAAATAAATTCAATTTGTATTTACTCCAGTCCAAATGGTCCGAATTCTCAATAATTCATTTATCCAAGTGAGCTTTTAAGAACTGGTATTTTACTCCTCCTCATTCTAAGCCACTTATTTATTACTTTCCTCGTAAGTCCAAAAATAAGCATAAGAAACTCAAGGCAATTTTGTTTTACCTGTGCTTAAGTCTCATCTGGTGGTGGCGATGGGGTGTTCATCCCGATATGGGTCACTTATGGGGTCAAAGAACTAGTTTTTCTCCCTTCTACTCTCTGACAGATATCCTGGAACAGATTAGGAACAAGTGGGAAATGGCTCAGGTATAACACCATTCTCTACTCCACTTCCTAGCTCATTCCCCAAAATCAACAGAGGCAATACGAACACCTTGGGAAAAAGTGAAGAATATCTGCATGATAACATTCATCATAGAAACTCGGCCCCAAAGTCACATGGTGTGGCTTTTTGAAACAACTATCACCATCTCAGCTCCACACTGTTTAGATCATGATGTTGGGGAGCTTCTAAGTTTTTGAAACAAAAACTTTCAATATTTAATGTAGTTAAAAAAAAGTTTTTCCACAGACAGCTTTCAGCATTACCACAAATCTCTGTCTGTGTGGTGATGGTTATTGTAGTGTACCCCTTAAAATTTCTGTTTTTTTTAATGTATTAAATTTAGTGTATAATTTACGTCATGTGCCCCGCACCATCCTAAGTCCTATTATAGATATATAAGGATATATTGTTAAAAAGGCAAAAGGAGGTAAAGCGAGTTGAAAAATAGAAACAGGTCGATACATGACAGTGTATTTATTAATATTATAGGAATTAATAGGGGAAGAGATAACACGGAGTGTTATCTGGAGTAGATACAAACACAGAACAAAATATTCTTCAAACAGCTCTTTCATAGCACTTGCTGTTCAATAGTGAATGAGATTTTTTCTTCTCACTATGATCATTTTTGGTATTTTTGTTAAAACTTGAATTATAATTCTATTATATTTATAATTTTATTAAAAAAAATTGTTATCCTAGCTTTTCACTTTACTGGTTGTGTTAAACAGTCTCAGCTTTGTAATTCTCGGTTTCACTCTACAATTTTCATTTAGTGGATTATAGAAATATAAGGCTCAATCTCAGTAACCTTTTCTAGAAACAGACTAGAAGAAAGTAAGCTAGCATTCATTGCCAATTTTGGGGAAAATTATGTTGTGTCATATCTAAAAAATGAATTTCCTAGGATTCTGAGATTGCATCCACTGATTAGTTTAGTATCCACACAAAACTAGAGAAAAACAAATTAGGACAACTGGATGTTAGCATAACAAATCTACAAAAAGATGGGTAAAGGGACCGTTAAAGAGGCTGCTTATGGAAAAATAAACACAGACGTACACTTGTGTCCATGCTGAAGCTATTGCTAAATCACTCTAAAAGGTGGGAATCATCAGTAATGATTTGAATGAGGAATTAAGACAAACTTATTAAAACTAGCAGTGTCTTCTTTATTTCTCCCATTTTCTCATCTAAAAAAAGGTAAAGAAAATGCTTCTAATTAGATGCTCACAAAGAGTTCAACATGCTTGGTTGAATGATAGAATACCCAAAAGCACTGCATTTAAACTAATTTCCAACTGGGGAAGCTCCTGCAGGGCATAGTTTCCTTTTTTTTTTTTTTTTTTTTTTTGTTCTGGTTTTGTTTGGTTTGTTTTTAAGAATAAAAAAAAAGAATTCTCTTCAGGTTATTGGTTATATAAATGCCCTAGGAAGGGGGCGAGACAGATGGGGAGAGGGAATTGTTTAAAAGTGAATTGGTTTTTCAATGGAAAACCCAATTATGAATTCCTTTAAAAACACTTTTTGTTAAAATATATAAACAGTGCAATGTCGTAAGAGTATAGCTCAGTGTCTTTTTGTAAATTGACGATATCATGTACTCAGAACCCAAATCAATGAAGAGAACATTATCAACACTCCACAAGCCTTTGTATTTCCTCATCACTCTACCCCAGCAAGGATAACCACTGTTGGGATTTATCCCATAGATTAGTTTTCCTGTTGTTGTTCTTTCTAAAATGGAACTGGGCTACTCCTCAATAGTGTTGGAGATTCGTCCATATTTTTGCATGCTGGTGTGGATGGTTTGTCCTCAGGGCTTTATGTTTTTTCACTGTGTGAATACACCACAAAATTTATGTATCCTTTTTACTACTGATGGGTATTTGGGTAGTTTCCAGTTTCAGGCTGAATAGTGCCTATATATATTGGTACTTATCTTTTAGTGAATGGTCATTCTAGGAATGGAATTGCTAGGTCATAGGTTTTGCATCTATTCATGTTTGGAAGATACTGCCAAGCAGTTTTCCAAAATACATGCCCCAAATTGCATTCCCATGAGCAATATATATTCCAGTTACTCTGCATCATTTCTAAAACTTGGTATTTTCTGTCTTTTTTCATTTTAACCACTCTAGGGGATATATGGTGGTTTTAGTTTTAATTTTTCTGATAACTCATGTAGATGAGCCCCTTTTCATGTATTTGTTCATAGAGGGATATTTCATGTTCAGAGATTGGAATACGCATTATAAAGTTGTCAATGTTCCCCAGGTTGATGTATAGATATAATACAATCCCAGTCAAATTACTGGCAATTTTCTTTTGCAGAAACCAAGAAGCTCATTAAAAAATTCACATGGAGGAGCGTCTAGGTGGCTCAGTCAGTTAAGCATCTGCCTTCAGCTCAGGTCATGATCCGAGGGTCCTGGGATCGAGTCCTGCATTGGGCTCCCTGCTCCATGGGGAGCCTGCTTCTCCCTCTGCCTTTGCCTGCCACTCCCCCTGCTTGTTCTCTCTCTGTTTTTTCAAAAAAATAAAATCTTTAAAAAAAAATTCACATGGATATACAAAGGACCAAGGCTAGCCAAGGAATTCTTAAAGAAGAAAGCTAAAATACTCCCACTGTTGTACATAAAACCTATTCGAAAGCTTTGGTAACTAAGACTGCATTACTGGTGCAAGGCTAGGCTAACTGATCAATGGAACAAATACAGTCCAAAAAGAGACCCACTTATATACTGTCACCTGATTTGTGGCAAAGATGACACTACAGTGCAATGGGAAAGGGATAGTCTTTTCAATAAATGGTGCTCAGCCAATTGGGTAGCTGTTGAGAAGGAAAAGGATCTTAACCTCTTCCTCATTTCATGCATAAAAGTGGATCGTAGATTTAAGTGGGAAAAGTAAGTGTGTGTGTGTGTGTGTGTGTATTATTTTAGAGGAAAACTTTATTACCTTAGAGTACACAAAGGTTTCTTAAACAGTACACAAGCACCACAAAAGAAAAAAATTAATACATTGGCCATGTTAAAATTGTGATGGCAAGAACACCATTATTAAGAGAATAAAAAAGCAAAATGGGTGAAAATGTCTGAAAAAAGATCCACATCCAGAATATATTTTTTAAAACTCCTACAAATCAATTTTTTTTAAAGAGTGAAACCAGCTTTTATAAAATGGGTAAAAAATATGAACATTCACAAAAGGTGATATCCAGATAGCCAATTAACATGGGGGGGTTCCTTTGTTTTTTTTCCTTTTCTCCTTACTTTTGATAAGAGAATATATGTGTCATGTACATATTCAGCTACTTCTTTACTACTGACACTCTAAAATAGCATGCCTATGAAACATCAGTAATGTGAGTAATTACAATAAAACGTGATGTCCTTTAAATATTAGTGTTTTAGGTTCATGATGTTTTGATGCCATGGACATATAAACATGTGAAATCTAAAGTATGCAACAGCAGGAAACACCAGATGGTTTCACACATACTTATAACCCTAAAAAAAATTAGCTTTTCCATTACCATGAAATGTGAGCAAGCAGATCTCCCCTGCTGCCTGCTTCACCCTCCACCACCTCCCCCCCCTTTCTCTCTCTCTCTCTCTCTCTCTCTCTCTCACACACACACA
>NC_138376.1:18196592-18217452 GCF_054177405.1 Leptonychotes weddellii
AAAAGCTCCCTAGGTGATTCTGATGTGCTGGTAAGGCCATGACCCCTGCTGGTGCTTGGGTCAGGGGGCACAGTTAAAACTGAAATACTCCTCTGATTGCCCCAAAGAGCAGCCGTGTTAGGCTGCATCGTTTGTGTTTTGGCTCGACTGAGGAGGAGGGGGTCCTTTTCTTTTTAGAGTTCTTTAAGAGGGGATTATGAGTCCTGGGGACGCCTAACAGGAAGTGTAAAAATCTTTTCAAGAAGATGCTCAGATTTTCTACAGAGATTTCCCTCCCTTCCTAATTACCCCGTGAGCACCTCACTGAAGATAATGTGCACACAGAACCAGCTCAGCAGAAGAGGCTACTGCAGAAAAGAAAGGCCTAGATTGCTGGTCCATCCGGCCCTCCTTCCTCTTTCCTTCTCCTCGGCCCCACCACACTGATTAAGAATTCATGATTGTAACTCCAGTATTTCAGTACTGTGAAAGCACAAAGCCCTGGCAGCTCCTTCCAACGAGAAACATGGTGGTAGTGGCTATTTAAATTTTTATTTTTTTAAATGCCATTGTGAATACAGATGTACTATAATGAAAATACATCACTAGAATTTTTACATAATTCATACAGCCTTTTGTAGCCGCTTTCTTCCACAATTAATATCTTATTTACTTTCCTCTTCAGTAACCAAAGAGGAAAGTAAATATTTTGGAAATATTTCCAAAGTGCATCAATTAAAAATAATTGATGCACTATATTTTAATATTTTGTATTTATACTGCTTTAATTGATTTCATAAGTTATTCCAAATGCTGACCGCAAAGGTTACTTTATACTCATCTGATAATCTATTTAAGGTTGTGATATGTGGGGGGAAAATAGGTTATATACAACAGTTTGAAGAAATGCAGAAGAGTCTAAATAAAGGTAAATAAAGGAAAACTTTTAAAGGTTAATCCTACTAATTTATTATTTAGCTAGTAGTTTTTTTCATATCTTATAGTTCTTCTATGGCTTTACCCATGTCTTCTACCAACCAAAGGGCAAATAGGAGATAAATTTTTTTTTTTTTAAGAATTTTATTTATTTATTTGACAGAGAGAGACACAGGGAGAGAGGGAACACAAGCAGGGGGAGTGGGAGAGGGAGAAGCAGGCTTCCCACCGAGCAGGGAGCCCCATGTGGGGCTCGATCCCAGGACCCTGAGATCATGACCTGAGCCGAAGGCAGACGCTTAACGACTGAGCCACCCAGGCGCCCCTAGGAGATAAAATTTTAATCTACAACCCTTATTCTGATTCTTACTATCTCAGAATATTGTTATGTAATAAAAGACCTAAATTTGTATACTATGAACCATAATTTGGAATATTTTGGTTACTCAATAATTCAGCAATTTCTTGTAGTTTTACACATATCATATATATTATCCCATGTAGATTCTCAGCATTTTCAGTAGGTTAGACAGGACCAGTAGTGTTATATTCTTCATTTGTCTGAGAAAAGGAAAGCCAAAGTCCAGAGAAGTTAGACTGTGACTCTCTGTATTATGAATACAGGATGCATCCAATACTAGAATTCCGTTTTTCTGATCTAAATCCTTTGCTCCCTATTTGTTTGGGGAGCATTTTCATCTCTGTTAATTTTTGGCCCAGTTGACTTTGAGGCAGAGAAAGGAAAGGAAAAAGGGAAGGAGTGTACCTACTCATCAGTGATTGCCACTGACCTCAGGCATGGAGCAGGATGCTGCTCACACCTGACTTGGACGAGAACCACACCCCTGCCAAGTCAGCATCTTGACCTCCATTCTTCAGTTGAGGAAATGGAGATTCAAAGAGTCTACTCACCAGTCCATGAGGGTGGGACCCAGATCTGTCAGGTGCTGAAATGCCTAGTTTGGTACTTCTCCAGGAACTCAGATCCAGTTGGGAGGGAGGGGAAATAACATACACAAGTCGACACACCTGAAATTAAATACCATTTACTCTTCTGAGTTGCAGAAAGAGTAGTCATTCAGCTAAAGCATTCCAGAGAAACAAAAGATCATTTCTCAGTGGATGCTCAGCAGAACAACTTCTTCATAGTAACGATCAGCCATGGCTGAAGTTTAAGAGAGGGGATTTCAGGGGGCCCCTGGGTGGCTCCTGTTAACTGGCAGTCAATTAAGCATCCGACTCCTGACTCGGCTCAGGTCATGATCTCAGGGTTGTGAGATCCAGCCCCAGGTCAGGCTCCGGCTTAGCAGGAAGTCTGCTTGAGATTGTCTGCCTCTGCCTCTGCCTCTGCCCACCCCCCACTCTCGCATGTGCACGCTCTCTCTCTCTTTTTCTCTCAGCAAAAGAGGGGCAGATTTCGGCAGACAAAAAAAAAAACACAAAAAAGAAAGAAAAGAGAGGAAAAAAAACATTCCAGGGAAAGATGATGGCTTAGAAGGAGAAAGCTAAAGAGAAGGGGAAAATGGGGATGTGGGGAAATAGATGAGCGATAGGAAAAGCAGATTCTGAGACACATGCTGAATGAGCATGGCTAGGTTAACATATTCCCCCTGTCAAATATTAAGACAAATGCTTTTAGGTTATAAAGGAAATAGCAAGAACTTTTGAACTGAGGTGGTCCCATAAAACTTCATAGCGGAGGTGTGATTTGATGTGGATAAGATAGGGATGAATTTTAAGGAAAATTCTTGAATAAAATATGATGGGAAGACCTAAGACCTGAGGTATGATTGCCGGTTAGAGACCCGAAGGACAGCTTTGCTTTGAGAGAGAGAAACCTTGAGGTGGGTTAGTAGGCAGTGAAGAACCACTGAAAGCAGTTTAGCCCCAGTGCTGCCCTCACCAACCTCTTTGTTGTAAATACAATGAATAAAATATAATAAAATAATAATTTTCATCCTTTATTTTCCATGATCTCTCTTGACTTTCAACCATGTGGTGACCTGTTACTCTTGAAAACTCTCTTGCCCTGGTTTTCAAAATGCCCCCACTTCCCTGCCTTCGCTCACACGACTATGCAGTCCCCTCTGTGGGCTCCTTTCTTCACCCATTTCCTCGTCTCTCCGCATTACCGCGGACTGCCCTCTGCCCGCCTCCACTCACCTTCATCCTCTTCGGGAGCGACCTGAGTGGCGGCAACACCTAACTATGTGTCTCCAGCCCCCACGTCCCTCCAGACCACACACTGACCTGCCTACTTGACATTTCACCCGGGGTGAGTAGGACACCTGCTATCAGCCTTCCTCTCTCCAGCGCAACTCTTACCTGGACACAGACCTGTTGAAAACTCCTGGGACTCTCCCATGCAAGTAGCCCAGTGTGGCCCAGCTGAATGTCGCATTCTGAACCTGCCTCCACAATGGGGGTACCAAGGCCTTCTTCCCACCTTTAAAAAATTCCCACTCAAACCCATGGGCATGATGCCTCTAGAAATCTTTGCTTCTTCCAGCTTTGACCCTCTTCCAACCTAGCAAAGGCAACAGTAATGATTATTTGGATTTCTTAGCAACCAGCATAACCTCAAGAGCTGGAAACCAGAGGAAAGAACCCTCCTGAGAGCCAGTTTGTCTCACTCTGTGGCAGGTGCTTTGGAAAAGAATATTGTTATTAAAGGTGGCTTATGACATTATGTTCAGGGTCAATTTTCATTGCCAAGAGTACCGGCCAGAGGTTTTTCTGCCCGTATTTGCTTATGCTTGAAATACTTTGAAATACTGATAAGTTACTCCTCCTCTATATAAATACTTATGTATATAACTATGTACATATATAAATAGATCTGTGCACACACATATGTATATACAGATAAAATGTGCACATGCGTGCATACACACATAAACACAATCACATTCCCATACACACCCAACATACATATATATAAAACTTTTGGGGACCGGGGACCATTTTTCTTCCTTCTTTGTTTCCCTTCTCTGATTCTGTCCCAGTAGTCAACAGAGCGGGCTGTGCTTTGTGGTGCTGTTGCCTTGGAGTTTAGTGCCGACCCTCTTGTTCAAAGGCCCGTATTCCCTTTCCCTCCGATGCCACGGACAGCAGCAGGGGCCGCTGACTGAGCCGAAGCCGCCAGTGCTTTTACTGCAGTCTCAGCCCACAGGCTCGCTTGAAATCCAACTCACGTTACAGCGCTCAGGCTCAGGCACCGTTACAACTGAGGGCTACATTCAATTTTAAGCAAGAACAAACTAAATCTGCCTTGCAGAGAAAAGTAGGAACAGCCTCCTGTGGTATTTCTTTAAATGGATTAATATGTTGATCTGAGAGAAGTCGGGAGCCATCCTTCATGTTTTCATTATTAAGCCAGGTGAAATGGAAACCAAATCTCACTGCTAAATGCCACCTCTGGGAATTTCGCTGTGTTATTTCTATTTTAAAGCAACCTGCAGGATTTCTCCTTTAGTTAAAACATAATGTAAATATAAAATTTCAGTACTCCTTTTTTATTTTTTTACTTTAGACACCATTATTTGCTTTCTATTTGCAGAGCTCATACCAGGAACATTTTATAATGTTAACTGGCTCTATCTAATCATGTGAGAAACAGTTGCTGTGTATCTACCTTCACATGTTAGAGAAATTGCAGCCTGAGCCTGGTAATAAAGTAGTAATTACCAGCATACCGCATCATAGTCCTTAGCAGATACCTACGTCTTTACTCACTTAAACCTTTGTTTTGTTTTAAAGGTTTTATTTATTTATTTGTCAGGGAGAGAGAGCATAGGTGGGGGGAGGGGAGGCAGCAGAGGGAGAGGGAGAAGCAGGCTCCTTGCTGAGCAGGGAGCCTGATGCAGGACTTGATCCCAGGACCCTGAGATCATGACCTGAACTGAAGGCAGACGCTTAGCCAGCTGAGCTACCCTGGCATCCCTAAGTGTTTTTAAGTGAAGTTACCAGTCATATAATAAAGAGTAGGGATTAAATGGTAATTTTTGCCATGCTAGGTTATTCTTGGTAATTTAGCGTAAAATACTTCTTCATGTTCTGGGCTTTCACTCAGTATCTGTTTATAAATGAGTAGATATCCGTATGATTTTCAGAGAATTAAAGAATACTTTTCTCTGTTTTGTTAAAGTCACAAACGCTGAACTTGAACTTGCCATTCTGTGCTGCTTATCTGAGTTCAAGGGGAAAGTTCTGGAGGAAGACTGAGCATTGCTTTACTGTTATTCACAAGGCAAAATGCAAACTGCTGGAAGGGTGTTTCTTCTTTTTCTTCAAGAAGATGGAATTAGGCTGCAGTGGTAGGTTAGGGTCTTGTGATATTACCACGATGTTTGTTGTGATTTGAAACCCTTAGAGGTTTGCGAGCAGTTGCCGGGCTACTTCTGGGAAGTCAGGACTGCCTTGCAGCAGTCAAGATTTCTCTCCCTAAGGGGACCCAGAATACCTCCTTATGTTAAGCTTTTTCTGTTTGTACAAAACAGGTAATAGGAGGTTCAGAAGTTCCGGTTGCACAGAACAGATCTGAGATGGGGATTTATTCTAATAACACCCGGAGAAATGGGGCAGCTCAGCAAAGATCCCCAGCAGTTCACCTTTCCCCTTGCTTTGCTGCCCCTTCTTCACTTCCCCACCCCCCACCCCCACTGTCTACTCTTTCTGCCACCAGCCGCGGGCTGGCTGACTCTGTTTCAAACAGTTGCTTCAATTCCTTCAGTTTGGAGCTCCCCACCTGCCAGGGGCAGAGTTCCTGTGGTCTGGGCGGGTACCTGTGGTCCACGCACCTTTGCCACTCTGCAGAGAAGGGACCATGAGCCCCGGCTCATTTCATCTGGGGCCTTAGGCTGTGTCTCTGCCGCACGCTCTTCCTCTTCAGAGGAGCAATGGAGCTTTGTTGTCTTGGATCTGATAACGGGATGATTCATTTCTTACCTTTGCCTCCTGTTTTGGCAAACACTCTAGAAGACAGATGATCCAGTCCTATTGGAGAATTCACTATTGAATGACCAAGATTATAAATCTGTTTGGTTACCTCTGGAGAACTCCATGTGAAATGAGAACGTCTGGTTTGTCCCACCTGCCTCCAAAGATCTCTCAAGACTTTTCTGTCTGCCCATTTTTCTTAGCCATATGCACCAACCAATACTTATTTCACAGGGAACATGTATGATGCTTTGGAACACATGCAAACTATAACATACAATAATAGATATAGATATAGATACATAGTGTGAACACAAACTATAACATACCAAAACTCTCTGCTTTGCTTTGTTTAATGCTTTAGACTTTTATAAGTGCTCTCCCATTCATTATCATTTTAATCTTCAAAGTAACTAGGAGGGGCCATTATCCACCTTTTGCTGCTGAGAAAACAGGCCTACCACAACAGACAGAACCAGTATTAGAATCCCAGTTTTCTGATTGGTTCCCCAACATCTTGATACCAAAGTGCATGATCATTAAATGATATGTGTATGCATGGCTCCCCCACCCCCACCCCACCAAGCACACGTACACACAGCTGTTGAAACTCAGGTATTGAAAAATGAGAGAGTTTACCAGCATCAATAACTTCCATTCAGTATGTGATCTCGGTAGCTGAGAAATTAATTATTAGCCTAGTAAAGTCAGAGTCTGAAAACCTATCCTGTGTTTCTGCAGTGTTGTTAGCCATCAGTCTAACGGTAAGCTGTGCAGGCAAGTTAGTGATTCTGTATAGAAAAGAATCCGTGTTTCCATATCATTCTTCTTCCTAACATGCATCCATTCAACCAGCCATCCTGTTAGAGTGACATCATTTTACAAAGTCCCAGACCTGGGGGAAAGGGACCTGAATTCTGATGCCCCCCAATACTAAGTATATAATTTGGATTAAGTTACTGTACATTTGTTGATCTGATTTTTTTTAATCTATAAAATGAGGTTTTGGGGATTTTGTTTAATGATGTTTCATCTGTGTGCAGCATGGTCTTAGGTCCCACACACTACTATCTACTACATTATCCCCCTTTGTAACCTCCTTTCCCACCCACTCCAGGGCTGAGAGACTGAGAAGGTTAGTGTCACTGATATACAAGAATCTTCCTTAGAGAGGCCCAATTTCCAGGTATTGTACAGAATTCACTCTGCTGTTTAATTCCACTGAATTATATTTTTTATGTTAACTTAATAGGCTAATATTTTTTGAACTTGTAAGATTGAATGTATGGAGTGAAATCAATATTTCTGATAATGACTTGATGGGGGTGGGCAGGTTCAGTAGAAAGTCATTTAAAACTCACAGACTAATATTGATTAACATTATTGGCTTAAAGATAGAGAATATCTAATTTATAGGGGGCCTTTTCTTGGTTTATTTTATAACTTGTGTAAAAACTGTAGCTCCAGCATTTATGATAACATTTAGCAAGTCATTTTCTTTACCAGATTTAGGGAAGAACCAGTAATTTGGAATCAGAGCATTCTGTGTATCCCTGTATAGGGTATTCTCAGGCTTTATTCCTGCAAGTTAGCATTCTTATGTGGGATTTCTGCTTCTAAGGGACAAGCAGTTTTCTCCTTTGGAATTATTAGAATCTTTCTTTTACATCTTTCAGTATTCACAGAGTGTGTGATCATTCCATTCAAGTGTTCAGGAATGACTAGAGATATCGGTAGTTCCTCACATTTGTCGAGTACCATTAACAGTGGTTCCCAATTCTGGCTACGCCTCAGAATATGTTTTTTTAAGATCACACAGATGATTTTGGTGATTATCCCTATTGAAAACCACAGATTTACCCAGAGTGTCAGGTTATAATTCACGTGGTTTTATGTCCCTTTCACTCATCACAAGAAAGATAACGCAAGTGTTATTGATGACCCCCTCTTTCACAGAGAAGGAAACTGAGGCTCTCGGGTTAAGTGAGTTGCCCAAGGTAACACTTCATCTACTTGTTTTCCCAATGTCCAACTTCTCCACCAACCCACTGTGTTGTAACCTGAGGTCTTAGCCATGTTTCAGATTATCAGAATTTCAACGGAAACAAAACTGAAAAACACAGTATATTGTGACAATCACGGGACCACTGGGAGGCAGAGTTAGGTGAATAATCGTCTCATTTAAGGAACCTGAAAGCCCAGAGGTCTTAAGTATCCTTTAAGGACATGCCATACCACTGTTGTTACATGTATAATCTGTAGGTAAATAAAACACTAAATGTTCTTACTGTTTTAATCAGCCCTTTATAGCATCCTCCACCCACCAGCAAGTTCACCAGTAGAAGGCAGGGGGTAAAGCATCAGCCCAGCCACACATTTACATTAGCCTTCTGGTCTAGCCTGAAAACCCTACCCAGCCATTAGTAGAGTAGACCCAAAGAGGAGGACTTTCTGCAGAAGGACACAGTTCATATCTCATTAGCTGGGAACAATTCCCATTGGCATGTTCATTTTAGCTGGGTTATGAGATTAGCTAGTAGTCAGCTCAGGCAGTGAGGAAACAGCCTTCTGGAGGGCGGGACTATAGGAGGAAGGGTGCCTGCAGGAGGTGGACAGCCAGGGGAAGGAGGGGCAGCGTGGTGGGTGCAAGTCAGAGGGAGGGAGCTGGACACCGTCTCCGCTTCCCCGCTCACCTCCACCATCCATGCCTTCTGATGGCACATTCGTTCCAAAGAAGATACACTGAGATATACTTTTTTCCCCAGATTAGAAGACTGAAAGGTGACTAAAAGCCAGCCCTGTTTCCTTGTTTAATCTACTATGTCCTGGCAGGCACTGAGATACTACAGATATGTTGTCAGATCACAAGTTGTTTATCTCCTGTGGCTGTTTTCCCAAGTGGCATAAGTTATATGGGTGGTAAGATTTTCCCAAGAAATGCTTTTGGCATCACCTGCTGCCTCCCTCATGAGGGAGGCAAGGTGCTGGAGCAGGAGAAACCAGAGCTGAGAGTCTCCCACTGTGTACATGCATGCCAACCAGAGGTAGGTCATTTAACTTCTCTGGGTTCTATAGTTTCTGCATCTATAAAATGAAATTGAGTTAGTGATTTATTTCTAAGGTCCTTTCCAATTCTCTTACTCATTGATTCCAGTGACTCGTGTTGGCAAGAGTATTATAATCCTGTCATTCATTCACGAAATCTGTGTGTATCACCTTCTATGTCTCAGGGGTTATGCTAGATGCTGTGGGGAATACAAAGGGGAGTCCCACAAAGACCTGCCCTCCTGCAGCCTACCATCCAGTCAAGGAGAGGACTAATTCTCCCAGAAAGTGGGGGCGCCTGGGTGGCTCAGTCGGTTAAGCATCTGCCTTCAGCTCGGGTTATGATCCCAGCGTCCTGGGATCGAGCCCCATGTCGGGGTCCCTGCTCAGCGGGGAGCCTGCTTCTCCCTCTTCCGCTCCCCCTGCTTGTGCTCTCTCTCTCTCTCTCTGTCAAATAAATAAAATCTTTAAAAAAAAAAAAATTCTCCCAGAAAGTGAAAGGAAAAATATCAGTTGAGAAAGCCATGGAAAAATAAACTTATATTTATTAAGCCTCTCTCTGTGCCCTAGGACCTTTTCTTGATACTTTATATACATTTAATATAATTACCACGATAATTCTGTGAGGTAGATATTACTGTCCCATTTTATAGATAAGGGAGCAAACATTCAGAGAATAAGTAATCCGCCCCTAGTTGTGCAGCTAGTATGTTGAGCCACAATTCAGAAACAAGCCCTTCTGATTTCAAAACTCAGGCTTTTTCTGTTGGATCATGTTGCCTCCTGATAAAATGCTAGGAGAATCAATGGTTGGATACTTTTGGGGGCAGGATAAGCCCTTTCTGATAGAGGAACCATTTGCTCAAGGACTTAAAAATGGTGGAACTGGCACATGTGAGCTGGGGAGTCTATTTCCAGCAGGGACACTGGAGGGAGAAGGCAGTGGGCAGGTAGGAACCCCTGCATGTGTCCTCTGCCACGTGAGCAGCACCCGTGAGGGACTGGCAGCAGAGCGGGCAAGGGGGAAGGCAGGTCTCGAAGGCAGATTTGAGAGTTACTGCAAAGGCATTTTGGCGCTACTCCAGCTTTAGGTGAGAGGTCACATCTAGCTCTGTCTCATGAGTACTCACGTGAACAGGAATGAGATTGGAGTCTGCCGGACTGGCTGGGAGCTCTGCAAGAATTCAGGGCTGAGCTGATGGGCTGAGATTGAAGGTCACAAGTGGGGAAGGGGGAGGAGACACTGGAGCATACTGCGGCCTTCTCTTGAAGGTGCTGTCCTTGGGAAAGCACACCCAAGAGCAAGAGCAGACTGGAGAGGCGTGATGAGGACTCTGATTTCAGTGAGCCTGAGATGCACATGATTTCTTCAGCTCTAGAACTCAAGAAAGTGGTCAGAGCCAGAGCACTTTGTAGGGGAAATGGAGGCTGGGAGTCCATGTGAGTTGGCACTCTCCTGTTTGCAAAGCATGTGCACAGTTGGTATCTCGTGTGCTTTGTGTGGTGGCAGAAGAGAGCCACAGAGAAAGAATAGCCATGCTGATAGCTAACAATTAGTAACTGCCTGCTGTAAACCAGGCACTGTGCTCGGCGTTGTACATACCTCTGTCCTCAACATCCTTCGAGATGAGTATCATTGTTCATAGCAAGGAGCTAAGACAAGGGTTAAACAAATTAGCCAACTAGTAAGTGGCAAAATTGGGGTTAGGGACCAAGTCTGATGGCCTTTAGGTCCCTGGACTTGGTTAAACAGAGAGAAGGAAAAGAGGTGCTAGAATCACGGAAAGTGGGACTCCCAAAAAAAAAAGAAAGAATTGCAAGGGCAGAGACACAGCTGATTCCTGTTTATCAGGTTTCCTCTGGATCCTTGGGGAGTAAAGGTGGGGACCGGAGTGACTTTGCAGGGCAGGTGCTGGTTCACCACCATTAACATTCACCTGCCTTGCACAAAGCCTGCATATTGAGCTCTTATGTGCGAGGATTTTCCATCCGCGCAGTAGAACAGATGGGCTGTGTGGTACATTACTGCCTCTTGCTACCCCGTATCACTGCAGCCTGCAAGGAGGGTGAATGTCTGAAAGTCAGCAAGGACTCTGGGGGACCAGAGGCATGCTGCCGCGCTCAGCTACTCCGGCACGTGAAGGTTTGACGTGTAACGTTTGCCCTTCTTTACGTTCATCCTACATTATTTTAAGTGACGAATGTTTTACTTGCAGGAGTAACAAGCTTAGCACAATGATGAGTAGTAAGTTGACATATCCTGGAATGATTTACATGCCACGTGTGTGCTTATGTGTGTGCGTGCATGCACACGTATGATTTGCAATGGAATTGTATATCTGATGCTTACATTTCTAAACATATATATTTAAATTTAGAGGAACATTGGCTCCAAGGTTTCCATTTTCTCATAGTTTTTCCAATCATGGCTCAGTGGGGAAGGCTTCTTCGAAGCCTGACCACTCATCTAAATTTAAGATATAAGAAGCCCTGTGATGGCCTGATCTCCACAGCAATGAAAGACGTCAGGGATACGTTTTTTTTCCATAAGACCTACCAAGATTTTTAGTCTACTTTCCCCACCAACCTTAGTATGTCTCTTATTATCCTGAGATATTTAATAACCAAATAGATCAGGTAAATCGGGCTGTGAGGGTCACTTGGCAGTCTCTGGTTCTTTCCACCCTGCCCCCACAAAGAACACTTGGAGACTGTCTGAAGGAGCAGGAAGGACCAACCAGTGGTTTGAGCTTCCTTTCTAGGAAGGCTTGGACCCCAGCTCTGTGACTCACTGTATGATCTTAATTAATCCCCTGACCACCATCCTGGCCTCCACTTCAGAGTCCAAGATAATGAGCCACTTGCTATCCTCGATACCTGTGTCCTCAAGACCTGGGAGAATTAATGAGCTAATGACCATAAAATACTAAAAGAGTCTTGGACTGAAGGACTTCTCAGAGGAAGGCCTCCTGTTGCATTGTTCTCCGTTGGCAGGCTTTTCCCACATGGCGTGCTTCCTGTCAGGTCCTCATCGTATCATTATCCTCATTTTATACATACCTATGATATTACCTCTTTCACTTATGGTTTTTGAAAACCTGAAAATATCACACATCGTAATGAAGTTTCACTGAATTATTAATGATCACTCAGGACCATACGTCCAAAGCTAAATTGGCTAAATTTTTACTCACCCAGTCATTTATCTGAAACATGGTGTCATCCTACAATCCTAAAAAATGTAACAATGAATACAAAATCTCAAGCTTAAAGTACAGTTTTGTAATATCAAACAAGCATCGTGTCAGAAAATGAAATTTTGGTAAAGGAGCTATTCTAGATAAATCAGAAATGAAACTTGAGTTCTGAAGGAAATCCAAAACTTATATTTAATTTTATATTTGGAAGTACATTAGAAATGACAAAGTAATCTTTCCGTGTATATTTATAGGTTTAATTAGCAGTTATTTCATTATGTATCTTTCATATAAAATGGAAAATGATTCCAAATGAGAGGCTGTCATTTTCAGTAATTATTGGCATGGTTTTAGAAGAGTTGACATCTTGGTTGCTGTGAGGTGTGTGTGCGTGCACACGTGTGTGTGTGTGTGTGTGTGTGTGTGTGTGTCCATGTCTCCATATCCACTGAGTAAAGGTCATCACCTATCAACTAGTCTGAAAATGTTTCTTTCATTAAAAAATAAAAAACCTCCTTATCATGACTAATCAGTTTTCGCGCTTTTGCATCCATGTTTTGTACTTGAGACCATTTAGAAGGCACAGTGACTTATCCAGGGCCACAGTTCCAATGGACACACAGAGCAGGACTCGAGCTCGGAGTCCTCCCACCGTTACACTGCAAGTCTGAGAGCCTGGGGCTGGTGGAGGCCTTCATCTCTTCCTCGTGGTTTCATGTTTCCAATAAATGCCCGCTCTGTACAGTGCGGGGCTCCGTGGGGTAAGCAGCAAATCCAGACAACAGACATTAAATAAGCACATAGGTGAATCTGTCACAAGGAGGGCTACAGCCCCGAAGGGGGTGACCAGGGACACCAGTTGAGGGTGTCTTCTCGGAGCAAGTGACATTTGGCCTGGGCCTGGCGACAAGGAGAGGTGCATTAAGGAGAGGGTAGAGAAACAGTGCAGGCACGTTCCAGGAACCGTAAGAAGACAGGGGTTGTTTCTTGCATTTAGACTCCGCGTCGGTGAAAAGCCCCTTGCCCTGGCTTCCCCACTGCAGGCCGCTCTGTATGCAAGAGAGGGAGGCTCTGCCGCCTCAGCCGAGCAGCTCTTCGGTGAAAGAAAAGACAGGCAATCATCTCTTCATCAGCGCTGCTCATTTATGAGACCCGGAGCTTCCAGAGCTTGCGGGAGAAGCTGCTTCGGCAGCAGCACAAGAAAAAGGAGAGGTGGAACAGCACATAATTTGTGTGTGTCCCATTCTCCCCCTGCCCCCCCCAGGTTCACTGGTGCCTAACTTCACTTGCTAACACAAGGAATTTAGGCAGTGGGGAGAGAAAGTGAGTAAGTCCTATTTCTCTGCATTAAAGGCTTTTGTGACTATGTGAAATTTTGTATCTCTCTTTACCATCTTCCTTCAAACAAAGATTAAAAGGGATCCGTTTCGGGGCGCCTGGGTGGCTCAGTCGGTTAAGCGTCTGACTCTTGGTTTCGGCTCGGGTCATGATCTCTCGAGCTGTGGGATCAAGCCCTGCGTCCGGCTCTGTGCTCAGTGCAGAGTCTGCTTCAGATTCTCTCGCCCTCTCACTCACTCTCCCTCAAATAAATAAAATCTTTCAAAAGGGGGGGTGTCCGTTTATAAGACAAACAGCCAAATATATTTATTTGCAGTTATATATTAATATAACAAATTTATGTAGTCACATGAACATATATAAAATTTGGTTAAGGAGATCCAAGGACTTTTTTTTACTTAACCTGGGACAGTATATTTTCTGGACACTGATAACCCACTATTTAAACCGTAACCTCACAATAAACCCCAGTTCATTGTACCTGCTTCTGCCCCCTGGCATTTTAGGTGAAACCTGAAGTGATTGTTCATTGGTAGCCTAACCAAGCACTTTAATTATCATCTTTACTTAACTCCAGATCCAAGTTAAAATGTTAGGACGGGGCGCCTGGGTGGCTCAGTTGGTTAAGCGACTGCCTTCGGCTCAGGTCATGATCCTGGAGTCCCGGGATCGAGTCCCACATCGGGCTCCCTGCTCAGCAGGGAGTCTGCTTCTCCCTCTGACCCTCCTCCCTCTCGTGCTCTCTCTCTCGCAAAAAAAAAAAAAAAAAATTTTTAAATGTTAGGACGTCAGCTAGACTATGACTGCATATGTTTGCTTCCTGGTTAAAGAAAAGGAAATCCCACATATCCTTGTTCTGTTAAGATAGTAAAAGGAGTTCACATAACATAATAAAATAAAATTTTAAAAAAAAGGAGTTCACATTGAACATAAATTAACATTTAAGTTGCTAAGAAAAAAAAAAAAAACTGCCTCAAATGCAGACATCACAGCAAAGCTTACCTGTAACCCAATTAGGAACATCATTAAAAATATAAACCTCAAACCCACACAGTAATACCTGATCATGGCTTCTTGAAGGCTATAAGGGTTCGTCTCATGCTCTGGAAGGAGAAGTAAGTGGTGGCAAGATTATTCCATCATCTCTGTACTGTCCTCTCCCAAGCTATTCCATTTTTCGGTGAAAGTCCAAAATGACTATTCGGTGGTCTCAGTCTACAAATCCCTGACATGAGAATGTGTTAGGATTGTTTCTTATAACAACAAATCCTGGGTTGGTTAATTCAGTGGCCCATAAACCTCCTGGCTTTAGCTTGACAATGTCCCACAGTAAAAAATAGAAAGTCCCTGGCTCCTTGTCTTCTCCTAAGAGCAGGGACACCTTTTCCACAAGGCCTCAGCCATCCTCCCTTCTAGTCACATTGACCAGAGTTGTGTTCCATGGTTGTCCTGCAGCCGTTCACCCGTCAGGTAGATTGAGACCACAGTGATTGGCTTAGATCAATCAAGGTGGACACCATGGGACTGGAGAGAGACCGGCCTCCCCTGAGGCTCACAGGGGACTGAATAAGTTGGGGCTTTGTTGGGAGGGAAGGAGGCAAAGAAGGGGCGGCTGTGGATGGGCAAGCAATGGTCTCATCCACGGTGGGTTTAACACGTGAGGCCTGGGCACCTGCATCTGACAAGCACCCCGGGTATTGCCTAAGAGTATTTATTGGGCAAGCACTTAGGTTTGACTCCTGCTCTCCCTTTGCCAGTTCTGTGCGACACAGTCTTCCCACTAATAATAACAGTGTCCACCTCAGAAGATGACATGGGAGGAAAGATGAATGCACGGGCCTGCTCTTCCTTCCCAGTCAGGTCTAAGCTCTTTAAGGACAAGGTGTCAATCAGGGATCCCTACTTCACAGAGATTTATTTATTCGGGCCGGTGAGGGGAAGATGCTACGAAACAGCTGCGGAGCTTACAGGCTAGCCTCACACGGGGGAAGAAGACATACCCTGTGTTGGAGCTTCTCACAGCCTAATGAGGCGGGTGGGTAGGAATGCAGTGTGAGAAGCCCCATATGCAGTGAGAGCATATTAGAATATTTTAAGCAGTGAAGTGGTAGTATCAAATTTATGTGCTGGAGGGATTGCAGTAATGAAAAACAGTAATTGTAGAGTGTTGAGAATGGAGGCAGAGTGTCCAGGTAGAGCTAAGCTAAGCAGGAGAGAATTTCAGAGCTGAGGGAGGGGAGTGACCGTTGGAATGAAAAGGATGGGTGAACTCTAGAGGTAAATTGAAGATTGACTGTGCTGGGTCGGGGGCTCAGGAGAGAGGGCTGGTCTAGCAACAGAGACTTAACAGGCAGTACTCTCAGCACATCAGAGCCGTGGGTATAAATGAGGGCCCATGTAGTGAGTATTTATTAAAGACCTACTGGTGGCTTACTGACATTTTATACTGCTTCATATCAATATGCATGAGCAGTGAGGACATGTAATGTTCTTTTCTGCTCCTCGGCAGCATGTCTCCTGAGATTTTTTTTTTCCCCCTCATAAGGACTAGAATCATACCGCTTTCCCTTTGGATGAAGCTTGTTTTTACTTTGTGGACAGGAGGGCCTGAGCTGTTACAAAGAAATGTCACACCCATAGCGCTCACCATCACTGTGATGAGGAGCGCTGACTTTATTGTCAGACGGGCTTTGGGTTTCAGTCCTGGCTCCTCACCACAGGAGATGTGTGAAATTGAGCACATTTCTTAATCTTTATAAATCTCATTTTCCTCTCCTGCAAAATGAGAATAATATTATCTCCACTTATCCTAACTGCATTTCCTTTCCTCTGTTCAAATAGAGAGACAAAAGAAGAGGCAAATAAGAGAAGGAGCAGGAAAAGCTTGCTTCAGACTTCAGCTAACATGATGTATTAGTGAGTGAAGCCACAGTGCCAACGTGCTGGTCGTGTACATGAAATGGTAGGGTGGCATTGACCACAGGCATTGGCCCGAGCCACTGCACTTTCTGCAGAACCCTGTCCCAGCTCTAAGCCCGGTGACAGAGGCCGCCTCTCTGCCTCTCAGACACATTCCCGGCGAGAAGTATTTCCTTCACGGGGGGCCACGCCATCAGGGCAAATGACACCTTGGGTTTATGCTAGCAGGTCCGTGGCTCGTACCCACTTACAGTGGCACATCAAAACGTGCCAGCACATCAGACCTCAGAGGCCTGAGAAGTCAGGCAGCGCAGCCCTGGCCGAGAAGCCACAGGGGAAGGGATTGCAGAGGTGTGGCCAGCAATGGCCCGGGAGCCTTCAGAGCAAGCACCCTACGCCTGCCATTTCCACACAGTTCTAGCTCAGGGTTGTTTGGGATGCTGAAGACATTTCCCAGTTCCCAAAGCTGTGGGTAGCTGGGACTCTCTGGAAAAGACAGGAAGAACCATGACTTAATACCCTATATGAGAATTTCACTTTTTTTTATGTACTTGACATATTTCTGACAAATAAGCCATTTCTCTTCCTTGTCCATGCTGAGGCTAGTCCCCCTCTTGTCCGAGCCTGTCAATTCAGTGGTGCTGAGCACAGCAGAACAAGGGGGAGGAAAATCCAGGGAATAGCAGTGGGAGCTCAGGGAAACCCTGGACAGCTTTGCCTTGAGGACACCATCTGACAGACATTTGCTTTTCCTAACACATGCTTGCTAAGCCACTCTGATGATGTGGTCACATCAGATCTCTCTCAGCTCTCCCTAAGCATTTCTTTTTCTGGGTTATGGAGCGGCTATTCTGGAAGGAAAGCAATTTGATGTCAGGGGTTCCTTTGAGCCTTGGGAATTAGGACTCAGAAGCTTGGAACTGGAGCTCAGCTGCTGGTGGGAAATACACTGTGAATGTTTTATTCAGTAATGCATATATAACATTGAGTGGAATCCAAATACATAAATCACTTATACAATAGCCGTTAAAAGCTACCTTCCAGCATTTCAGAACTCAGCGGCCAGAATTGCTCACAAAGTCCTCTATTGCCACCTGCTGGTCGAATGTGTTATTACGCTGTGAAATCTGACTCCTATTTTCAGTTCCCTTGAGCCTCTTCATAGTGCTTTGGCCCTTGGGTTTTTCCCCTGGGGAAAATTTGCCCCCACCCAAACCGAAATGCCTTATGTTTTTAAGGATTGCAAAAGAGAACCATAGTAATCTTTAGAACTCAGGCAGGACAGAGAGAACAGGACGGAGAGAGACCTTGGGTTCTGTTGGGAGGTCCCCCAGCCAGCCTACATCTCAAGGGCAAGGACTTAGTACTCCGTTTATCTTTAGATTGGGCCCTATTATCATCGCAGCTGTCTACCCCTCAATGTCTGTAGGTCACAGTCACCAATATGTTTCATCAAAGGAGTAGGAATTATTACTATTAGCAGTAAAACTCGCCCATAAATCAGCATGAGCTCACATGACTCCCAGTACAGAAACCTTACCCCAGAGGTTGTCATGAGACCCCAGAGCCAGGAGGTAAATTTGGTCACCTATGCAAGACATAGTTGAATAATTGTTGTGTAACTTTTTGACATCAGTTCAAAATGGTCATCATATCCTGTGTGACAGTGGTGTGCCAACCAGGCATCAAACTGAAGACCGCCAACGTAGCCATGGGTCTTGGAACGCAAACAGATGTCACTTGAGCATTCTCAAGTGACTTACCAGCATTATACAGCTGAGTTACGGCCAGAGCCCTTCTGAACTTGACATGGCGTCATTGATGTCTTCCCAGCTCAGAAACAATACATTGGCATCTCGGCTCCTGGAAGTTTCATGAAAGGCTGGATGGAGAATATCCAAACTGTAGCCACATGATGATTCAGGGTAGGGCCGGGGTACAGAAGTGCCAACTGGACCATGGGACGCTGATGCAGCCATGACGCAGATGTTCTGTGAGACCCTGTGACAGACAAGCAAGCTGAGGAGCCATGCCCAGAGATGACAATGCTCTTTTTAGGCAAAGGCGTTCTAAAAATTGAAATTAAGAGGCAGAGTTACTAAAGCATACTGGGCTCTTCCAATCTGGGCATGGGTGTAGCCCCCAAAAGGATGTTGCAGGTAACATTATCTCCTAATACAAAGGCTAAGTTAAAGGGGGGGGTTTATGTTTCAAATATAGGGGGAAATTAAAAAGCGGATGGCTTTTCACTTTCACTCTGAACTACGGAAAGCCAAGTAGTAGATAGGAGCATCGAGAAATCTAACGAAGGCTATAAACTCTAGAACTGGACATATTGCTTATCTGTTGCTGCATACTAAATTATCAAAATTGGGCAGCTTAAAGCAGCAGTCTCCATTTACTACCTCTCCCAGCTTCTGTGGGAGATTTTCAGATACTCTGACAGCACGTGTCTTACGGAGAATGTTCTGCAGTGACTCGACCTCAGGCAGAGGACTCAGAAGCGGGGGCCTGGAATCATTTCATTCACTTGTCTGGTGGTTGGCACCGGCTGTCAAGGCAGAACTGCTCACCAGAACACGCACCCACGGCCTCGCCATGTACGCTGGGCTTCCTCACAACATGGCGGCTGGATTCCAAGGGCAAGGGGCCCAAAGGAGAGAGCCAGGCAGAAGATAGATTCCTTTATGACTTAGCCTCAGAAGCCATGCCGTGTCTCTGCCACTAACCCAGGTGTATCAGTCAAGGTGGTCAGAGAACTTGCCTAGGTTCGAGGAGAGGGAACTGAAATCAAGTCATGTATTTGGAAACTACGTCAGCCATACCTGTCTCCTTCATTGTAACTCCTTCCTTACACGTGTCTCACAACAGAGTGTGGCGTGTTGTGGGCCCTCAGGGAACACTGGACAGGTGTGCCATGGACAAATGCGTGGGTCAGCGGGTTGCCTTTAGCTCTGGTTCTCTCTCCGACTTGAGGTTTGACCTGGTCTTAGTCTCTCTGGGTCTCAGTTTCCTGTCCTGGAAAACAAAAACACTGAGCTCTTAGTCAGTGATTATTCCACTTTTTAGTAGCCTGATAACGCATGCTTCAGTGGTAGTGGGGTTTGCTACAGCAGTAACTCTGAGTGAGAGGGTGATGATAAAAGTTTGCAAAAGTCCCCCTCCCCCGAAAACCCTAATTCCCCTCCCCACCTTGAGAATTCCGAGTTAAATGATCTCTAAAACTTCTGCCAGCCCTGATCATGAGCCTTGAAACCTTGGACGTGTTGCTTGGGCTCTTTGGGTTTTAGTTTCCTGCTCCAGGAGCGCCTAGGTGGCTCAGTGGGTGAAGCGTCTGACTCTTGATTTCTGCTCAGGTCATAATCTCAGCGTCGTGAAATGGATCAAGCCGTATGTGGGGCTCTGCTAAGCGTGGAGTCTGCTTAAGATTCTCTCTCTCTCCCTCTGCCCCTCTCCCCCCACCCCGTGTGCGTGCACGCTCTCTGTCTCTAAAAAAACAAAGTTTCCTGCTCTGTAAAACAAAAGGCCTATTAAGTATCAGTTAAACTTTTTCAGCTTTCAAATGCGTGATTTTACTATTTATTTTGACATGACGTTCCTTTATCCACACTGATTCTGCTTTGCTGTATGGACATTTGAGTCTATAGGATTCCTGTGTTTATAAGTTCCTCCTGAGGCCCTTTGAAATGTTTTCCTTTGTGTGGAACTATAGCATCACAGAGTGGCTTTGTAATAGGACTTGGAAATCATCAAACTCTTCATTTTACAACTGAGAAAACTGAGGCACAGAGAGGCCAAGCGATGTGCCTGAGGACACAGGGTATATTAGTCAGGGTTCAAGAGAGGAACAAACCCACTGGATATAAAAGGAGATTTACTTTGCGGAATTGACTGATCATTACGGAGGCTGAGCAGGAGACCCGAGAAAGCTGGCCATGTAATTCAGTCCGAGTCTGAAGGCCTGAGAACAGGAGAGGGTAAAATGAGATCCCATCCCCAGCTCAAACAGTTAGGGAACGGGGGTGAATTCTTCCTGGGGAGCACAAACCTAATTACTGGGAGGGCATTCTCATTACTGAGCCCACCAAATCCAGTGCTCCTCTCATCTGGAAATACCATCACAGACATACCCAGAAATAGTGCTTAATGTGGGCATCCCTTGGCTCATTCCAACTGACATAAAATTAACCCTCACAAGGGGCAGGGTTGGAGGCGATGCAGGCTAAAATCCTCGCACCTGGGGTGCCTGGGTGGCTCAGTCGTTAAGCGTCTGCCTTCGGCTCAGGTCATGATCCCAGGGTCCTGGGATCGAGCCCCACGTCGGGCTCCCTGTTTGGCGGGGAAGCCTGCTTCTCCCTCCCCCCACTCCCCCTGCTTGTGTTCCCTCTCTCGCTGTCTCTGTCAAATAAATAAATAAAATCTTTAAAAAAAAAAAAAAAATCCTCGCACCTGAGGGAGTGTGCCTTACTGTTTGTGTGACATCATCCTGTTGATCAAAAATATGTAAA
>NC_138376.1:18217552-18247161 GCF_054177405.1 Leptonychotes weddellii
TTTTTTTTTAAGATTTTTTATTTATTTATTTGAGAGAGAGAGAATGAGAGACAGAGAGCATGAGAGGGAGGAGGGTCAGAGGGAGAAGCAGACTCCCTGCCGAGCAGGGAGCCCGATGCGGGACTCGATCCCGGGACTCCAGGATCATGACCTGAGCCGAAGGCAGTCGCTTAACCAACTGAGCCACCCAGGCGCCCCTTTGTTTGCTTTTTTAAAGATTTTATTTATTTATTTGACAGAGAGAGAGAGACAGAGCAAGAGAGGGAACACAAGCAGGGGGAGCTGCAGAGGGAGAGGGAGAAGCAGATTCCCCGCCGAGCAGGGAGCCCAATGCAGGGCTCGATCCCAGGACCCTGGGATCATGACCTGAGCCGAAGGCAGGCGCTTAACGACTGACCCACCCAGGCGCCCCTATATATTGACCTTTTTGAATGCTAAAGCCATACATTGTTTGGATGTACTCATCATCTACTTAATAAATTCTCCTTCCTCCCACCATTTTTTAAAATTTTGTCAAGTTTTAGTTACATTTTACGTTTTTAAAAATACCTTGCATAATACTAAACACAGTTACATCAAAAGTGTCAAAAGCCAGCAAGCCACTACTGTTTTAAAACCAGACGTTTATTTTTACACAACACTCTTGAACCTCCTACTCCAGTTTGTATTTTTTGTCAATAGAGTGTGTGACCTGTGTTGTGAGTTGAACCTGCTATTCTGTTGGCTAACTTTGAAGTATATCCTCCATCAAAGTTCTCCTTACGATGCCCTCACTGTGTTTACAGAGGCATAGGGACGAGATGGCTTGAACTTCGACCCCCTTTCTCCGTGGGCATCCGGCCAACCTGGCTAAGTTGCCACTCTGCAGCTCACCAGCCTTTCCTGGCCTCCGTCTTCTCGTCCCTACAACAGAGATTTTAATACCAGTTTTCTAAGAATTTAATAACAAGGATGACATTCAGTTCCATTAAGTGCTTGGAACTTAGTAGGTGCTCAAAGAATATTAATATTCTTCTTTTGGGATTAAACTCTGGGGCTTTATCTGGAGCAACCACTTTGAAGTCTTTCTTTGATTGTCAAAAGACTATTTCTTTCAGACTTTAGAATATGAGCATGATTGTGGAGAGCAGCATTTCTGTGTCTAAAGGCTTAATCTCATTCGTAGCTCTTAACTTTTCTTAAGTATCTCTAGCACTTGCTTCTATTCAAAAATCCAAAGAACTGTTCCTTTCTCGTAATTCTAGTTCTTACCTTTCTCATATTTTTGTCTCTTTTACCCTCAGTCTTAAGTCCAAAGTCACATCTGTCACTGGGTTTGTTTTCTGTTGCATCTTGGGGTTATTTTCCTGGGTTTTGAGTTTGGGATGTGTGTAATATACAAATGTCAAAATATAGAAGCCTTTTTGTGACATAGTCTGGAAATCACTCATAAGAATACTCATTCTCACTGGCTACTGACTCAAATTCTTTAACTGAGGAAAAGTATTTAACGTCATTTTTTTCTACATATAAAATTGTGGCAGGCATTTTTCTTTTGTCTTCATGGAATTTACTTTCATGATACCTTCTCAGAGCCCCTTACCTATTAATCTTTTTTAGAATCCTTTTTCATCTCCTAGAAGACGGCAGACTTGTTTTTCCTCTTTGTAACTTGTGGAACCACTACCATACCAAAGGCAAAATTAAGTCTGCACCACCTCAAATATGTGAGTAACACGGATGACAGAGGTCAGATTTTATACAGAGGAGGTGACTGTTTTTCTGCAGCTAATGTGAATTTGGAGCCTCTCATAGAAGTTGCTTCTAGAGGGGTGCCTGGGTGGCTCAGATGGTTAAGCGCCTGCCTTCGCCTCAGGTCATGATCCCAGGGTCCTGGAATCGAGCCCCACGTCTGGCTCCTGGCTCCGCGGGGAGCCTGCTTCTCCCTCTCCCTCTCCCCCTGTTCCTGCACTCTCTCTCTCTGTATCTCTGTGTCTCAAATGAATTAAAAAAAAAAAAAAAATCTTAAAAAAAAATGTTGCTGCTAGAAAGAGAAGTAGAATAGAAGTTGGAATTTGCAAACCTGCAGGAGGAATATTCCGTATCTTCCTTCAAAAATGTATTCTGATGGAATGGCTAGTATCAAAGAGACAAGAAATAACAGGTATTGATGAGCATGTGGAGAAGGCCCCTCATGCTGTGTTAGTGGGAATGTAAATTAGTGCAGCCACTGTGGCAAACAGTGTGGAGTTTCCTCAGAACAATTAAAAACTACCATATGATCGAGTAATTTCACTACTGAGTATTTACCCAAAGAAAACAAAAACACTAATTTGAAAAGATATATGCACCCTTATGTTTATTGCAGCATTATTTACAATAGCCAAGATATGGAAACAACCTGAGTATTCACTGATAGACAGATAAAGATGTGTATATACAATGTAATGTTACTCATCTATAAAAAAAGAAATGAGATCTTGCCATTTGCGAGAACATGGTTAGACCTAGAGGGTATCGTGCTAAGTGAAATAAGACAAAGACAAATACCATAGGATTACATTTATTTAAAAATTTTAATGGAACGCAAACAATGAATCATGAAACACTACATCAAAAACTAATGATGTAATGTATGGTGACTAACAAAATAAAATTTAAAAAATAAAAATAAAAATTTTAATGGAATTTAAAAAACAAAACAGACCAAAAAAACAGAAATAGATCCATAAATACAGAAAACAAACTGGTGATTGCCAGAGGGGACGGGAGCAAAATGGGTAAAGGGGAGTGGGAGGTACAGGCTTCTGGTTGTGGAATGAATAAGTCACAGGGATGAAAGATACCACATAGGAGGGGCGCCTGGGTGGGTCAGTCAGTTAAGCATCTGCCTTTGGCTCAGGTCATGGTCCCAGGGTCCTGGGATCAAGTCCCACATCGGGCTCCCTGCTCAGCGGGAGTGTGCTTCTCCCTCTGCCTCTCCCCTGCTCATGCTCTCTCTTGCTTTCTCTCTCTGTCTCAAATAAATAAATGAAATCTTAAAAAAAAAGATACCACATAGGGAACATAGTCAGTGGTATTATAATAGCATTGTATGGGGACAGTTAGCTGAGCATAGCATAATATATAGAGCTGTCAAATCACTGTACTATATACCTGGAACTAATGTAACATTATATGTCAACTATACTTCAATTTTTAAAAAAATTTTTTTGTGTTAAAAACTACATTCTGACGAAGAGAATTTGGTTGGTGCTCCTCAGGCAACTAGCAAGGACAAAGCCTATCAACTCTTACTCCAGTTGGTGACTAGAATGGAGGGAGATACCCAGAAGAGAGCAGGAATTCTGTCTTTTCTGAGAGGAGGTCAACAAACAATTGAGTAGTTCTAATTCTACAGATAGAATAACAGGACATTGGATGCAGAATATTAAAATAAGCATCATCCAAGGAAGGTGATTTTAAGTAGAGGTGGGCGTACAGAGGACTATCACCAGCCAGGTCGCAGAGTCAACAATAAAGCTCACTAGAGTCCATATAAGAAGGCACTCAAAGAAGATACATCCACACAGCAAGATTACGAACTGCAAACTTGAACAGCTTTTCAAGGCTGTCACGGAGTGGAGCCAACCCCAGGCATTTGGTTTCTGCTGGTCTGGTGCTCTCCCGACAGATCCTGGCAGCAACAGTTCTACTTTGGCCTTATAAAGAAGAAGCACTCCTACAGCAGTCCCACCCCTAGCTATGTGCTCCAGAGAACTGAGAACATGTGTCCACACAAAGAGGCATACCGAGAATGTGCACAGCAGCGCTATTCACAATAGCCAAAAAGTGGCAACAGACCCAGTGCTCATCAACTGATGAATGGATAAACAAAACATGGTATATCCATACAATGGAGAATATTCAGCCATAAAAAGTAATGAAGTACTGATACATGCGAGGCACAAAAGGACATATACTGTGTGATTTCATTTTTATGAAATAGTCAGAATAGGCAAATCCATAGAGACAGAGAGTAGATAAGTAGATGCCAGGAGCTGGGAAGGATGGGAGGTTTGGGGGGTGACTACTCCTAGGTACAATTTCTTTTGTGGGTAATGAAAATTGATTGTGATGATGGGTGCCCAACTGTCATTATACTAAAAACCAGTGTATTGTATATTTTGAAATATTTTATAGTATGTGAATTATGTTAAGCTGTTAAGAAGAGGCACCAGGAAGAGATCAGGTCTTTCTGTGCATAGTTCTCTACAACAAGAAATGAAGAGACTCTAACCAGTCCTCCTACAGGTGTCATTACTAACCCCAGGGCAGTTTAGCAAGCCAGTGGAAGAGGCTCTGGTTAGAACCTGTGGGACTCACCTTGATGCAGGTGCCTCTTGCCTAGCCAAGACCTGGGAAGATGAAGCGGAAGTAATCTAATTAATAGAAGCCATTCACTGAATGCTATGGGCCAAGCATTGTGCTAAAACATTATAAATACTAATGATAGAAGATCGGTATTATCTTACTCTGCAGGTAAGGAAACTGAGGCTCCAGGGTTAACCAGGGTTTCAGAGCTAGTGATTGGCAGAGAGAAGATGGAAACCAGGTTTGTTTCACGACAAAGCCCAGGCTCTTCAACATGGATTATCTCTCCTGCCTTCCCACGTCTCCACCCCCAGTCCAGCCCATTCTAATAGGCAGAAGGAAATTGTGGACAAGTTATTATATAGAAGAATATTGGCTTAGTTTGGTTTTTTTTTTTCCTTAAAGATTTTATTTATTTTAGAGCCAGAGCATGTGCACAAGCAGGGGGAGGGGCAGAAGGAGAGGGAGAGGATCTCAAGCAGACTCCACGATGAGCAGGGAGCCCAAACCAGGGCTCCATCCCAGGACCCTGAGATCATGACCTGAGCCAAAATCAAGGGTAGGATGCTTAACTGACTGAGCCACCCAGGCGCCCCGAATATTGACTTAGTTTTAAAAGTATTGAACAGAATAACCAAATGATCTAGCAATTCCACTTCTGGGTATATGCCCAAAAAGAATTGAAAGCAGGGACTTCAAACAGATACTTGTATACCAGTGTTCACAGCATTATTCGTAATCCCCCAAAAGTGGAAGCAACCCAAGTGTCCATCAGCAGATGAATAGATGAACAAAATGGCCTGTGCATACAATGGAATATTTTTCCACCTTAAGGAGGAAGGCACTTCTGACACTGACTACGACCTGGATGCACCTTGAAGACATGCTCAGTGAAGTAATGCAGGCCAGATATTGTATGATTCCACTTACATGAGGTCCTTAGGGAAAGTAGAAGGGTAGTTGCCGGGGTAGAGGGGAACAGGAGGTTAGAGTTGAATGGGTACAGAGTTTCAGTTTGGGAAGACGAAAAGGTTAAGATGGATGATGGGCACGTTTGTACAACACTGTGAATGTGCTTAATACCACTAAAGCGTACACTTCAAAATGGCAAGCAGCAAATTTTATGTTACGTGTGTTTTACCACAATAAAAAACAGTATTGGGTTTGCTTCAAATTCTAGTGCAGGAAAGCTTTTTTGAGTGGGTTCACCTGGAAAATGTAGAAGACAGTCCTTGCCTGGGAAGAAGACAAGGCTTGAGGCATCCAGAGTGAACCCCAGCAAAGGAGCTAATCCCGTGACGGGAAGAGCCACAGCTGGAGGGGATCCGCACTCCGTTCACAGCCCCAAGCAATGTGGTGGCTGGAGAGGAGAGTAAGTAGGGATGAGGTTTCTTTTCTTTTTTTTTTTTTTTTAAGATTTTTATTTATGTATGTGACACAGAGAGACACAGTGAGAGAGGGAACACAAGCAGGGGGAGTGGGAGAGGGGAAGCTCTTAAAGAAACTGACATCAGGTTACATTCTTTCCTGTATATTCCGTTTGCAATGGCTGGCACTTTCTCTTTGTTTCTTTACTACCCCTCCCCGCCCGGCTATTGAGGTTTGATGGACAAATAAAAATTGTATGTATATAAGTGTATAAGATGATATTTTGATACACATATAAATTGGTACGTGATGACCACAGTCAAACTCATTAAAATATCCATCATCGTAGTACCCTTTCATGTGTGTGTGTGGTGTGTGTGTGTGTGTGGTGAGAACACTTGAGATCTACCCTCTTTAACAAATTTTATTATTATTAACTATAGTCACCATACTGTACATTAGGTGTCCAGAATATATACATTTTATAACTCAAAGTTTGTACCCTTTGATCTGTATCTGCACCCCCCCCCTTCCTCCACCCTTTCCCCAGCCTTTGGTCACTACCATTCTCTCTGTTACTCTGAATTTGATTTTTATTAGTGGGATCATGCAGTATTTGTCTTTTTTTGTCTGGCTTGTTTCATTTAGCATAAGGTCCTCCAGGTTCATCCATGTTTTTGCAAATGGCAGAAATTCCTTCTTTTTATGGCTGAATAATACTCTGGTGTGTGTGTGTGTGTGTGTGTATTTATTTATATACACACTTTCTTTATCCCTTCACCTGCTTTGGATACTTGACTGTTTCCATCTCTTGGTTGTTAGAATAATGCCACAATGAACATGGGAGTACAAATACCTCTTTGGGATACTGATTTTATTTCCTTTGGATATAGATCCAGAAGTGGGATTGCTGGATCGTATGGTAGTTCTATTTTTAATATTTTAAGGAAATTCCATACTGGTATTCCATAATGGTTCTATGAATTTATTTTTTTTAATTTTTATTATGGAAAAATATGAATGTATACAAAAGTATACAGAATAGCATAATGAGCTCCTTTAATGATCACCTTTAATGATTTTATACTCATGGCCAATGGTATTTTATCTGTATGCCCTCCCATATTATTATGAGAAGATTTATATCTCATATATAAATTTATTTTTTATTTTAGGACAAATCCAAAAAGTCTTTTAACATAACTATAATACCATTATCATTCCTAACAAATTAACAGTAATTCCTAAATATCATCAAATATACAGTATCTAAATTTTGAACTGTCTCATAAATACAATCTTTTAAACTTTATGTGTTTGAATTAAGATCCAGATCAGCTTCTGGATGATACATCTCTTAAATTTTCTTTAATGTAGAGGTTCTGCCCATATCCTTTTTTTCCTCACTCTTGTTTTTCCTTATAATTCTTGTTGAAGAAGTTAAGTTCTTATGTCTGGATTTTGCTGATTTCTTCACTGTTTCGTTACTTACCTTGTATAAAAACTGGTAGTTGAATCTTAACCCACTAGGTTCTTAACCTTGGCTAGACATTAGACTGACCTAGGGAGCTTTAAAAAAAAAAAAAAAAAAAAAAACCCTGACACGTGTGGAAATAGTTTGGCAGTTCCTAAAGAAGTTAAACATAAAGTTATCATGTAACCCAGCAAAATTATTGAAACAGGTGTTCAAAGAAAAACTTTTACACAAATGTAGCAGTATTCTTCACAACAGGCAGAAGGTGGAAACAACCCAACTGTCCTTCAGGGGAGGAATGGATAAACAAAATATGGTGTACCCATACAATGGAACCCGTGCTGTTAATGGAGAATTAATGAAATACTGTTACGTGCTTCAACCGGATGAGCCTTGAAAACACGTTGAGCGGAAGGAGTCTGACGCAAGGGCCATATATCTTACGGTTCCATGTGTGTGAACTGTCCAGACTAGGGAAGTCCACAGAAACATCAGGTAGGTTAGTGGTGGCCAGGCTGAGCGGAGGGGAGGGGAAAAGGCGAGGGACTACTTAATGGGTATGGGGCGATGGAAGAGTTCCAGGCTCAATAATGGTCATGGTTGTACAACACTATAAATGTTGTTAACATACACTTTAACCTGGCTTAAATGGTAAGTTTTCTGTTTTGTATTTGACCACAATTTTGAAAAAATCTGACATGTAAATCATCATCTCTTAAGTGTGACCCAAACATCAGAATATTCTAATGCACTCCAAGGGATGCCAGTGCAAAGCCAAGGCTTGGAATCCTTGATAAAGGCTGGATTTCAAGCTTTCTTCGTAGGTGGTTGTGGAGGTGTGATGTATTTAAGTTTGTGCCAGTCTGTTCACTTGTTCTCGGGAATAGCTATGTCTTTTCAGCTCCTAGAGTCAACAGATGCTGTCAGAAATCGCTGCTTAGAGTCATGCAAAATGTTGTCTCTTTTTTTAGAAAAATAAATTCTGGAAAACCAGAGAAGAAAACGATCATCTTGCATTGACCTGTGTGGGGTTTTTGTTTTCTTTTGTTTTTAAAGATTTTATTTATTTCAGAGAGACAGAGCGCACAGCTGGGGGAGGGGCAGAGGCAGAGGGAGAAGCAGGCTTCCCGCGGAGCAGGGAGCCCGATGTGGGGCTCGATCCCAGGACCCTAGGATCATGACCTGAGCCGAAGGCAGACGCTCAACCGACTGAGCCACCCAGGCGCCCCTGAGTGGGTTTTTTTTTAAACTTTGATTATTGAAGTATAGTTGACACACACTGCTACGTTTGTTTCAGGTATACAAAACAGTGATTCGACCTTGTTTTTTTAATATGAGAGAATTTAATATGGGGTTTTTTAATATGAGAGGCCCTCCGTTTCTAACTGCCACTGAGATTTATAAAGCAGCCAGCGTGGCCCGTGAGGGTGGGAGCACCGCGACAGTGGCCCCCATCCCCCGGCACACACCCTGCCAAAGCGGTAGCTGTCCTGGCCACTTCTTGAGCAAACCTCGGGACCAGAGGCCAAAGAACCCGTACGGATACCTCCGGGAGGGCAGTGAACGTTGTCTTGTCATCTTTCTAATCCAGGGATGGCTCGTGCTGCCATCCATCCTATCGAATCTCAGCAGGGCTTGCTTCCCTACCTCAGGAAGGAAAATGCCATTTCCTTCGCTTCCCGTGAGCTCGTATCAGGCCGCAGCCAGCTGCTGCCGGCTCTGCGGCTTTGGCAGGGCTGCAAATGGGCTAAATGTAGACCGGGAGTTCTCGTTCTCCTCTGCCTCGGCCAGCTTCCTTTTCTGGCAAAATCTGAATAAACTCACAAACACTAGGCAAGTGGCGTGTTGTTCCCCATGGAGCTTCACAAAGTTCAGTTCTTTAAGAAATCCAAGAGCTGAATGGCTGGTGCTGTTCTGTGCTCGGCGTTACTCCATGAACATCGTTTCTGAAAACCCTGTGGCTGAGATGTGCCCCTAAAGAAGTACAAATTAAACTGGGAAATGAAATCTCCATCTGTCTCAGCCTTTTGTAGCCCAGCCTAAGTGACCGAAGGACTCTTCTCTTTGAATAACATGGGGTTTCCATTTAAAATATTAATTAGAGGGACGCCTGGATGGCTCAGTCGGTTAAGCGTCTGCCTTCGGCTCAGGTCATGATCCCGGGGTCCTGGGATCAAGTCCCGCGTTGGGCTCCCTACTCAGCAGGGAGTCTGCTTCTCCCTCTCCCTCTGCTGGGCTCCCTCTCTCTCTCTCTCTGTGTCAAATAAATAAAATCTTTTTTTAAAAAATAAAATATTAATTAGAAAGAATGGAAGACACTTATTCCAAGAACGTGTGTTGTAAAAGGTCATAGATTTGGGTCTGAATCAAATTCCCCTCATCAACAACCTTTCTAGGTTTATCTCCAGCCCAGAAGCAGGCCCTGCTTCTTCCCTTCCATGCCCTGACCTTTGATATGTTTGTTTAGCTCTAATAAAATAATAAAGGTTGGTTGTGAATATTTAAAAAAAAAAAAAGCACATAGATTTTGGAGTCAGAAGACCTGGAATGGAATATGGCAGCTCTCTAGAATTAATTTACCAGTTGTGAAAATGTAGACTGGCTAATAAATTTCTCTGATTCTGTACACTCATCCATAAGATGTATGTGGGTATTATATATTGTATAGGATATTTGTAAAACCTGAAGTGAGCAACTAATTCATCTAAGCCTGGTGCATGCCCAGTAAATGTTACTTTCCCAAATATGTATTGCTAAGTAGGTAAAACACGTGATCCTCAAACTTAATCCCTGAAGCCAGGGGTTTAAGGGACAAGCTGCAGAAATGCCTTCTCTCTTTCCTGTGGCAGTGTCCTGAGAACCACAAGAGTTGGGTACAATCATGGAAGCTTGCTTGGAGTTAAACTAGGTTACAATTTAGGATCTGCTGATAAATCCTGATCTATCAGTTGGTGATCCATGACTATTTAAAGATAAAGAAATAAGTTAGGGATAAAGTTATGAGGCCAAGGTATATAGTGACTGCCTTTCAATTATGATTCATACCTGCTTTTTTTCCCTTTCAAATATAATTTCCAGGTCATGAAATATTCTTCTATAATGTCATTTTTAATGATTACATATTAAGGATATGCCATAAGAGAAAAAGCTATGGGCAACTCTGTGGCAGCTAATTTGAAAATCTAATGAAAAGTAATTTAACCTGAGAAGTGGAAAACTTTTTAAGATTTTTCTTTGGCCAAGTCCTTGATCAATGTTTGTAAATGCCATTGTTGAAAATATTTATTGGACACTTTTTTAAAAATATATTCTTTGAGGCACGAGTATGTGTATTTAGTTTGCTCACTGTATGATTCAAATCCTGTATGTCATTACCTTTTGAAATATACTGGCTTTTTCCAGTTTTGAAAGAATATCAAAGTCCTCCACTATAATTTTATTTGATTTTGATAATGATTTTATCAGTTTCTCCTTTCATTTCTGCTGGTTAGGTTTTGTATAATTAGCGACCGTCTTACGTACCGTGCCGAGTTAATGACTACATCTTTTTTGTAAATGTTGCTCATTATTCATTTAGTGATTTCATATTCAACTCTGCCTTGTCTAGTGTTCCTATAAACTAGGATTTTGTCCCCAAAGTTTGCCTAGTATACCTTAATTCACTCCTTGGTTTTCAGTCTTTATCACTCTTGCTTTGTTATCTATCCCAGTGAGTTCGTTCACCTCTATCTAAGGGCTGACAGGCTTGATTGTCTTCCTTCCACCTCATTCTGTTTTTTACTAGAATTTGTTTTCTCTTCTTCCCTTCTTTATTTTTGTGGTTTATCCAGTAGCAATTCTTTCCTTTTTCCCCCCTCTTTTATTTGGGAATCCTACTTCTCCTTCTGTAGCCTGATGCTTATAATTAGAAGCACACATTTGTTACTATTACTTGAAAAAGAATACCTGCTTTTCCCTTCAAGATATCCATTTCCCTACATAGATAAGTTTCATACATTTGTACCTTACTTACTAGTTGTTTCTTCCTAAATCTAAGTGCTCTTACTTTTTACCACTTGTTGGCCACCTCTTCAAGCCAGTTTATGTTACAATCAACAGTTTGGGTCCGTTTTCTTCTCTCTAGCCCTTAGATTCCCTTGAGTGTACTTTCTTTTCTTTTCTTTTCTTTTCTTTTTGTTTTGTCGTCTCACTGAGGTTCAGGTCTGGCTGCTAGACTGCCTCCTATGGCTACAGCTCCACAGTGATAAAAGGGAAGGGTTCTCTACTCCCCGGGAGACCAGCGGGATAGCAGTGGCAGCAGCTGCCTGCTTCCTGTTCCCAGGTCCCCTTGGACAGTCCCAGTCTCAGGAACAGGGAGTGCCAGCCTTGACTTCCCCTTCCTCCTTGAGTGATAAGGCTCCCTTACGAGAGGCAGATGTTGGCCAGAACCCCAGGCCCACAGACCTCATCCCAGAATCCCCAGCACTGGTCTCCAGACCCTGTGTGGTCTCCAGGAAGAATGCCCCCATGAACCCCCTAAACACCACACTCCTGTGGCCGAGACCCCACTCACACCAGCGGCTCTACGTGCTTCAGCACCTGTATGCCTGTCTCACAGAGTGAGAGATTGAATGGGAGGCCAGAGGGGAGGCGTAGCGTGTTCAGGCCTCCAAGTTCCCAGAATCCCACTCTCTGGTACTACTTACTAGAGAGATTTCAGATTCAGTAAGTTTTGTAGTGAGAGCAGGGAACCCAACCAACATTTAGAACATAATCTATAAGAAAAGTGTATTTCAAGAACTTAGCACATAGAAATAAAGACCTTTTAGAGCACAACCTCCCTCCCCCTCCATGGCCCACACCCCACCCCCGCCTTGCTGTCTCCCTGGTGCTCCATCTCTTTGACTTGGCCTTTTGGGGGTTGCCTTGTGTTCTCACTTCTCCCTCCCTTCAGTGTGTCTGGTAAAGTAAAGATGGACCTAGAGCTATATTTCACATTTTCTACAATAAGATATGTTGAAGTTTAAAATTTTTGTTTTCAACAAAACCATGAAGTAAGGAATGGGAGGCTCAAAAATGGCCCTCAAAAGATGTCCACATCCTAATCCCTGGGACCTGTCAATATTACCTTTTGTGGGAAAAGGGACTTTGCAGATGTAATCAAGTTACTGATTTAAGAGGAGACCATCATGGATGTTTCACGTGGGCCCTAATTGTAATCACTAGTGTCCCTGTAAGAGAAAGGCAAAGGGAGACTTGATTACAGAAGCAGAGGTTGGAGTGACGTGTTTTAAAGACAGAGGATGGGGCCACAAGCCAAGGAATACAGGCGGCCACCAGAAGCTGGAAAAGACAAGACAAGGAAACGGATTCTCCCCTAGAGCCTCCAGAAGGACCCAGTCCTACTGACACCTGGACTTTAGCCCAGTGAAACTAACTGACCTCTGGCCTCCAGAATGTGTGTTTTAAGCCACCCAGTTCGCAGTGATTTGTTACAGCAGCAATTAATACATAAGGTAATCCTTTGGAGAGCCATAAGACCAATGCTACTAGCTTGTGTCCCCAGTCCCTGGGAAGGAAGGGGATACACAGTCTTGAGACACACCTCATACATACACTGTGACCCTTGAGGTCCTGGGAGCGTGGCTGGGGGTGGGGATGGTTGAAGCTGCTTGGTCCCTATAAGCCCTTAAAGACGGTGCCCATGTGGACATATTCTCTGCTAGTGCCCAAGAGAAATCCTGTGGGGGGAATGAGGTCTTCTTTGAGCAAGTGCATATGTGAGCGGGACGTCAGAGGCTCTGGGGAGGCAAAGCCAAGCATTCAAAGGAGTGCGGGCCTTGGTGTGGCATGGGCTGTCTGAGAGAATCCCAGGCACCATCTCTGGGGAAGCATCTAAACCTTGTCACACAGGAGAGATGGGGCCTCCCTCAGTCGTGCAAGTAAAAAGCAAGATGGATGACCCTGGTCCTCTCCCACATAGTAGTTCACATCCAAAACTGTGTCAGAACATCAAGTGTAGACAGAGGGAGGAAAAAAGAAAATAGAGGGCCCAGGAGACAAAGTCACAAAACGATTGTGGGGAGGGAAGGGGGCATGGTCTCCAAACACACTTATTTGTGACAGTTTGTGAAAAGTGGCCTCTGAAATCTTCAGGTATGATTTCCTTCCCTGAAAAGGGAAAGATAAGGGTGGCTCCTTTTTATCTGCTGTCAGTCAGCCAGGCGGCCTTGCAACTTTGACTTTCCCCAAGGAAGTGTGCTCAGCCACGATCAAGCCTGACAACTAATTTAGCCCTTTGTGATTGGTGAGCTTAAGAAGTGACTTGTACCTAGAAGGCCACAAGGTGCCCTTATGTTGCAATTTAGTGACTGTGCAGGGGGCCGCCCCCACCCTCAGCTAGGACCAGGGGAAGCATGGCAGTAGGCACCCTGTGCCCAGAATATGAATGTAACCATTGGTCCTCTTCATGTTGACAGGTCCTATAAAATATTTCTGTGCCGACAGCAAGAAATCTAAATTTAAACTTCCACTTAATTTTTTTATTCCAACAGGAGTAGTGTTTATTTCATAGAGGATCAAAAACCTTAGGATACCATTTCTTTTTTTTTTTTTTAAGATGTTATTTATTTATTTGAGAGAGCGAGAGAGAGAGAGTGCACAAGTGGGGGGAGCAGCAGGGAGAGGGAGAAGCAGGTTCTCCGCTGAGCGGGGAGCCCGATGTGAGGCTCAATTCCAGGACCTCAGGATCATGACCTGAGCTGAAGGCAGACGCTTAACCAACTGAGCCACCCAAGCGCCCTCCATTTCTTTTTTTTTAAGATTTTTTTATTTATTCATTTGAGAGAGTGAGCAAGAGCACAAAAAAGGGGGAGGGCCAGAGGGAGAGGGAGAAACAGACTCCCCCCTGAGCAGGAAGCCTGACGTGGGCCTCAAGCCCAGGACCTCAGGATCACGACCTGAGCCGAAGGCAGATGCTTAACAGACTGAGCCACCCAGGAGCCCCTAAGATACCATTTCTTGTTATATACCTAGATTTCTCGTCACCAAGGGTTGATCAGTCTTAAACACCAAAAAAAATGTAATGGAAGGTGTCAATGTCAGTTTCCTGATTTTCATATTGTGCTATAGTTAAGCAAAAAACTACCTTTGGGAGAAATAGGGTGAAGAATACACAGGACCTCTCTGTACTACTTTTTGTGGCTTCCTGGACTATATATTTATTTCAAAATAAAAAGGGTTAAAGTGATACATTTTAACACAACCTAATTTATTTTAATATGTTACTTATATGTAAAATATAATATTTTACCACAATTTTAAAGCCAACTAAAAATAAGTAAATAAATAAATAGAACTTTTTTTAAAGGATGATACAGACCAGCACTATTCTACAGAAATATAATACAAGCTATAAATGCAAACCACATGTGTAATTTTAAATTTTCTAGTAGTCACATTCATAAGATTAAGAAGAACCTGGCAAAATTAATTTAATAATATATTTTCTTGGGCGCCTGAGTGGCTCAGTCATTGGGCGTCTGCCTTCGGCTCAGGTCATGATCCTGGAGTCCCAGGATTGAGCCCCGCATCGGGCTCCCTGCTCGGCGGGAAGCCTGCTTCTCCCTCTCCCACTCCCCCTGCTTGTGTTCCCTCTCTCGCTGTCTCTCTCTCTGTCAAATAAATAAATAAAATCTTTAAAAAATAATAATAATATATTTTCTTTAACTTGGTGTGTCTAGAATATTATCATTTCAACCTGCAGTACAAAAAAAAAATGTTAATTTTTGCATTCTTTTTTCCTTATTAAGTCTTTGAAACCCGGTGTGTATTTTATACTTCCAGAACATCTCAATTTGGACTAGCCATATTTCAGGTGCTAAACATCCATGAGGCCAATAGGATAGCACAAGTATAGACAGTGTTTTTTTTGTTGTTGTTGTTGTTTTTTTTTAAAGATTTTTATTTATTTGTTTAACACAGAGAGAGAGAGCACAAGTAGGCAGAGCAGCAGAGAGAGGGAGAGGGAGAAGCAGGCTCTCCGCCGAGCAGGGAGACTGGAGCCTGATGCGGGGCTCTATCCCAGGACCCTGGGACCACGACCTGAGCCGAAGGCAGCCGCTTAACGACTGAGCCACCCGGGCGCCCCTAGACAGTGTTTTTAATGTATCTTTACGTATGTCCTTTTCAATACCTTTTAACAAATTTATTGAGTTTTATGTGCCATTTGAAGTATGGTTTTTAGTATAATCAGCGTTATGTGAATATCCATCACCATAATCACTTTTAGAACATTGCAGCACCCCAAAAAGAAACCCCATACCCACTGGGAGTCACCCACATTCTCTCCTACTCACCCGCTTGACAACCACTGATCTACTTTCTAGCTCTATGGATTTCCCTCTTTTGGACATTTCATATACATGGAGTCAGATAATGTGCGGTTTTATGTGTCCAACTTCTTTCACTCAGCATAATGTTTTCAAGAGTCATCCATGTTGTAGCATGTATCAATGCTTCACCCATTTTTATGGCTAGATAATGTTCCATTACATGGATCCACTGTTTGGATATACGACATTCTCTCTATCCCTTCATGGACACTGGGTTGTTTCTACCTTTTCACAATTGTGAATAATACTGCTGTACACATTCTTGTACACCTTTCCATGTGGACATTTGTTCTCATTTTTTGTAAACATAATACCCGGGAGTGGCATTGCTGCATAAAATCTTTTTTACACAGTGCTTTAATTTTTAGTAAGTTATTTATTTGAGAGAGAGAGTGTGTGGGCGGGGGGGAGGGCCAGAGAAAGGAGAGAAAGAATTTCAGGCAGACTCCATGCTGAGCACCGAGCCCGACGCGAGGCTGGATCCTAGGACACTGAGATCATGACCTGAGCCGAAATCAAGAGTCAGACACTTAACTGACTGAGCCACCCAGGCCCCCCTATGCTTTAATTTTTTATACATTTTCCTTGGCCATATCTGCCTGTTGTTTACATTCTTCAAATAACAGCATTTATAGCAGCAACACTGCTTATCTCCTTGTGGCCTCAGAGGATTGGTCTCCATTCCCCTGAACATTATAGTGAGTTAGTGCTGGTGGCCCGGCTCTGTCAAAGTCACTACCAAATGGCTAAGGACATAAACAGCTTTTATCAATAAACAGCTTTTCTTCTTTGTGTTCTCACAGCCCTGGGTGATCTTTCATTGTGCATTACAAGAGTGTGGGATATTTCTGTCAAAAAAATAAAGGAAATCTAGAAGGGTTAAATTTGTGGTAAACTCTGTAGTTTCCTATAGTAGATTCCCAGCGCTAACTGCCAGGAACACGTCACTCTAACTAAGACATTGGGTGGAAAGGAAAGGAGAAAGGTTGAGCAAACTACTCTAAAAGAGGGGCTTGTTGGGGCGCGTGGGTGTCTTAGTCGGTTAAGCATCCAACTCCAGATTTCAGCTGCAGTCATGATCTCAGGATCCTGGGGTCGAGGCCACATCAGGCTCCGCACTCAGCGGGGAGTCTGCTTGGGATTCTCTGCCTTTCCGCCTCCCTCTGCCCCTCCCCCTCTAAAATAAATAAATAAATCTATAAACAAACAATAAATAAATAAAAGAGGGGCTTGTCCCACTGGCTGGTCCATGTCCTCAGGGCTGACTCCAGTGTGAGGGTCCCTTCACCTTGATGACAGAAATGGAGCATCCACCTTACTTGAACCGAAAAGCAAATCAGAAGTCAGTCCCAAGGAAAGCTACTTATAGCAGGTCAAGTTTGGGGCTCGGGGGTCAAAATGAACATCCAGAGCGCAGCTTTTAACACTGGACCATCCTCAAAGGCTTCAAGGTTCACTCTTCCTAGAAAACAGCTGACTGCCTCAGATGATGAAGTTTCTGTCGTTCAGATGAACAGAACTAGAACGTCTTCTTTCTGAACAAAGCGAGGAACAGGCCCAAGAGGGGCTTTCTGCGGAGGAAGCCTTCTGCCGGGCTTGACTCCTATGGCTAGTTTCTTCCTCCTCCTCTGACAGGCCTTGCCCTGAGACCTTGCACAAGCACCTCCTGCTCCTGGGCTCATTCGTCCGTTCAGCAGAGATTGCTGAGCACTAGGGATGTCTCGTGGGCACGCCAGCACCCAGACTGGTTCATGGGCTCAGACCCCACCTGCGTAGACCCGGGGTTCCATGTTCAGGCAACAAAATCAAGTGTTTGGCTCCACCCGCTTGCTCTGAAGGGGGAGAAGAGTTGGTGGAGGTCCTAGAGCTCAGCCAGGGGTTGAGGATTCAGTACGAGTAAAGAAACCACAGGTTTCGGGCACCTGGGCGGCTCAGTTGGTTAAGCGACTGCCTTTGGCTCAGGTCATGATCCCAGAGTCCCAGGATCGAGTCCCACATCGGGCTCCCTGCTCAGCAGGGAGTCTGCTCCTCCCTCTGACCCTACCCCCTCTGTGCTCTCTCTCACACTCTCTCTCTCAAATAAATAAAAAATAAAATCTTTAAAAAAAAAAAAAAAGAAACCACAGGTTTCTATGCCAAGAATCTTCATAGGCTCAGAGAGAGATGATTCTAGCAGCTGTGTGCCGCGGACTGAGGTGGGGCAAGGGTCCCACCCTTTCTCCTCCCGTAGCTATGCCCAAGGACACAAAAGGTATCCCACAGGCCATGTGATGAGGACTCGTTTCCAGGCTCTTCTGAGACTACGGTTTCATCAGGGGATGGGAAGGAAGCTAACTGCGCAGGGCTGGGTGTAAGGGACATGAAACAGACGCAGCCCCAGCCTCTGTCAGAGACAAACACATAAACTGCATAAAATATAAAGTCAGGATGGTGTGGCTGGTGCTGCAACAGACAGAACAGAAGGCCCTGAGTCCACAGAGCACTTTTCCAAACATGGTCTGAGGCCTCATCCCAGATCTGCTAAGTCGGTCTCTGGGGCTTGGCAAAGAGCCCTCTGGCAAACTCACACACACTGGAGTCAGAGAAACTCTGGCTGAGCAGGAGGTGGTATGCCTGCCGGGGCGGGGGGGTGGGGGGGTAGGGGCCGGGCCTGGGCCAGGGAAGACCACCCCTCCCCCGTGCCCCGGCAAAGGAAACCCAATCTCTAGGCAACGTGTATTCTTCCCTAAATGGCTGCCTTCGGGCAGTCGAGGTTATTTAAAGTGTATCCCCATTTCCCGGAACTGAGAGAATTCTCTCAGAGATCCCATCCATGAGGGACACACGTTTCTGAAGTCATACTTGTAGCCCAGTCAGACGCACGGGGGCAGGGGCAGAGGGGAGGAAAGAGTAGAAAAAAGAGGCAAAAGACACGTGACTCATCAAAGTAATATGTTTTCTAGGAAAAAAGTCTTATCTCCAAAATGTTTAAAAAGGAGGTAGCGGGGAGTTAACCATATCGGAGAATCGATCATATTCTCAGCTGAGCTACTAGAAGTGAGGTGTCTGTTGAAATGCACTGTTTACAAAACACAGTTGTGAAGGCTGCGTAGAAACAGGCTGGGGGGATGCTGTCAGGATTCTTGGTCAGTCACGCCAAACAGTACATGCGCGACAGTGTGCAAACAGCAACTTTGAATGTTTTGTGTGTCAACAGGACAAAAGGAGTTTGCAGAAATAAAAATAAAGGTGATTTTGAGGTGGTGGGATGGGGTTGTTTTTTTTAATTTCTTTTAATACTTTTTTTTTAAAAAACCACACTGTACTCACGGAATACACTGAGATTTAAAGGAATAGAATTTAGAGCTTTGCTAAAACTCAGGGTCATAAGTATTGACCCTGTGATGCTGGATAAATTAAGTTTACCCCTTAGACCCTAGGTCTCTTTAAAACAGAGAGGATGAGGGGCACCTGGGTTAAGCGTCTCCCTTCGGCTCAGGTCAGGATCGCAGGGTCCTGGGATCGAGCCCCGGGTCAGGCTCCCCGCTCAGCGGGGAGTCTGCTTCTCCCTCTCCCGCTGCTTGCCCCTCTGTCTGCCGCTCTGCCTACTTGTGCGTGCTCTCTCTATCAAATAAATAAATAAAATCTTTAAAAAAATAAAACAGGATGTCTGCTCTACATACAATGATCAGGCGAGCCAATAAAGTGTACAGATAACTGTAAAGTGCTAGATAGCTATTAGTTGTTGCTATAATTATTGCACACAGTGTATGAGGTTGTCACAATCTGCATAAAATGGCTCTAGTATGATTTCACTGAAGCAAGTGAAAGTAAAAGGCTGAACTGCAGTTGCCCTGACAGGAGAGAATGATCCCAGACTCTTTAAAATCAGCCATGGCAAAAAGTTGGAGCAGGCCGGTTAATTTCCTTGCACTTTCCGCTTAGCAGCTGAGATGAGGACATTTAAAGGAAGTCTGGGTCGTTAAGAGAAAAGCCACTGTTCATGTGCACACGCGGTGTCTTCCCCTGTGGCCATCTGCCCGGGGCGGGTGGAAGGAGGTTGCTCCAAGGCTGCAGGGAGCTGGTTGTCTCCTTGCCGGGGAAACCGGGAGGGCACCGAAATGGGGGTCCACCCAGATAATCCAGCCCGCTGCAGCCTGCCCTGCTCTGTGGCAAGTGAAAGCAGAACCGTGGGCAGGAGAGCCACATGTCCTGGCCATGGCTGAATGCTGGCAGGGTGTCTGCAGCTCTCCATTCAAAGGCCGGGTTCTCTCCGCCTGCCGGGGAGACAAACTGCAGTTCACTCGTTGACTGCTGATTCCCTCCGCAGGTTCTTTAGGGACTGGTTATTTCCTCCACCAGCCCACCATCCCTCTGTGACATATCTCAGAAATCTGGACTGTCCGTCACATGGTGGAGAGCAGTAGTGGACACAGCCACGGGAGAAGAGAAAAGATGCCCATCTTTCCTGTTGGTGTTGTCAATGATGCAATGTTGGTGTGGATGCTTCTGTCTAAGAGTTGGTAGAGCCCTTCTGGGGTTAATTCTTGGCTTCCCGGGCTTTTAGTTGGAAGGTATGTTCAGTAACTGGGCTTCAGGGACAGTGTGGAGGCGGTGTAAGCTGATGGCAAGTTCCCCGTGTCCTACTAGAGCCCCAGGGATCAGGGAGGTGGGCTTGACCTTGAGAGTGCCGAGGAATACCGAGGAGCCACCACACTGGGCTGGCACCAAAAGAGAACCTCCAGGCCCCTATCTCCTCAAACCCATGGTGTCATTTCAGGCTCTAGCTTCTTCTGGCCTTCCCTTTCTCCTTCATCCACAATAACTTCCAGGAGCAAAATACAGGCCATTCTGCGCAGCTGTCTTCACATCTCCCCTGCAGCATGCTAGAAAGAAACAAGAAAATGTGAGCCTTGTGATCGATCGGTAGCCTGTGCATACTATGCATACTATACTTGCCAGGAATAGCCCAAATTTATTCTCCAAAGCCCCTACCCTGTAGGTGATATTCCATGTTTAACCACCAGTGTGGCACAGGCCTTGACCCCTCAGAATGAAAACTGGCCAAGCTCGAGCAGGACGACAACCCACCAAGCCAGACGAGGACCCTGAGTGTGAGGTCCAGGCATCCTGCCTTGGAGGTGGCAGGAGGGAGGGAGGACTCTTAAGTGTGAGGCGCAGACATCATGGACCCTCAGGGAGGGAAGGTCCCCAAGCAGCAGCCATTGACCCGCAGTCTGGCGGTCGTGCCCCATTATAGCAAGTCTGGTACATACTGGCTGAATATCAGCTTTGCCCTCTCCCCAGGCCAACAGAGACCCTGTGTTTTCTAGTGTTCCCCTCCCCCAGACATTTCTGAGAATGTCCAGGGGTCCTTACACGTATACTTAAGTGTCTCCTAGACCCTGCCAATTTGGGGGTCCTATGGAAGATGGTGGGATCAGGATTAGGATATTGTTGGGGTGAGCCATGTTAAGCAGAGGTGCCATCCACTGACTGCCCATCACTGCTGACGTCCACTGTCCAAATCCCCGCCCTGCCCTGAGTGCTGGGTGGGAGGCTGGCAAGCATAGCTCCTTAGTGCATCTGGACCCAGTGCTCCCTCTAAGGCCCTGCCAGGCTTTCAGTTCACGTGGGTGTTCTTCTCTCCTGTCCATTTTGGTGCTCTTTTCAACCTGACTTCTGGATGGGGAGAGACAGAAGAGAGACACTTAATCAAACGTGTTGATGTATGTCTGACCCCAATGTTGTTTAAGGTTTAATATCCTTCCCAGAAGGTTCCCAAGCCCTGGGAAAGAAAGGATGTTGCTGACCATATGTTTTTTTTTTTTAATTGTTATGTTAATCACCATACATTACATCATTAGTTTTTGATGTAGTGTTGACCGTGTGTTTTAATGTCCCTGGATATGACGTAGCGGGTCCCCGCGGGGATGGATGCAAAGGAATGCAAGGCAGCTGGTTGAAAGGAAGATCTGTGTCCTGCCATGTAAAGATACTGAGCTTGACAAAGGGGCAAGTTGGAGGAAAGGGGGTGGAGTTTGACTTCTTGTTTGTTTCTGTTGTTTCACACCATTTCTTGCATGAGCCAGGCTCCGGCCCCTGAGGTGGAGGTAGGGCGGCTGCCAACGGCCATGGTATCCGTCAGAAGCTGCTGAGTGTGGGATTGTTGCAGAGAACCTGTTCCAGCAAACCTGGGTCTGTGAGAGGTGTGAGCACAGGAGGGGAGGGGATGCTCGTTGCTCATCTGGGGACACTTGGTCACTCCTGACAGGTGCCTCAGTGCTCTCCCCGAACCTGGAAGCCCACAAAGTGAAGAACTTGTCCAATCAAACAGAGTAGTGTGAGTGACCGTGCTCTGTACCATCTGACCACCTGTGGCCAGAGCCAAACCAAATGAAATAAAGTCGATCTGCAAGTCTCTAGAAACCATTGTCTAAAGTGGTGGGTAATCATCGAACTCCGTATTTCTTTCTCCCTCTCTCTCTCTCTTTTTTTTTTTGCCACCCTAACCTTTTCAGTTATATTGGCTTAAAGCAAATGTAAAATCAGAGTTGAGGGGCGCCTGGGTGGCTCAGTCAGTTAGGCATCTGACTTTTGATTTCACCTCAAGTCAGGATCTCAGGGTTGTGGATCGAGCCCCACATCAGGCTCCGCCCTGGGTGTGGAGTCTGCTTAAGATTCTTTCTCTCCCTCAGCCCCTCCCCTTCCTCTCTCCCTCTCTCTAAGAAAAAAAAAAAAAGTAAAATCAGAATTGAATCAAGCTGACCCTGAAAAAAGGTGTCCCTGAAGGGATAAAATAGCACCTGCTTGTCCCAGAAACTTTGCCAAGGATCTTCCTCAAGCAAGTTGATAAGCATATAGTCAGGAGCTTGCTGGTCCCAGCACCATCCCAGCAATCGCCTGCCTAGGCAGTTGCATCACCTTGTCACTAATTATAGCGGTGCCGGGATTCTGGTCATGCTGCTGTGCTTTTGGTGACCCAGAGCACTGAGTTCAGGGGCTGAGGTGCAGCCGAGCGCAGTGCAGGAAGGCCGGCGTCTCTGGCGCTTTGCCTGGGCTCTTGTCACCATCCCAGGGAAGAGCCAGGTTTCACTCTGACGTGATGTTTGGGTTCTGAGTTCTGCTCAGTTCCAAGAAGGGCTCGGTGACTGAGTCGCAGGGCTAACTTGCATGCTTGCCATTGGATGCTTTCATCTCCCAGAGCCTTAGTTATGCAATGCTTCACCCCGGATTCCAGGAGGCTCCTGCGAGGGGGCTGGCAGACTGTTTGTATCCAGTGTCCCCACGTGGTCACCTGTGCCTCCGGGGCAGAGGAAGGAGACTATCTGGATAGGGTGGGAAGACAGCTAGTGGCTGTCTCCTGTTTTATAACTGTCTGCCCACCCCGAGCAGTGATCCAGACTAGCAGGTAGAAATCATCCACAGACACCCAGTAGCTCTAAAGGACAGGTGTAGGAGGACCCCCTGGCCTTCATTAACAGTGTGGCATCCTAGAGCAACACTGAGGTACAAAGACACCTCCCTCACCCAACCTGGTCTTGTAGTCCACGGCTGTACCATCTGGAAGGGCTATGCCCATAGAGCACCGGGTGGGTAAATACCAACCCTAGCTTTTTGTTTGTTTTTTTGGAAAAATATTCACCCATTGGAAAAAAAAACTGATCATTTTTAAATACTAATAATAAATGCTGAGCCTGAATGCCCTTATATTTATGCTCAGTGTAGAACTCAGGGGTGCCAATCAGATGCAAGAGAATGGTGACATGCATGGACCCCCTCCCCCACCTCCCTAATGAGAAACTCGCTGAGTGGGGCCTGACCATGTGTATCCTTGAGAGCTGACCCCGTGGTTCTGAGGCCCGTCTGGTTAGGACCCACTGCCTTACATGTATATTTGTTCAAAAAGGGACTCATTCCTGCAGAGGGGACAGTATGCTGATGGAATGGGAACCCCTGCTGGCTTCCCATGGCTTCAGGCTCTTTGAGGCCACAGTTTTCTGAGACCCATTACAATGGTTTGATTTCCTTTACTCTGGTGGCCTGGAATTCAAAAGAAAGAGGCCATCTCTTGGTGGGCTTTTTAAAAAAATTTTCAACTGAACATCAGACATGCAGAAAAACAACGGAATGGCCTAGAAATCTGACAATGGTGGGTAAGAGATAGGGCGACCATATAATTCATCATCACAAAGGGGGACCCCTGAGAGTGAAAGAAGGCTCTATTAATAATCACGCTGGGACAATAGGGGTAAGCCGGGCGCTTGGTCACACTGATGAGAGGACACAATCCTGCATCTGGGGTGTCTCTTGTCCTTACCAGTGAGGAGGAAACACAGTAAGTATTAATTGCGACATGGGGTTTAGAGAAGAGATAGGGACTTGTTCACTGCGCTGCCAGGAATATCACAGAGAAAATAAGAAGTCAGCTCCTCACCACCTCCCTCCACATTAGGAATATCCAGTATCTAAAATTCAAGGCTAACAGAGTTGAATGGAGCATGTGTGGAGAGAGGAAACACAAGAAGATTCATCTCTAGATTCTTTGCACTGGCCGCCTTTCTCTGCTGTACATCTAATTGTGGACTGACTTCTCGAAGATCTACTTTGGCCATTTCAGGCATTCTTCTATTTCATAAAATGATGGCAAATTCCAAAGCAATAATATTATGTTACTATATGTAGACATTTCGTAAAACAACTTAGGCTACCAGACTCTAGAAAGAAAAAGAGCATATGCATCAAGAGCTATTTTTAGAGGAAGACCATGTGACCTAGGATTTTACCTCTTACTGCTAAACAGAAAAGATTGAAAAAATTATATATAATTTCATGTATCCTTGTATCAGTTAGCTTCTTTAAAAACTTATTAGGAAACCAAGTATGATAAAAATGGTCTCTTTGAAAAATGGTTGCTACAGCAGGTGCTCTACTATGGCAAGGCTGTGACAGTGACGCTCCACGCTGGGATATCACTGGAAGAATCGTGGAGCGAGCTGCAGGCAGGATGGAAAACTGTCTGACATCATTATAGGTCAGAGGAGGGGCACAAATGTCCTGCCCACCTTCCATGGGAGAAGCAGACAGTTGGTGGTCAGCAGAACTTGTGGTCTGACAAGAGGCCAAAAGCTGAAATTCTGCTATCAAAGGATTCACTTATGTTGGTGGTTCATATCAAGTGTAACTACCTTAGGAAATAAAAAGATGCCTCTCAACTGGGTGTGTCGGGAGGCACTCAAAGGCACAGCCTAAATAAAATGCATCTTCTCAAAGGGCCAGAGTTACTTGACAGTTTGGGAAAACATTTTTATAAAGTGAGTATAAATTTATTATGGAACAGAATACACCATTTATATGAAGATCAGTAGGGGACTTCAAAGAAATGTTCTAGTTACCACATCCCCTTCAAGCTAAGCCCCAAATCCCCATGAGTACGATTTTATGTATTAACTACCTCTGTTCGGTAGGGTCTGGTTTCTAACTCTTACTCTGCTCATTTCTCTCTCTTTGGGCCAGTGCCAATTTTTTCAGTTGTATCTCAAAAATGCTTTAATATCTTCCTCATCAAAATATTCTTTCTAATTCTTGACTTTGTATTCATTCAAATAAGCATGAAAGTTGTTTCCTCAAATACCTCAAAAAACCCCACTGGGATTTTCATTATCGTGTTAAAACATAAATTAATTTGGCAAAAGATTGACATTTTTATATGATTCAGTCCTTCCATGAACATGGTATATCTTATTTCATCCAAACTCATTTTACATTTTTAAGTTTTATTGTTCTTCTCTCTTAAAGCCTTACACTAATTCTTTTTAGGGTTATGTCTAGGTGTGTTGTTTTTGTTGTTGTGACTGTTTTTACTGTCTTTTCTCATCATATTTTCAGTGGGATCCACTGAGATGCTGGCTTCTTATATGTGAAATGGAAGGGCATGCCCATCTGAGCAATTACGCTCCTTCCAGATGTGGAAATCAAATACCAAGGATGGGGTTTGCCTGTAGAAAGCCTGCAAATTGATGATGATAATGGTATCTTCCTCATAAAGTTGTTGTGAGGTAGGAAGAATTAAATACTTCTAATTAATTGACTTAATTAAATGCTTAGAACAGTGCCTGGCACACAGTCATTGCTCATTAAATGTGACTATTACCTTTCATCATCATCATCATCATCGGTAGTAGTGGTGTAATCACTACAATGCCAGGGACAGAGTTTGTCACTGTCCCCCATCAGGGAACCATCCCTGCCCGGGTGGTTTTACCATCCTCAGAGAGCACAGCAAGCAGGGATAGTCCCTCCCTAGGCTTCTCCAGCAGAGCCAGCTATCAGCCTCTCTCTAACTTTTCAGTGCCCAGAGCAACCTCCTGACACCAGACCACTCTGACGACCAGCCGGAAGCATCATGGGCCTACCAGACAGGAGGCTGGGGCCCAGAGCAGAGATGAGGAGAGTCTGTCAGTCCTCAAGTCCAGCCAGGGAAGCTCAAGTTCAAGAACAGGAGGTGGTATCAGACATCCCTGACACCCTCTCCACAGTGTGGGTGTGTTTAACAATTACAGAATCATAGACTCTTACAGCCAGAGTGTGAGGAGGCTTCGAGATCTTTGAGGTCAGGATCTAACACCCGGTACTCCTCTCAACAGCAGACGGGCGGTGCACGAGGCCATGCACATCAGTAACATTTAACAAGCCCTGACTACATACCCACTACTGTTCTTAGTTAATCCTCTCAACAACGTGAAGACAATGAACGTAATGGAGCCCTAGGAAGTATCTGGGGCAGTTGGTACATCAAGTCTCCTATCGCATTTGATTCTCATAACAATGGTGTGAAATAGGCAGGAAGTAGCTGAGGCCCCAGTGCAGCCTCCCCACCGCCCCCACCCCTCGTGATGGAGCCCAGCTCCTCCGAGTCCAAATCAGATTGAAATGTGGTGCACAGGGGACAGCGCATTGCTGCAGATGAGTGAGCAATGAAGACCTGAAATGTACTAAATTTTCTTTTCTCGGATCCTCCTCCTTCCTCCCCAGCAGGTTATTTGCCTAATGAGTCTCCGAGCTCATAAGTGTTTCTAGGCCAGCCAGCCAGCCAGCCCATCTACTTGCGGTTGAGTAAGCTGTGTGTTTTTCTAATGGACTCTAATGCCAGCTCCTGAAGTTTATAGAATAAAAGTGTGATCAGCTTTAATGACCAGTTTATGCATGGTAATAGTCGGATGTGGCTGGCTAAGCCCATTGGGGCTTCTGGAAGGGCTGTAAATTGAAGCTGGTAACTGTACTTCCTTGCTTCATTGACCAGTTCCTCTCACCTCCAGCTCAGAAGCGACATGCTCCGTCATTAGCACCGGCAGCATCCGTCCCTGGCTGCCCGCCCCCCATGTGTGCTGACACATTTTATAGCCAAAATAAATGCAACAGAACTGTTATGCAAACATTTATTGCCTTGCTTCTGTAGCTCTCATTGAAATAACTTTTTAATATTTCCTCCCTGTATGAACTGAATATTTCTCTTCCATCTTCTGTAATTGCTCTGGGTTAATCCCTTATAGCCCTGGATTACAGCTTTAAATTTTCTGCTGGGCCAAATTTAAATCATTTGATTTTCCTTAACAGTGAATGAGCATTCTTGTTACAATAAAATGGTCCTATTGCTACTTTTATTGACTTGCCTTGATCAGTTCCGTAATCCCACTAGTAACTCACCACCAAAGCACTGCATAATTACTTATAGATCCAGGTTTTAGAACTAGTGGACATAGAGCCTTGGTTATGACCAGGGATGCTAGACACTGGTATTTTTAGTTACCGAGTACTTACTGAGCACTTTCTACATGCCTAGCACTGTCCTGTGAAAGCACTGTCCTGTCCTAAGTCGGACAAGTGGGACGTGAGCCCCGCCTTTCTCCCCAGAGTCACTGAGGCTCATGCAGAGGCACTGGTCCAGGCACAGAGACACATGCACTAAGTGCTCCCAGGAGAGAGCGAGAGAGCCTCTTCTGCACAGGGGCCCCAGGGAAGCTTCAACCATTCGCTCAAAGGGTGGGTAGGCTTTTGTGTGGTGGATGTGGAATGAGCCTTTCTTGGCGGAGGAACCTGAGCAAAGACAGAAGCTGGAAGACCCAGAGTGTCATGGCAGTCAGGGAGAAGTTCCATGGTTCGTAGGAGGGTGAGCAGCCACCCGAGGATAGTGACTATCAGACCACGGGGCCTGGACAGAGATTAATTGGTGTGCTCTCCTAACATCATTAACAGTAAGATCTGATTTCATTCTTTGTTTTCCCCCAAAAGCCATAAAAGTGTTGTATTTGAATGGAATATTTAAAATCTAATTCGTATGTCTGTCAAAATGGGCTGCAAACTTGAAGGGTTTTTGTTTTTTGGTTCATTTTTTTAATTTATTTTAAATTTTTTATTTAAATTCAATTTAATTAACATATAGTGTATTATTAGTTGCAGAGGTAGAATTTAGAGATTCATCAGTTGCATATAACACCCAGTGCTCATCACATCACATGCCCTCCTTAATCCCCATCACCCAGTTACCCCATTCCCCCACCCCCTCCCCTCCAGCAACCCTCAGTTGGTTTCCTAGAGTTCAGCACCTCTCGTGGTTTTTCTCCTTCTCTGTTTCCATCTTATTTTATTTTTCTGAAGGTTTGTTTTGATTGAAGTTCCCTACAACCTGAGCTCTTTGTAATCTCCCCTCGCTCTTCATTCTTCAGTTTTCTTTGGAGCCTTTTACGTGGAGCTGCTTGCAACTAGGTCACCCCGTATCACATCTGCATTTCTTTCAAGAGAGCACCCCTCCCCCAAAGGTTCCATCCTTTAGATTGGTGGACAAGGAGAACCACTACTCAGTTCACCACATCCCTGGAGGTTTAGGAGCACAGGGAAAAAAGGCCACACGACAAGAGAACCCCCGTGTCCTTGTAGCCCATCCATCAAGAAGGTGGCTGTTAACACAGTGTCCACAAAGTGAGTTGTGTGGGAGGAGACGTGTTTATTTGTGATAAATGTGCTGCTGGATCTTCAAACAGTCCATCAAGGAGACTCTCTTTTCTTCCAGAGTATTAGAATACATGGCTCAACTCTGGGCCACTCGGGGGCCACCCAGCTGCTCTGAGAGATGTCTGAGATGGGTCCTGGTGACCCAACAAGTTGTCACAGAGGCTGAGAGGTGGAAGGAGCCCATCTGGTCCCACCTCTGTCCAGCATATAAATTCCTTCTCCATCCTCACCTTCTCCTCCTTACAGAGCATTGACAGCTTCCTGAGGCAGCCGATTCCATTTTTTGACAAGTGTGAAAGAATTCTTCCTTAGGCCGTATCATAACTTCTGTCTGCCACTAGAGGCCTGAAAAAACACTGATAAACTCAGTCAAGCACTCGTGGAACATGGTATTGTCAACACTTCTAAGAGGGATTCCTGCTAAACTGTCCCAAGATCAATGAAATATAAATGAATCATTTGAGCTGTTATATAAAATTGCTTTTATTAACCTAGACATCCCCCCAAAAGATAACGATTCTTTTTTGTCCTTTTAAAATAATTGGTATTTTAGCCTTTCTTCTTTTTTTTCCCAATATGGTAGTTCTATTATTTATTTATTTATTTTAATTTTACTATATTATGTTATGTTAATCACCATACATTACATCATTAGTTTTTGATGTAGTGTTCCATGATTCATTGTTTGTGCATAACACCCAGTCCTCCACGCAGAACGTGCCCTCTCTAATACCCATCACCAGGCTAACCCATCCTCCCACCCTCCTCCCCCCTAGAACCCTCAGTTTGTTTCTCAGAGTCCATAGTCTCATGGTTCGTCTCCCCCTCCGATTTCTCCCCCTTCGTTTTTCCCTTCCTACTATCTTCTTTTTTTTTTAACATATAATGTATTATTTGTTTCAGAAGTACAGGTCTGTGATTCATCAGTCTTACACAATTCACAGCACTCACCATAGCACATACCCTCCCCAATATCCATCACCCAGCCACCCCATCCCTCCCACCCCCCACCATTCCAGCAACCCTCAGTTTGTTTCCTGAGATTACGAATTCCTCATATCAGTGAGATCATA
>NC_138376.1:18247261-18317066 GCF_054177405.1 Leptonychotes weddellii
AACTTTTTGAGGAACCTCCATACTGTTTTCCAGAGTGGCTGCACCAGCTTGCATTTCCACCAACAGTATAGGAGGGTTCCCCTTTCTCCGCATCCCCGCCAACATCTGTCGTTTCCTGACTTGTTAATTTTAGCCATTCTGACTGGTGTGAGGTGGTATCTCATTGACGTTTTGATTTGGATTTCCCTGACTAGCCTTTCTTCTAAAAAACGTTGACAGTGGGCCCATTTGTCTGTTGAGGTTAGCATCTGAAAATCGTATAGCATCCGGCGTGGTGAACACTGCTTCTCAGTCTCCTCCCTGAAGAAGGGTGCATATGGCTCCCGCTCACCCCGCAGCTATTCTGGGTCATCCAGAAGGGAGGCCAGGACAAGCCTCTGTGCTCTACTCGTCATGACTCTCCCTCCATCCAGCTAATTTCACCCTCCAAAATGGTTTATGACTACGTTATGCAGAGTGTGGTCCACGGAACCCCAGGCCCACCCTTCCTGCTTGCATCTGAAGCCATATGTGTTCTTTATATTGACAAGGGGAAGGGAGACTAAAGACACTGACTTCTGTTGGGAACGGTGCAGAGCACTCATTCCCCACCATCGCCACCCCCTTTCTCTTTTATCAAATAAAGGAATTCACTTGCAGTGAAAATATCTACACGATCATCCTCATCCTCCTAAATCCCTACTCTGTACTTTGTCTTTCTTTTTCAATAATTCGGTGGCTCTGACCTCCTCCTTCACTTTCCCCTGGCACCGCGATGCTTGTGAGTTACTAGTGCTCGCGGGCCATCAGGACACCTCTGTGCAAGTGTGCGCCAGAAGACATAACCAGTGGCCTGGGAGAATGGGAATGTTCAGATGGCCTCTCGGGGTGTCATTGGTGAGAGAGCACCACTGTACCTTAGTAGTGTCAAAATCTCCCCCTTCCGCGGGCCATCATTTTAAAATAGAATATTAACCATAAAAGATGAGATCTTACCATTGGCAACAACATGGACGGACCTAGAGGGTGTTATGCTAAGCGAAATAAGTCAAACTGAGAAGGACAAATACCAAATGACTTCACTCATATGGGGAACTTCAAAAACAAAACAAATGAATAAACAAACAAAAAGCATAATGAGAGGTATAGATACAGAGAACAAACTGATGGTTGCCGGTCGCGGGAGGGGGTAGGCAGAATGGGGGAAGGAGAGTGGGAGATACAGGCTTCGAGTGGTGGAGTGAATAAGTCATGGGGATAAAAGGTACAGCACAGGGAATATAATGTTGTAATAGAGCACTGTATGGTGACAGCTACACTTGGGACGAGCATAGCATAATATGTAGAGAAGTTGAATAATTATGTCGTACACCTGCAACAGTGTAACATGATGTCTCGACTATATGCGAATAAAAAAAGTAAAATATATGGGGCACCTGGATGGCCCCGTGGGTTAAGTGTCCTGACTCTGGATTTTGGCTCAGGTAATGATCTTGAGTCCTGGGATCGAGCCCCACATCAGAATTCAAGCTCCCGCTTGCGTGCACTCTCTCTCTCAAATAAATAAATCTTTTTTAAAAATAAAATAGACTATTAAAGCAAGTTGGGAAAACCACAGGAGGGTCTTGATTCTGACCCCGGCTGCTTTGGGTAGCCACTACAGCCAGTGAGAGGCTCCCTCATTTACTGAAAGAGCAAAGACCCCAAACCACCCATAGGTGGTGACTGACTCCTCTGAAATCCTTTCTGCAGTGTACCTGGTTCTAAGAAAGTATCACTTAGGAAATGCTTCTGGAGAAACCTCGTGAAGACCCTTTGTTCCAAAGGAAGGACCAGTCACGCTGTGGCCCCGGGTTATGGCAGCAGCATCCACCTGGGACGGCGGGAACCACTAGCAGAAACAGTGTAAGAGGACACCTAGAAAGGAAAGGGCAGGAAAGACAAGAGGCAAGGGGTGAAAGAACCCAGACCACGGTCCTCGGCACAGCCTGGGACAGACAGGCAGCCGTATTCCTTGCAGTGCCCTTAATGCAACCCGTGTTCTAGCCCACCATAGGCAAGGCACATTTCTGCTTTATGCTGAAGCCTTTCCAAATGGGAGAGCCGGTTCTGAAGGAAGGGGGTCGTGTTCGGTGAGGAGCTGCTGTACACACGTCCGGATGGCTCTCTCTCTGGCCGCCAGCCGGGGAACCTGATGGGTGGTCTCAGCCGGCCCAGGACAGCCCGAGGAACCAAGGCCGCAGCTGCTGGTGCCATTTCAAAGGCCAGAAAGGAAGGAGTGTGGATCTCTAACTTGTTCTCACAGTGAGGGAAGCGGGAATTGGAGGGTGTGGAATTAGCAAAGGCCAACCCGGTGACTACACTTGCCCCATGATGCAGTTCCCCACCAGGAACAGCCCTGGGATGGCAGACGTTGGCATTTAAATGTTAGAAATGCTCTTTCTGACCTTTCACAGCTAATGGGCCTGTGTCTTTCTTTCCCTTCAGGTCCACATCGGCCAAATGTATTTGACTGACAAGATTATCATTGAGAATCAAGAGAAGCCTAGGACCTAGGGGGCCGGGACCAGCCACCACCAACAGCCGTGGACCAGCTTCAGCATCCATTCTGCGCTTGGGGTGGGGGCTCCCCCCAGACCACAAGTGGCCTCTTCCATCAGCTTAGCATAGCCTCTTGCTTGGCCTGCCCTGTAGGAGCTGATAAACTGAGTCTGGTTTCCATTCTTCTGCAGCCTTAGTGGAAAAGGGTGGCTGGCTCTCCTTGATTCAAGTGTCCGAGTGAAGAGCTGGAGCTGGCTCAGAATAATGCTGTGTATTATTGCGTCTCCTCTCGACCCCACTCCTCTTTTGTATCTCACCACCACTTGTATAGAGCTCCTCCACCCTCTGTCTCTTCGTTGACAATAAACAGAATTGTCTCCCGAAGCCTTCCTACGCCAGATACGCTCCTGACTATGAATGCACTTTCGTTTCCTGCTGAGGCAGGGCCTGCAGAGGGCGGTGGAGACCCAGAGGGAGGGTCCAGACCCGAGCTGAGCCCTCCCTTTGTGGAGACAAGTCTAGGCACCCAAGATTTGGAGGGCAGCATGGAGTAGGGCAAGGCCAAAGGGGTAGAAGGTGCATCCCACAATTTATAGCTGGGCCCAGTGCAACCACAGAGGGGCTCACCCCTGGCTCCCCACCTGGAGACAGGAGACTGGTGGCCCTGCTACTCCGAGTGTGGTCTGAGGATGGGCACCAGCAGCCCCGCCTGGGAGCTGGTTGGAAATGCAGAATCTCAGGCCGCAGCCCAAATGCTTTGAATCCGAATGTTGAGTCTAACACATCCAGGTGCCCCCAGCCCACGCTGAGGTTGGGAAAGGGCCACTCGGCTCTGCTTCCCAAAGCTGGCTTCCCTGAGCTCCCTTCACAGTGCCATGAGCATCTGCAGAATTGGAGAGTTTTTTTAAGAAGAATTTCTCGGCGCTTCCCTCCCCTCGGATTCTGACTTAGTAAGTGAGAGGTGAGGCATGATCATTTATATCTACATTTTTAAAGGTCCCCTGGTGTTTTTACGTCTAGTCAGTTCAGGAAACTCTGCTTTTTGAAGATGTTGCAGGTAATAAAGACATTTGTGTTCATTTAGCCTTGGAAACACATCAGCTAAAAACATAATAAGAAGGTATTAAATAACTTACTTGATTTCTGGGGATTTTATGGGGGACCCAGATACTATCTGAGTGACTTGTTTACCTTTGTAAAAGGCACTAAGTGAATTCATGACTTAAGGTGTTGAGGTTTGGAACAGGCTCATATGAATATTTCCAGATTCTAAAATGACAGTGTCACTGAACCTGCCACTGACCCACGGCCCCTGTCATTCTAATTCTTATAGTCATGTGAGTCAAGTCTGGGTCCTCATCCTCTCCCATGTGAAAAGATCACATGTGCCCTCCTCACCCCCAGATGGTGGATTTTGCTGTGCATTCAGAATAAATTACGAGTGTACTCCTGGTTGGCAGTACAACTTAGGATTTCAGAAGGCTTTTGCCCGTGGATACTCTTGTACACCTGCACCTTGGTAGGTCTTGGACCTGACCCCCACCCCGCAAACAATGTTAGCGCTACAGTGCGGAGTAGACAGTGAGTATAGGTGAAGTGGGAAATGTGCTCTCTCTCTTCGGCTGACTGTCATGGGACAGAGTAACCCAACCTGGGATGTGCGGCTCTCGGTCACTTTTTCCACTCTGTGTCAGTAGGAAATGGTCCAAGGACTAGCTAATGAATGTCACCTCTGATTTACACTTAATGAATTAAAGCAGCTGCTACTTGGAAACCTAAGTCCAGGGTTGAACCTCTCCCCTTGAAGTGTCAAGTTACTAGCAGGGTATCCGTTCCAGAGGAGACTTCCCCCCCCCTCCCAGATTTGAGTCACAGAGGCAGTGAACCAAGCAAACTTAGCTCGTTTTGCAGGACATAACAGCAGGTCACTTTTATGTTAATTAAAGCCCATGGGGACGTCTGGGTGGCTCAGTTGGTTGGGCGGCTGCCTTCAGCTCAGGTCATGATCCTGGAGTCCTAGGATCAAGTCCCACATCGGGCTCCCTGCTCAGCAGGGAGCCTGCTTCTCCCTCTCACCCTCCCCCCTCTCGTGCTCTCTCTCTCATTCTCTCTTTCTCTCTCTCTCTCAAATAAATAAATAAAATCTTTAAAAAGATAAATAAATAAATAAAGCCCATGAATGGGTTTGAACAGGCCCAAAGCCTTAAACAGCTTAATTTTTGTGACTCGGATAAGAATAACTATGAATTAGGAATATATAGAAAGACATGAAAAAATCCTGCCCCATAAAATCCACAGTCTAGAACCTGTCTTACAGGTACAGGTGAGGCAGGCAGAGCCTTGCACTGGGCACTCCTCAACTCAGAGGACCCAAGGTGGACTCCAGAGCTTTGAATAAAGTGACATGCCCGTGGGAGTGTCTGTTTCTATAGTTAAGAGTTCCCCGTGCTCGACTGGAGCCCCACATCACACTCAGCCTTGCGGACCTCTCTAGTGTGCTCGGCTGTTCTGAAGGAGGGATTCGGGCTGGAGTCTGGAGACCACTTTGCGGTGTCAGCATTTAGCAAGTGAGAAATGCCAATACGAGTTAACCTCTGAGACAAAACCATTGGCCAAGCACAGCTATTCTCTAGACCTCCGGAGATGACACTTGGTTGGTCTGGCTATCATGCTTTGATACCCGGGAAGCCTTTCTTGAGCACAGGCATGGCTATGTTGTTCTGATGGCTGTTGTTCTCTGGACTCTGGAGCTGAAAGATGATCGTGGATCTGACGTAGCTAGCCCCACATCTACTCTGCCCTGCCACCAACAGCAGTTACTTTAAACTCCCTTCATCCATAGCTTCATCCAACATCTCCAGCGCCTGAATACAACCAACAGCGCCACCCGGCATTCAGGAGCGAAGGGGACAGGCTAGGGGGACATCTGCAGAGATGACAATATGGCGGAGCTGCCAGGCATTAGAGTCCACCTGATCCAACCCCCACATTGGCAGGTGTGAAAACCAAGATCCTGAGCATCCCGGGTCATCTGCAGACCTTTCCCTGCCACCCCTTTTGCTGGTCTTTTCGTTCATTCAGCGCTGACTGCGAGCCAGCTGGTGCCAGGCGCAAGGGAGAGACCAGTGAACAAGGCAGCCCCTGCCTTCACAGAGCTTGCAGTCCAGCAGGGGAACTGGATGAGAAAGGACACGTCTGAGGAGTGTTACAAAGGCTGAAATAAAGGTCTTCTAGGAGCTAGCTGATGGGGGGTATCTGGAAAGCCCTCCCTGAGAGAAGGGTGATTTAAATTGAAGATTAAATGAGGAGTTGGCTGGACAAAGGGTAGGGAGAGGAGCTCTCTAGGCAGGAGGAACAGCATATGCAAAGACCTGAATGGGGGGGTGCGGGGGTAGGAGGAGAGCACCGTGCAAGGAACTACCTACAGGCAGCCCAGGATGGCTGGCAAGCAAGGATGAGTCAAAAGGCAGGGAACACACTGCAGAAGGCCCAGGGAGCCTTGGCCTGTGGCTGTAAGAAGCTATTGAAGTTTTTCAGCAGGATGAAGTTTGTATAGGGGGAATCAATTGGGAGAGATGCAGAGAGACCACCTTTTATGGGCGGTGGGGGGAGGGTTAGATTGGACACTAATCCAGGTAGGAGATGGTAGTGACTTCACCTAGGACGGTGACGGTTGCAAGGTAGAGTCAACATCACCCTGAGAAGAGCTTGCTTTGACGCAGCTGCTCTCCCAAGGCGAGTGAGAGACACGTGGAGCAGAGGCGCCCAGCTGAGCCTCCCAGCCAAGTCTCGCTGAGGTCAGTCCACTGCAGCCAAGCCCTGATACGGAACAAATTACTGTTTAAGGCACTAAGTTTGTGGGTGGCTATGGAGCAATGACAAGCTCATACAGAGAGCTCATATGATAATATGTCTCTTTTTCAGGGCCACCTAGCAAACCAAAGAGTAGGTAGGCAAACTTGGTAAAACTGGGGGGCTCCTGTGTGGAGCCCATTCCACAAGCACCCACAGAGTACAGTTGTCAAATGTCTTACAGACGAAAGGGCTTGCCAACCACTGGGCCCCATTAGTGTGTGCCTAGCACAAAAGAGGACCAAGAAAAGAAGGAAAAGGGAGTCAACAGGACTTGATCATTGATTGGATGTGAAGTGCAGAGAGGGTGTCACGGGAGTCCAGGAGGGGTCTCAGGTTTGGGGCCTGGGTGACTTAGCAGAGGTTGGGCCACCAGCTAAGACAAGACAGCAGTGGGCACTGTCTGAAGCTTTGTCCACCTGCCAGGTTCAAATAACCTCAAGTTCAAACAGGAAGACTAGCATCTACAAATGTATCTCTTACTTCCAAAGGTTGAAAATATTATTTCCGGTTTTTCCAAACAAAGAAAAAAATCCACTGGAAGAAAATTTAAAAGACCCTTAAAAGAGATTTTACCCATAGCTCTCTGTACAACAAATATACTCCTTCTACAGATAAAGCCTACAGATATGTATTCTCTCTGGGGACAGGAGGAGTAGGGGGAAAGTTTTCTATATTTTGTAAAAAGCGTAAGATTTTTAAAAAGGCAAAGGAAGGTTGGTCTACATATTCTAAGAGTATGGTTCTAAGAACGCAACTAAAATGCACAGTAAAGGGGCGCCTGGGTGGCTCAGTAGTTAAACGTCTGCCTTCAGCTCAGGTCATGATCCCGGGGTCCTGGGATCGAGTCCCGCATCGGGCTCCCCGCTCGGCAGGAAGCCTGCTTCTCCCTCTTCCACTCCCCCTGCTTGTGTTCCCTCGCTGTGTCTCTCTCTCTGTCCAATAAATAAATAAAATCTTTACAAAAAATAAAAAATAAAAAAAATGCACAGTAAAATATCAACAAGTATACAGAAAATGCACCAATATGTTTTATAACAGAATGAGCTGCTTAGGTTTGTTCGGTCGCTTTCCAGACTGAAGGATATCACAGGTACTGAGGCCAGGCTACAAATATAGCTGCAGCGGAAGAAATGATAAGCACTCAAAACACAGAAGGAGAAAGCATTTCCTGCGCCAAGAATGATGTTCTCTGAGTTGGGAACTCTTCTCCTGGACCTCCCCACAATCACGAACAGGAAGTTCTTTTCCTTGGTAAATATGGCCAGAACCCAGATGACCAATTCTTTTTTTTCTTTTTTTTTTTTTTTTAAGAGAGAGAGAGTGGGAGGTGGGGTAGAGGGGGAAGGAGAGAGAGAATCCCAAGCTGACTTCATGCTGAGCGCGGAGCCAGACCTGGGCCTCAATCTCAGGACCCTGAGATCATGACCTGAGCCAAAGACCAAGAGTCTGTCACTCAACCGAGTGCGCCACCTAGGAGCCCCTAGATGACCCATTCTTGACTAAAGACAATCATATGAACCGAAGAACATTTTAATAGTTCACCGCGTTAAACTCTGCTGGTGGCTTCATGACTGCAACCCAGTGGGTGATTCAGAAGCCACGAGAAGCGGCCACGTTTTCTAGATCTTTGGAACAGACATCTGGTGAGGTCACGCCAGTGAGGGTGGGGAAGCTCATGCAGATGTTCATTATTATGAACAAAAGAAACCATCCACAGAAACTTGTGCTTCGCACATCCCGGGTTGGCACATGCCTCATCGCTAATCTAGTATTGGCCAGTTGTTACAGAACGATCTGGAAGAAAGCTGGAACTTGGTAGGGAAAGCAATGATTTGTGTATGATCCAGCAGGCTTTTCCTGTGACCGCTTGCCCATCCCCTCTATGGACAGCAGCTCCCCTCGCCTCTGAGAACAAATAAGATCTTTACTTTTCAATCTTTCTGCAGCCCTTATCAGTACCTCAGGGAGCCATTCGTGAAAATTGCTTCTCATGTTGAGATCCATGTGAGAAATAAGATAGATAATCTTGCTTTTGCTCCAGGGCCAAGTTTTTTTTTGTTGTTTGTTTTTTTGTTTTGTTTTGTTTTTAAAGATTTTATTTATTCATTTGAGAGAGAGAGAGAGAGACAGAGAGAGCACAAGCAGGGGAGCAGCAGAGGGAGAGGGAGAAGCAGGCTCCCCGCGGAGCAGGGAGCCCGATGCAGGGCTCGATCCCAAGACCTGGAGATCATGACCTGAGCCGAAGGCAGACGCTTAACCATCTGAGCCACCCAGGCGCCCTCCAGGGCCAACTTTTAAGTGCAAAGAAGAACTGGCAGAAATGAATCTGACTATGATCTTGACCTAAGGGGACCACTGACACCACAATGGTAACAGCAAACACAGTCTGTGTCTTGCCATCTTGAAATGGGACCACTCACAAATGTTGACACCAAGAAAGCTGCAGGTGCACTTGTTGGGGTCTTTCCGAACCGGATGGCCGCAGACTCGGCATGCCTGTGCTGACCAGTGTGGCCGTGTCCATCACGCAATGTTTGGGCTGCCCCTCCCAGAGAAGCTGGACTTCTGGGGATCAGCAGGCTTAGCAGGAAAACAACTTCTTTTTTTTTTTTTTTTAAAGATTTTATTTATTTATTTTGACAGAGAGAGAGAGAGACAGCGAGAGAGGGAACACAAGCAGGGGGGAATGGAAGAGGCAGAAGCAGGCTTCACGCCAAGCAGAGAGCCCGATGCGGGGCTCGATCCCAGGACCCTGGGATCATGACCTGAGCCGAAGGCAGACGCTTAACGACTGAGCCACCCAGGCGCCCCAGGAAAACAGCTTCTTAAAGATGATCTCTTCCTACTGCTGTGATACGTGTTCTTAGAACGTTCGATGGATGGTACTAAACCCTTTTTTTTTCATTAGCCCCAAAGTTACTTTATTTTCTTTGTTTGAGAGTATCACTTAAGTGGCTGTCACTTAATTTCTAAAACATTTCGATAAAACTTCTCATCAGGGGGCAGTTGAGTGGCTCAGTTGGTTCAGTGTCTGACTCCTTATTTCGGCTCAGGTCATGATCTCAGCGTCCTGGGATGGAGCCCCAAGTCAGATTCCCTGCTCAGCGGGGAGTCTGCTTCTCCCACTCCCTCTGCTGCTCCCCTTCCCTTGTGTTCTGTCTCTCAAATAAATAAATAAAATCTTTAAGAAAAAAAAACCCAATCAGTTACTAAATGAATTCATGTGTCTTCATCTGTCTTGAATACAGAGACAGTTTAATAACAATGTAATTGGTTCTGGGTTTTTAAAGGAATATTTCACTTAGGTGCAGAGAGGTGATGTACACAGCACATACACGATACAGGATCAAGGGCTGCAACATTAATGTCAAGTATCTATCTCATCAGGATTTGCCATAGTTACTCTTCCACTCATGCTTCAAACATGTAACATATTTAAGATGACTAAGTGGCCACATTTTAGCATGTATTTTCACTTTAAAAGCACTGAGTCTTTGTGGGACTTGGTAAACAGAAGCTTGTTCAAAGGGGGGAAAGGATGTATCAGTAACTCAGACTGCAAAAAAAGAAAACATTTCTTTTACTAAAAAAAACAAAATTGGAAGTCAGGACTATGGAGCAATGAGAGGAATGAGGATGGTAGAAACTAACTAGCCACTGAGGCCAGACGCCCGAGTCCTGGGGCTGCCACCTGGACAAGGGGTTCTAATTCCGGCTAGGCCATTGGACTTTGTGACATTGCCTAAGTCCTGCATCCGGGGCCTTTGCTTCTTCCAGGCAATGTGGGATAGTCAGATCCCAGGACCCCTACCAACCTGTCTAGCTGTAAAAGCTTGTAATTCCAGTGAAATCAAAAGGAAAGAACCCATTCTGGAGACCCTTTGAATGTCTGTTTTTGGGATAATTAGCAGGAAATCTTCAGGACCCGTCCCCTGAGTAGTACGGGGGTTCGGTGCTATTTGGGTGAGCCATTGTGTTCAGCCCAGCCCATGGTCCATGAGAATGTGGATTTAGGGTTAAACTGGGCACTGCAGCCAGCTGGGCTCTCTGCAAAGGTACAAGGAAGTCCCAGAGGCAGACCTTGGCCCCTCAGAATCCTCCCCAGCCTCCAGGCCAGTGTCTAACCGAAGAAGTGGGTTTCCAATTTTTTTCTGAACTAAAAACTTTTTCTTGGGGGCGCCTGGCTGGCTCAGTCAGAGCATTCGACTCTTGATCTCCGGCTTTTGAGTTCGAGCCCCACATTGGGTGTGGAGCCTACTTTTAAAAAATAAAAATAAATATAAGTTAAAAAATGAAAACTTTTTCTCCCTGGTTTCTACTGGCTGCTGAGATTCCTAAAGCAATGTTTGGAGCCTGCTAAAAACGAAAGGGGACATCCATCTCTCGCTTACTCTTAATGCACCAGCAATAACTTTCGCTTTGCATGTTTTCCCACCAGTCATGTGGTTAAAAAAGAACGTTCTGAACGTACTCAAGGAAGAGTGAGCACTTTGGGGTAGAGGAAGGTTGTGGGCCGCCATGAGCCAGGGGTTCCTGCCCCCAAGAATTATTTGGGGACCGCAACTAAACACATGTAGAACAACGAGGAAATGACCAAAGGCTAGCCTGGCTGTGAGAGCAAGAGAACAGCGTGGACCGGAGAGAGCTCGAGAGATCCTGGGGCATGAATAAGCCTCAGAGTGGGAGTGCAGTGTTGGGACTGGGAAGCTGGGGAGCATTCCCATGGGCAAGGCAGATATACCGAGGGCACAATGGAGAAGAGAGCAAATCCTGGCTCCTGGCTCTTGGGGGTTTGGGATTGACAAGGACAGGTCCACAAGGTGGCTCCAGGCTGCAGACATCCCAGACAGTCCTTCATTCTTTTCATCTTCCAGCTCTGTCTCTTCCTGGCAGTGAGATCCCAGGTAAGCAGCTTCTCGAAACTTCTGTGTCCCCATCTCTGAAATAGATCTAACTGCCTACCTACCTTACAGGTTTGCTGTGAAGATTGCAAATGCATAATATACATAAAGTTCTTCTACCATATTTGATATAGAATGAGCAAGCAAACTTCAGGTGTTTTATCATTCGCTTAGAGACTGTATCAGATGCCTCAGGAGATGTAGAAATGGACCAGATGTGGATTCTTCCCTTAATATACTTAATGACAGCACATTTTGCACCATACTTAAGACATGTAAGTACCTTTGCAAAGTCTAAGGTGATAAGTTACCTAGGCGGGCCCTACTTTTAGGGCCAGAAGCAGGAAGGGAGGTAAGATCAAAAGGAGAAATTACTTCTGCCTGAGCTATAAATTCTAGGCTAAGGAGTCTGAGATTTATTTGGTGGGGAAGGGAGCCGTTAAGAAGAGAATGGCGGTACACAGCAGATTAACTGCATAGTGACATACAGAATGTCCCTGAGGGGAGGCAGCCAGGAAATTGTTGTAGTAACTTAGATGCACGGAGTCTAAGGCCTGGCTGGGGTTAGTGGTGTGGATTGGATAGAGAGGAAATAATGAGTCCAAAAGGTATTTCCAAATGTCAGATTTGAGGAGAGATTGGATACATAAAATAAAGAATGGGAGTGAAGCAAAGATAACTTGAATGCTGTGTCCTGAAAGACTGGCCGGGTGGGTTGCCTCTCCCCGAAATAAGATGCAGGGCAATGACACATCTCCCTTAAGGCAAACTCGTCCACACACATACACCTCACTGCACTGCTGTATGTCTACAGTTCACATTACTGTGGGTTGTATTTGCAGTAGAGACACTTTGGGGTATCCGCCCATCTCCTGAGACCCCAACAGGAGTCAGGAGCTCTTGACAACCATTTTGCATCATAATCCAACCCCACTTCCAGCCACAGCTAATGGAACGGGGTTGCATACCCTAGTTGACCCAAAGGGGGCCAAATTTTTTCTCCTAGAAACTCAGAATTAGGAGTGAGATTCTATTTTTATCTGGGCTATTTGCTGGACCTCAAGAGGCACAGAGTTGGGAGGTACACCAGCCACCTTCCATCTATTGCGTAGACAGAGAAGAGGAAATCTCTAGTCTGTAGGGAGAGATGAATGCAGCAGAATGGAGCGAGATGAGGCAGACAGAGTCCCTCCTGACTCTGGAAGCTCCAGGCCCTGCAGAGGCCCGGCTGCCTTCGGATGCCACGTGATAGGCCGATATCCATCAAACCAACTCCCCTGTTCGCTCAAGCTGGCTTGAGTTTCTGTAACTTGCAGTTTGGAACATTGACTCATGCTGTTTATTGAACTATGGGGCCATGTTGAAGACTACAAGAAGTTCACATTTTTCAGTAAGTTCTGAAATGGAAATGGAGAGGGGGACCTAGTCCCCAGAAGAAGTAGGTAACTGAAACTTTGATGACAGGAAGTAGGAAGAAGAGGGAGATTGACCTTTTGTCCTGATAAGAGGTCTAGATGTCTAGGGCTGCACCCTCCTGAGACATCTAGGAGGAAGGAAGGAACCCAAGCAAACTCTCCTTTCCTTCTTACGGATGAACTTCAGATACGTTGTCTTTCTGTGTTTGTGTCTGTGTGTATTGAACTATGGGGCCATGTTGAAGACTACAAGAAGTTCACATTTTTCAGTAGGTAAGTTCTGAACTGGAAAATGGAAAGGGGGACCTAGTCCCTGTGCCAGTCCCCCAGAAGAAGTAGGTAACTGAAACTTTGATGACAGGAGGTAGGAAGCAGAGGGAGATCGACCTCTTGTCCTGATAAGAGGTCTAGATGTGTAGGCTACACCTAGCAGGTCACTGTGGGCAGCAGTGAGGAGGGCACAAGAGCCCACCAGTGAGGGAGACCAGGCGTGGAGACACAGTGTTTCCCCTCCCCAGTCCCCAGCAGCTAGTTGTGAGGATGGAGTGAACTAATCCTGGCACGTGGCTTCACATCCCATGGGAATCTAACCAATTAAAATTGGCCATTCTCTACAGCAAGAGAGAGACACAGTTGACAAGTTAGGACACCACTGACTGCCCTTGAGGGGTGCATATCTCAGGGAGATGTGGGATGGGACGTGGGCACCTGTAACCTTCTCGCTTGTTCCGCCCACCCTGCTTCAGAAGGCTGTGAAGATCTCCATGTGCTGGCCATGACGGCCATGTGCATTGTTCGCAGGTTTTACTACTACGAACAATGCTGCTATTAACTTTCTTGGACGTGCCTCTTGGTGCCCATAGTATACACTTCTGTACGTCTGTGGAACTTCCGGTCGGGGGGTTATGTGTGTATTCCGCTTTAGCAGATACGGCCGAACAGGTTTGCAATGGGACAGGCCCACTCCTGGGATGTCTAGACATACATGCGTGTGGGAACAGGGGTGACGTAAAGGGGCTGAGACGCAGCTGTCTGCTGTGGGAGGCGGCAGCTTTTGTCCAAAGCCCTCCGCCATGAGGAAGGATCGTCTGAGGGGAGCAGAGACAGAGCCACCAAGGCCTACCAGCCCTCCCTTACCAGATGCTCAGGCAGTACCAACTCCAGGGATTCTGAGGGTCAGATTTTTTTGAGGAAAACATTTCTTCATGTGCGTGGAGCTGGCTAGGGTTTGTAGAAGAAAGGAAGATGAGAGCATGAGTGCAGAGAATGTGCCTGTAGACATAGATTTGGAGTTGTCCACAAAAAGGCCCCACTTTCCTGAATGCAGGCTCCCTGAGAGCCACGTCCCCTGTGTGTCCCCACGTATCCCAATGCCACGGCTCTGCCGGCCACATGGGAAGCGCTCCGTCACCTCTTGCTGCAAGAATGGATAGATTTCTGATGAGGTGACTGAGGGAAGGGCGTGGCCACTGCAGGAGGCACCTGGCTGGCTCAGTCGTAGGGCATGCAACTCTTGATCTCCGGGTCGTGAGTTCAGGTCCCATGCTGGGTGAGGAGCCAACTTTAAAAAAAAAAAAAAAAAGAATCATACATAGTCTTCTCCCTGTGGAATTTACAACATCTTTATAAGAGAAAAAAGAGTTACAGGTGGATTTCTGGAGGACTGTGTGGCAGACAGAAGGAGAATCAGTCCCAGAGGGACTGACAAGGAACAGCTTGGAGGGAAAGGAGGCAAATCAGAAGAGGGTGGTCACAAAAATCAAAACGGGTCCAAAAGAATGGATTTTCAACAATATCAAACAGTACTCAACAAACAGGAAGCCCTCCAAGAGTAGTTTCTTAACATAGGGTGGATAATCTTTGAAGAAACTGTCTCAAGGAAATGCAAAGATCTAAGTCAGATGAACGTAGGTACATTGTGCATGTTCTAACCACATACATACACAATACACATCCCATCATGTGAATACCAGGAAACAAATGGCATGTTCGGTTAGTGCAGTAACAAGAACAGTTTGGTTAGTGCCTTGGCAGCCACTGATATGTCGCCCAAGTTGGAAGTTTCATTTATTCTTCCTACATTCGGATGAAGAGAGACAACATCTATCGTCAGAGTGAAATCCGTTGAAACCACCTGGCTGAGATCAAAGGGAAAAGAGAAAGATGTTGAGAACCAGATGTCTGCTTGGTACGTCATAAGTAATTTCCCTTTGTGCTCACAACAACCTAGTTAGGCGGGAGTTCCCACCCCTATTTTGCAAACGTGCAAACTCACGCTCACAGGTTAAGGGACCCGTTGGAAAGCACACAGAGAGCTGAGCTGGGGTCAGCTGCAGGCCTGGCTCACTTGGGGCCTGCGTGTCTTTCCCACATCACGCCTCCAACCCTGACATCTAAGTGTTCACCACTAGCATAGCACCTGACAGTGCTTTATTTATTTATTCATGAGAGTCAGAGAGAGAGAGAGAGAGAGAGGGAGAAGCAGGCTTCCCGCCGAGCAGGGAGCCCGATGCGGAACTCGATCCCGGGACTCCAGGATCATGACCTGAGCCGAAGGCAGACGCTTTACCGACTGAGCCACCCAGGCGCCCCAAACTCAGAGTTCTCCAACCTCTGCAGTGAGGGTTTAGGCCAGACAATTACTTGGGGGTGGGGATCGCTGTCCTGTGCCTTGTAGGATGTTCAGCAGCACGCCAGCATCCCCCGCCCCAGCTGTGACCACCAAAAATGTGTCCAGACTCCGTGATGGCTTTTAAAGTACCAAATTGCTGTACATTCCTTATTCAAAATACGACGTTGGGTTTGGCCTTTTTTAGACGTAACGCATATAGAAAAATAACCACAGCAAACAAAGTTTTGTTTTGTTTTTTTTAAATCCTCAGAATTTCAAAGACATTTCCAAACCACAAAAATAGAACTATCCTTTAAAAAAATCTTGGAGAAAGATGAAGGCTGCGTTTTGACTACATCTTCTCTGTTTAAGTAAACACTAACAAAAATCACATTCACAGAAACCTGTTACTCATCCCAAACATCCCACTGGGCACATTTCTCAAGCAAATCTTAAAACAGAGACTGATGAGGTTACTTCCTCTCACATTATTAGAAAGAACTGTAAAAAAAAAAAAAAAAAAAAATCCTACAGAATCACGTAACAATCTCCCATCTGAAATAGTGGCCCATTCTTGCAGCTGCCGCCTGGCTAATAAAGGAACATTTGGCCCCATCTGGCTTCTGCTAAGGAGGGCAGACCCTGGCCAATCAAAGTTGATGGTTGTTTTTGCTCCAGCTCTGAGAACCACCCCCTGCCCCCAGACAGGGCTGGGAATCTCACCAACTTCCTTTGGCAGGTCAGAGCCCTCCACAGGCAGTATCCCTAGAAAGCTCGGGGCCTCCGGACACACGCCTAGTTAGGCTCCGTTGCATTTTAGGCTCTGGAGAAATGACTGGGGTGGGTCAGCGACATCCCAGTGGCAGTCAGCCTTAACAACATCTGGCTCTGGGCTGACACACGAAAACCCAAGTCCATCTTTACTCACGGAGGGAGCCTTTGCACACCAACCTCTGCGATCACATAATGGATCACGTACCACAGGCCTCTGCCATTGCCTCTTACGTATAAGCCTGCAGAGAATGTTGCTGAATCATTTTAGAAACCCTTGGCTGCCACATTATGATCTGGATAGTGAAGACTCCATTTGTAAGATCTTCTGAACCAGCTGGAGGTGGCAGAGTCAAAAGCCAAGCCTCAAAAAGCTATGCCTTCCACCTCGCAGTGGCCATCAGTTCACTTCTGCGCGTGCCAGGGCCTGCAGGGGCTGGGAGAGGACGAGCCGTGGTCCAAGCCCGAGACCCAAGACGGGAGCCTCATCCCCTCCACCTTCTCTCGGCTCTAGGCAGTGGTAGGTAGTGCCGGGCAGGACAGCCCTGAGCCTCAGAACTCAATGCTTCTACAACCATTTTTTTTTTTTAAAGATTTTATTCATTTGACAGAAAGAGAGAGAGCACAAGCAGGGCGAGCGACCGGCAGAGGGAGAAGCAGACTCCCCGCCGAGCAGGGAGCCCGACGCGGGGCTCGATCCCGGGACCCCGGGATCATGACCTGAGCCGAAGGCAGACGCTTAGCCCACGGAGCCACCCAGGGCTCGATCCCGGGACCCCGGGATCATGACCTGAGCCGAAGGCAGACGCTTAGCCCACGGAGCCACCCAGGCGCCCCTTTCATAACCCATTTTGAAGCTGTTGTTTCCTCTGCCAGAAAACTAGTGTCTCCGGGCATGTTGCAGCAAATACATAAACTCATTTTTAATGACTTTATGGTAAATAGCAAAGTCCAAAATAACATGGGATCTAGGAACAGAAGCAACCTGTAGTTCAGATTTGGGGAAATGGGGGACAAAGGGGTTACTCACAAACCTTTCTAAAGAGGTACTCTTATTACTGTTATTTCTTTATTTTTGCAAAAGAACATGTTATGTATTGCACTGTTAAGCACTTGTTTGCGACTTAACATCCGTTTATTTCCACAATTATCCATTTAATATCAATGTATGGATATCTCAGGGACCTCCAAACTCAATTTAATGTATAGACAGGGACCTTCAAACTCAATTTAATGTATAGACAATTTAATGTATAGACATGTTTTAGGATCATAATCCTAAAACAATAGACCTCGCTAATCTTGGGGTCTGCACTTAATTGTGATATGGGTGACACCACGGCTTTGGGATTTCTGGCTAAAAAATGTAACCTCAAAAGCAACACGCCTGGGCACCTGAGAGGCTCAGTTGACCAAGCGTCTGCCTTTGGCTCAGGTCATGATTTCGGGGTACTGAGATTGGGCCCTGCCTTGGAGGCTCAGCAACATGCCTGAAATCTGTGCCTAAAAACACAATTGCTCCTTAAGCAGACAGGAATATGCAAATGGAATGCTCTGGACTATTTCAAGTCTTTCTGAATATAAACTCACATTTCTTTTTAAATAATGTAAAATTAGGAAAAAAACCTAACTCTCTGCAAGAACTCGTAACCTGTTTCACTACACTAGAACAGCCTCCTGACAACAAGGATGTTTTACCGAAAGATGTCGAGGAAGGAACAGAAAGGGCATGTCCTCTAGAGAGCACTGCAAGGTGTCCCCTCGAAAGACTATTAGTTTCCCGCGACCATAAACTCCTCGTCTGCTGGAGTGGATGCTTCCTCAACATTACATGCGTGTAGCTATTTACAGAAAAGCCATCTGTAGGATGTGCTCATGAATTTTTCAACTTGGAGATTAAATGTTTCAAGCTTAGTTCTCAAAATCTACCTGTTTTCAATCTTTACTCAATTCAGATTTTCAGACAGACTTTCCCATTTCAGGATAACATTAGGATGCTGTTGACTCTCCTCGGGAAATGACCTCAGGTAACACGTTTCAAAGGACCTGAGCAATGCCAACAATAAGAATGGGATGAGTAAATACAATCATGGAGAAATTATACTGGTCTAATTTCTCTAAATGTCTGTAAGGGACTCTAAAATACCTTTGCTTTACCAGAGATGTTTGTAGATATGTAGATTTCCCAGTTGAACCGGCTCTGAACTCACGACTTAAACTCTTCTATTAGATTCACTGGCAAATCTCAGCGGCACATCTTAAAAGTAAGCCCTTGATCTTTGCCATCTTAAAAACCGATATTCAGCTGAAATGTGACTCTGTTCTCTCCTTGCCAAAATTTGTCCCCGAAGAGACGGCCAAGGTCAAAGAACTAGACTCCACAAAATGCAAATACAAAGTCTATCCAAAAGATTAAAAGAAAATGTAAATCCTAATGAGCCTAAAGTTATGTAGCACTCCAACAACCAGCCCTTGGAGGATTTGAGGACCATTTAGGGCTGCCTTCTGGTAGTCTCCCCGATTCGCTAAAGGGAGTCCAGAGAGGAACATGAAAACACAGCAGGTCACCTGATGGAATGTGTCTATTATGTAGTCTGGAAGAGAAACCTGGGTTGGCCTCTCCCAGCGGGTTTCAGGCTCCGCCTGCTTATCTACAGGATAGCCAGGACTGCTCGGCAGAGGGAAAGCCGGGGTCACTGGGCTGAACCAGGGCTGTCAGTTTCCACCCTGCTCCCAGCCCTTTACCCCTGTCGCCGCACCGAGCACATCCCCGATCTCTGGAAGACCGTCCTGGCCCTGGTTTCATGGGGATTGGCTGGGCAAAGGCTGGGCTGCGAACAGCTCACTGTTTGTCAGCGTTGCTTTATTAAGTTACCACACATCATGGGGCTGTCTTTAACCTACAAACCTGTACTCCATTGTGTGAATCAAAAATACACATTCGATTCAGTTCCATGATGCCAAAGAAAAAGGAAAGCATCCCATTTCCTCTCGAAGGCTGTTCCTTGCACTCCTGACAAAGCGCATGTGATGCAGATCACAATACTCCAAGTGGCTCCAAGCCACACGCTCCTAAGAAACACGACTGAGTCAGAAAATGGAAAAACTTGGCCTACTAAAATATGCACACCTGCCGTGCTAGAAAGCAGCAATATGGGGAACTCGTGAAATAATGTACAGAGTCCAACACAACAACTCCCAAAAATGAAATGAGCAGACGGCTCTGCTTTGCTGTGAGCTGACAGGTGAAGAGACTCCAGAACCATAATGTCACCAGGGAAGACTTCAGTCCGGGTCAGGGCAGAAGGAAGGGCACAGCAGATGAGGCCGTGGTCAGCTTGAAAGCCCCCTAAGCACCTGACCCAGGAGAAAATTCCCCCGCCCCTGCAGCTAAGGTTCTCCGATGATAACTGCCCCACCCCCATGCGCTGCAGGAAAGCTTCCCCGGGAACAGAGGTGCCTCAGCGTCCCCCAGAGCTCAGTGGGCCCCCAGCCCCCAGCGCCCACTCCCTGGAGCAGGATCCTGGCCTCCCTAAGTGAAGTCTTCATAAACCTGGGGATTGTAAGGGGGAAACTCTGTTCCGTACAGACTGTCACGTTTCCAGCCACTGTTTCTGAAACTCCTCAGATAAAGACACACACTTCATTCAACATTCCCTGACCCGGTGACCCAGGGACTCATTTGCCCATAAAGAAGAAGCTGGAATCTCTCTGGTGGAGGTCAGCATCACTAAATGAGCTGAGCAGAAGTGAGTTTTGATCATTAGAGCTGGGCAAGGTATTTCAGCGATTACGTTTCAACCAGACTGACCCCTACTTCCTCAAGTTGAGGTAAATATTCCTGCCAAAAACCAACAACTGAATTTGGGGATTTTGCTTTGGGGGATGAGCGTGTGAGTTTTCATTCCATTCAGGAAATACGTTCTTAAATACTTCCTTAGTCTGATCAGGATTGCCCCTTCCTCTGAAACCGCCTTTTCAAAAACAAAACCTACTTAACTTCCTTAAGTTTCTTCACAACATGCTCGTTATCAGTCTAGGATGAAAAGATGGCATTTTATAAAATAAAATTGGCATTTAGAAGATTGCCCAGTACTTCGAAAGGCTATAACCACATTTACACAGACTGGGCTGTTCCAAATCTTTCACAAAAGTCTGAACCTCAGAAAAGCCATTCTCCATGATTTGGGAGACAGCAAAGCTAGATTGATTTCCTTACCTAAAAGCCAGGTTTGACATTTGTTATATTATGAAATAAGTACTTCTAAAATTAGTTGCTTGAATTCCAAAATATACTTTTGAAAGTCAATAATGGTTTGTTGGTTTTTTTTTTTTAAGAATAGACAGTTTGCTCTTCATACCTCTTTAGAACCCATTTCTTATTTTATTCCAGATTTGAAGGGTTACCATTTTAAAGAATGCCAGACAAGGGGATCTCTATTTTAATCTTGATATTGGGCTCCTAATTTCATCCTTGTGTAATTTTTAAAAATCCCAAACAATCCAAAATAATGCGTAATTATCATAGGAACTGGCATTTCAAACTGTGCTGTAGGCTATATACACTATCAATACTTTTCAACTAAAACGTGTTCCTAAACACATAAGAAAAATACAAAAGATATTTATCTAAGTGTTATTATGCAATAATGCACTCTTTAAAAAGAAATAGTATACAAGATCCAAAAAGGGACATTGCTTATTTTTATAACAGAAAAATGATGTAATTCTAATGATTGCTTATTTTTATTGTTATAAAGTTTTTTTTATAACTAGATGTGAATTAAGGGTTATTATTTCATAGGCGTGGCTATTTTTTAGTCTGCTTTACTCCAAGTGTAAATTATAATTTATTAGCTTCTGATGGCTTTCCACTAATAATTATTTAAACATTTTTCCCAGGATCAATGAATTACCTCTGGCAAACACTGTTATAGTCAAAAGGGATGTCTCCAAACCAGAAGCTAAATTAAATATTGCTATGGCTTCTCATGTTGAAGCATGGAAGTATCTGGCAGTTTTTGTAGCTTGATGTCAATTCAGATGGATGCTCTATTTCAGCTGTACTGATTTATTATTATTTCTTAGATGAAAGAGGACAAGTAGATTCCCCTGTGTAGTAATAATTGTACATTTGGTGTCTTAGTGTTTATTCTAACCAAGATTACTGAAAGTAATGTAAGCAGTATTACCTCTAAACGAAAGAGGTTACTTTCAAGTGGCAAACCTTACTAAAAGTTTAGCTGCTTTATTAAGTGTAACTCTCAGCATGTAGTGTTAAAAAATAGTTCTCTAGAACAGGAGTTGACAAACTTTCTCTAAAGGACCAGATAGTAAATAGTTTAGCTTTTGCCATATGGTCTTTGTTGCATCTACTCAACTTTGCTCTTGTAGCAGGAAAGCAGTCAGAGATTATATGTAAATGAATGTGCATGGCTTGCGTTCCAATAAAACTTTATTTCTGGACACTGGAATTTGAATTTCATACAATTCTAATGTGTCGCAAAACAGTATTCTTCTCTTGAGTTTGTCCAACTGTTTAAAAAATGTAAGAATCATTCTCAGCTCTCAGGGCCTATAAGAACAGATTTCAGGCTGAATTAGGCCCATGGGCTGTGGAATGCCTACCTTCGTTCCCATAAAGCAACAGTAGAAACCATCCTTCCTTAAAGATTACCATTGCAAAATGAACTGATTGTACTAGTCATGTGCCGGAAAATATAAAATCGAAAGAAAGACAAATTACCAAAGGATGAGCAAGGCGTGGCTAAAAATCAGGCCCTCACCCAGGATGCTCACCTGTCCTGCTCATGCAAGGCCACTTCATCCTGGCATCCACGGCCATCAGCAGGTGAGTGAAGAAGGCCAGCCTGCAGAGCACCCATCTGGTTCTGAGCAGCACATACTTGCTGGGCATGCTTCATCCTCTGTCAGATCATCACTACCCACTGTGGCTCCGAGGGGGGACAGAAAGACACCTGTCCCTCCCTCCTCCCCCCCATCACCCAGCCCCTGACAGTCAAGCTTCTCTGACTGCTAAAGACCCAGAGAAGTCTAGCAGCTAAGCTATTCTGTGCTCTGCCTACACAAAGGGGGTTGAGGGTCAGCGACCCTGCAGCTTACAGCAAACCGACCAGACTACTCTGGTGTGTCAATTCACCAAGCACCTTATTTTGACAGCGAACAGAAGCCTTCTACAAAACGTTTCAAAGAACATTTTTGCCCAGAATGGGAAATCTGGGCCTCTCCACTTCAGAGAGGAAAGACTGAAGAAAGGAAACTTGGAAATACTGTTGTTTAATTATTGTTAAAGGGCCAGCATGATCAGCTGAGGAAGATCCCCTGACTATCAAGACCTCCCAAACTCCCCAGGAGCTGAAATAGAAAGTACAGCGTGAAAGGGTGTGCAAGTGGCCTTTATTTTTTAAAAGACGTGTGTACACAAAGGGCCAAGTAAATAACGTCCAGTCTGTGCAAATATCTCCCAGATCCCAGTTAAGAGAAAAGGACAGCTCATCCAAGGCCCCACCGGTTTTCATCGAGAAACGGGCCGCTGTGTGAAGGCCCGGGCGCACACCCACGGTCCAGCGCCTTCTCTCCGCACGATGTGGCGGGATGCCTTTCCTTTCCCTGAGACCCGAGGCGTCTGCAGCAAGCTGCAAAGGCTAAAACACGATGTCTATAGTTGAAAACAAATCCCAAGGTCTTACAGCTGTGCACAGGGGTCAGGACCTTTTTCTTGAAGGCAGCTACGGCTCGGAGTCAAGAATTTCTTCGCATTCTGGCGCAGGGCGAGAATTCTAGAGGCAGCCTAGGGAGGCCTAAGCGAGGAGAAAACGGGCCGGGCAGGTTCGGTGCTTTGCCCGGGCTCACGATGCTTGCTCAAAGGATCCGTCCTGGTGCGAGTTTACAGCTTTCCTTCTCCGGTGGACGGTGCTCAGGAAGACGTCCCCGCAGGTCACCTGGCAGCTGTGCGGCGGCGCGGGGCCTGGGGCCGGGCCTCGGGCTCAGAGCGCGTCGGAAGGGCGCACGTAGCGCAGCGTGTAGTTGGCCCCCGCGTTGTTGTCCCAGTACTCGCCCTTGGCGCAGCGGTAGCAGACGGCGAAGTGCACCGCGGCGCCGGGCGCGTCCGCGTCTTCCCCCTCCTGGGGCTGCAGACCCGGCGGCAGGTACAGCGAGAAGTGGAAGCGCTCGGCGCCCGGCTCCTCCTCGGCGTCCCCGGGCCCGCCAGACGACGCCTCTGGCGGCTGTGGCTCCGCCGGCTCGGGCTGCAGCTCGGCCGCCACGTCCAGGAAGGAGCGCCACTCGGTGAAGGTGTAGCGCACCGCCACGGCTCTCGGCCCGGGGCAGCCCAGCACCCGGCCGGAGCCCGTGACCTCTGCGCCCGAGGGCGCCGAGCACTGCACGCGCTCCAAGCACACGCGCTGCCGCCGCAGTCGCTCGGCGGCGGCGCTCGGCCCGGGAAGCTCGAAAAGAGGCCGAAGCCGGGGAGGTGGCGCGGAGAGGGGCGCGGCCGCTGCCGCCGCGGCCAGGAGGCCGGGGAGCTGCTCTAGGTCTTGGGCGCGCAGGGGGAAGCTGCGGAGGCGGGAGAGCACGGCGGGAGGCACCTGCGGCTCCTCGGCCTCGCTGAAGTGCTTCACGCTGGCCAGGCTCAGCCCCAGCGCGTCCGCGAACTGCACCCGCTTCTTGCACTTGGCGCAGCAGCCGCCGGGGCTGTGCGGCGCGCCCTCGGCCCCTTCGCCGCCCTCTGGGCCCAGCCCCAGGCCAAACTGCTGTCGCTGCTGCAGCAACTTGGCGGCCTCCAAGATCGGGTCCGCGGGCAGGGAGAAGGAACGCGGGAGGCGGCGGCGGCACTCCCACGCCTCCTCCTGCTCCCGGGGGGCAGCCTCTTCCTCCGCTGGCAAGGGCTCAGCGTCGGGGCTCGGGGCCTCCGATGTGCCGCCGCCGTCCCCGCCACTCTCCATGCGGAGGACCCCTGGGGCGGGCAGCCCCTCGGCTGGCGGGGGCTCTCCAAAGAGCGCGGGTGCCTGCTTCTCCGAACTTAGCGTCCCCTGGGGCTCCATGACCCCGCCGGGCCCCGGATCGCGTCCCCCCACCCCCGGCTCAGGGCTCCTCTGGAGACTTAACACCTTGGGTCTTTGCAGGAGCGTTCAGAGCCCGCCCCGGACCCGAGAGGAGAAGGCAGTTCCACCGCGGGGCCTCGGGTTTTAGCGGCGGCAGCCCTGGACGGAGTGGGAGGAGGATGCGGGCGTGGGGCCGGCTCTGGGGATTGAACCTGCCCGCAGCCGGGGGAGGGCCCGGGGCGGGGAGGCGCGGGCCGTGGGAACACCTGGAAGCGGGGCGGCGCGGGCCAGAGCGACTGGGCGGGCTTGCCGAAGGCTCGGGCAGAAGGTGAGAGACGGCTTTCTGGAAGTCGGGGCCTCCCTCTTCCCGCCCACCCGCCCACCCCGGCGGGGCCCGCGTCTGTCCTGCCTCCGGAGCTCCTGGGGTGAACTGGCGCTCAGTTCTCGTGAACACGGGCGCGAACTGCCTTCTGCCCGTAAAGTCAGCCCCCAGGTCCTGGCGGGTCTGCCCTCCGGCGGGTCGCAGAGCGGTCTCCTCCCGCTGTCGTAGCGGCCCAGGAAGTCCCCGGGCCAGGCGCGCAATTAAGGAAGCTCGCCTGCGGGGGAGCCGGGAGGCGGCCGGCCGCGGACTGCGAGCGCCGAGCGCCTCCTTCGCTTTCTCTTCCTTCCTTCCCAAACTTCAGGGCGCCCGGGTTCCAGTCCCGCTCTCCAGCCGGCCCCGGCCCGGCGCGCTCGCCTCGGCGCTCCGGCAGTGGCGGCGCCCGGGGGGCTGGGGCCGAGTCCGGGGCGGGGACGGTGCCGGGCGGCGCGGAGTGGACGCGGCCCCGCGCCGACAGCTGCCGGAGGCCATTAGCGCGGGGCCCGGGAGCACGTCCCCGCTCCTCCCCCCACCCCCGCCCGGTCCCGCCCGCCGCGCTCGGGGCCCGAGGACTGGGGGCCCCGCGGGACCGACGCCGCGCCGCGCACTCCGCCGCTCCCCGCCGCCCCGAGGGGTCCTGGCGCGCGCTGGGGCTGCGCTGCGAGGCGGCCGACCTGCGGCTTTGCGGACGGAGCGCGGGGCCCTGGGCGCCGGGGGGACTTTCGATAGTGGGTTTTTGTGGTTGATTTTGTCTGGTTTTGATGATCTCATGATCTCCTTTTTCAGGCCGACTTTGCCCTGGCCGGAGTTAGTGGTTCTCAAACATGAGCGCGTCAGTGTCACCTGGAGGGGTTGTGAAACCGGTCCGGGGCCCCACGCTGGTTCGGTATTTCTAACAAGGGCGTACTGATGCTGGGCTCTAGGTCTGTATTTTGGGGAACTACGTATAAACCTGTGTGTGGACGTGTGGAGTTACTTGTGTAAAAAGCTAGGGATTCTAGCTTTTTTAGACATAGATCAGTATAAGCATACATCCAGTATTTAAGGGGAAAAAAAAAAAAGTAAGAAAAGGAAAGCCAAATTACCCAGTAAGGTCATTTAACTGAGGCATTGTAACTAAAATACCTTATGGTCTGGCAGAATTTAAAGGGGAATTAAGAGGGCCCAGTGCCTTAGGCATTTTGGTGAGGGGGCAAGCAGAAGGTGATGAGTAGAGTCATATTAATAGCTCATATTCATGGAGCACCCAGCCATCAACAGTGCTGGCTTGAACTGACTCCTCTTGCATGATCTTATTCTCAGACCGTTTCTACTCTACAAATGGGACATAAAGGCATAGAAAGATTGTTCACTACCCAGGCCTCACAACTGGGTGTGGTGGATTTGCACCCAGGTGATTAAGAGGGAAGATTTCTCCCATTGGTAGGAAGCCAGGGCTGGGGATGGTGTTCATGAGGTAGGGGCTCTGCTGTCCTCTTGCTGGGATGGTAGGTCCTACTGTACCCAATACAGAATTACTATAATTACATGTCAACTTGGGAGCTTACAAGAGGAACCAGATACTTCTGGTGTTCCTTCTGGAACAACTCCAAGATTTGAGGAAGAAGACATTATTTTTACATTTAGGTAAACATTTATATATTAGGGAGGTAAGCACAAATTTTGCAAATTATTTGGAAGATAAAATAAGATTTCAAAGAGATTTTGAGGTTGTGCTGATCCTCTCAGGGCATGTGCCCACTGCAGGACTGGGACTGGAGAAGGTGAGAAGCCTAAGGAGTGGGACTTAAGGAGGCATCATTCTTAGGGTTGTGCAGGGCCCTGGGTCCAGCCCTGTTACTCTTCTCTTTGGTGAAAATGTTAGAGGACTCCACCCTCGTGGAGCTCTCTATATATTGGAGGAGACCAACATTAACCAAAAATCCACATAAGCAAATACAGACTCAGCCACTCTAGCAGATGCTATGAAGGATGCAACCTGGCCAGGGAGGCCAGGGAGGCCTCCAGGAGGAAGGTGAGTGGGCCTACAAAGAACAATTCAACCCATACAAGACCCCACGTGGGAAGGAGTATGGGTCATAGGGAGAGACTGAAAGAAGCCTGTGTAGCCCAAGGGCCGGGGGCTGAGGATGCAGGGGTAGGAAGGGGCCAGCCACTCAGGGCCTTGAGCAACGAGAAACCATTGGAGTATTTTGTTTTTTGTTTTGTTTTGTTTAAGATTTTATTTATTTATTTGACAGACAGAGACATAGCGAGAGAGGGAACACAAGCGGGGGGAATGAGAGAGGGAGAAGCAGGCTTCCAGCTGAGCAGGGAGCCCGATGTGGGGCTCGATCCCACGACCCCGGGATCGTGACCTGAGCCCGAGGCAGACGCTTAACGACTGAGCCACCCAGGCGCCCCCCTCCCATTGGAGTATTTTGAATCATAGGTGTGACTAACCAGATTTAAGTTTTGAAAGCTCCTTCTGGAAGCAGGATGAAGAGCAGATTGTGGGGGATAGAGGCAATGTAGGTGAATCTGTTAGGAAACTCTCAGTATCTTTCAGGTGAAAGGTGATCACACCTAGGTCAAGAGTAGTGGTGATGGTGGTTGAGAGCTATTTAGGCGTGAGACCAGCATGACGTGCTTATGGACCCATAGAGGGGAAGGGGGGGAGGGCTGGAGGTGCCTTGAGGATTTGGACATGAGCGGTTACTAGAGGCAGTCATACTCCCTGGGGGCAGGGACCATCAAGAAGAGGAATGGAGGGAGGGCAAGATCATGAATCCCATTTTGGGCATTTTGAGCTTAATAGATTCTCTGTTCTTTCTGACACCAATTCTCTGACACCACCTGGGTATCCAGCAATTGAAGTCTGATTGTAACTACCCGGAGGTAGTATCAGATCCTGCAGGGTAAAGGGCTCATTCCTGTGAGAGAGCCCCCTTTCGGATGCCAGCTGCACATGGGGTGCCCAGGCCACCACACTTTGGGCCAGCCAAGTACACATTTGGGGGTTCCCACAATCCCCCCTTTCAGGTTCAGTAATCCACCAGAATGGTTCACAGAACTCAGGTCACGGGGATAGGAATGTGCTATTGCAAATATGCCGCTTCATCATAAGGATTATTTTGAGAAAGCAATTAAAGACAGCCAGCTCAAGATCTTTGTCCTCCCACTTTTTGCCTAAAAGCAGGGCCTAATTTTCCCTTTGTAAAAGTAACATAATAACTCTCCACTTCTAAATGTGTTTCCCTCTCTTAATCACCAGAAATGACCCTGGAGATGATGCTGACTTAAGTCTGCATAAACTTACTAAACCTTATAACCTACATAAACCTGACTAAATGACCTTTATCTTCCATTCGTTTCCCCCTTATATTTACCTTCCCACTATTACTGCCCCTAGAAGCCCAAGCACCTTTTCCTCTGTCACTTTTCCACAATTTATCACCCTTTGCTAAGGTGGGATATAAGCTCCTTGGCCTAACAGCTTTTAGGGGTTTTCACTTCTCTCTAGTGAAGTGCCCATGTGCATATGAGATAAACCTTTTTTTACTCCTAATCTGTCTTGAAGCCCTGTTACTCTTCTCTTTGGTGAAAATGTGAGAGGACTCCACCCTCATGGAGCTCTCGATATATTGGAGACCAACACTAACCAAAAAGCATACATCCAGTATTTAAGCATACATCCAGTATTTCAGGAAAAAAAAAAAAAAGAAAGTAAGAAAAGGAAAGCCAAATTACCCAGTAAGGTCATTTAACTGAACCTAAGAGGATAGAGGAAAAGTGTTTCCTCCCCAACACAGGAAAACACTTTATTTGCATTTACCAGTTTATCCAGTTGTGTAAAGGATACAACTCAGGAACAATGAAATGAAAAAGATGTGAGGAGAGGAGTTCAGAGCTTCCAAGCCCTCTGCAGGTACACCACCCTCCCAGTACGTCAATGTGTTCACCAACCAGGAAGCTCTCTGAAGCTTATTGTTCAAGAGCTTTCATAGAGCTCAATCTGCAGCCCCCTCCTCCACCCTGGGCTACCCTGAGGCCATCTAGGGGCCCTACCCTAAATCACCTCATTAACATAAATAGGTGTGATCGAAAGGGACTCATAACTTAAAGCACTCCCATCACTCAGGAAATTTCCAGCCTTGTAGGCCTTCTGTGCCAGGACTGGGGACAAAGGCCAAACACATATTTTTATTACACCACAGAAGGATATACAGGTCTAGAGCTGAGAAAAGGACAAGGGCCGAGGACTGAGCTTTTAGCAACTCGGGCATTGAAAGGCCAGAAGGAAAAGGATGAGCCTGCAGAGGGATAGAGAATGAGCAGGGCTGGAGGAATGAGGAGAGTTCTGTTCCTCGGATGCCACGGGAAGACTTCAGAAGCAGGAGAGGTAAGCATTCCACTTGGGGCTCACAGGGGCTTTGGGGTCCTCTCCCTTGTCTCCTGAAAGAGGTGGACCCAGTAGGGGATCTGGGTGCCTGAAGTCAGTCATTAAATGACGCAGCATGCAAAATAACTTCAAAATGTCATCCACCCCACTGAAATGTGTTTAGTCCAACTTCAAACATCATGTGCCTCAGCTGCTAAAATGTTTACTCCAGGCATTCAGAGGCTCCTAGCTTTACCATCATTTCTGGTTACCTACTGCTGCATAGCAAACCACCCCCAGACATAACTGCTTATTAAAATAACAACAGCATTTATTTTCTGCGTGAATCTGCAAGGTGGGCGGGGCTCCGGTTGTGGCTGCTTGGAGGTTGGGGAGGGGATCCACTGATGCTTGGGCTGGAAGATCGGACCGCCGGGCTATCCACTGGCAGTCCTCAGGCATCTCTGTGTGATCTCCAGCACAGTGGCTTCAGGGCTGGTCTGGTAACCTGTTTGCTCAGAAAGAAAGAGAGAGAGAGACGGAGATGCTGCGTGACTTTATGGTCTAGTCCAGAAGCCTCCCGGTGTCTCTTCTGCTACATTGTCTTCCTCAGAAGTGAGTCACGAGTGCCAACATGTTCAAAGAGACAGGAATTAGATTCCCTTTGATGGAAGAGTGTCCAAGAAATTGCAGGTGTGTCTTAAAACCATCAAACTATCATAGAGCAGGACAAATTAGAAAGGACTCGAGAATTCAGCTAGCTTAAAACTCTCATTTTTCGGATGAGCAAGCTGACACTCAAAGAGGGAGGGTTGTTCAAACTTTTCACTCAAGGCAAGAATTGAGCTGGAATAAGAACAGTCTTTTGATTCTTAGTCTTTGAGACCATGCCTCAGAATCGCATCTTTTTTTTCTTAAGATAACACCATTCCTTGATGACCATTGGTTTCCTTTTTTGATGGTTAGACAGTTGGGTAAATAAAGCTGATATTATTTACTTAACATGAAACTATGGAGGTGATCAGAACCCCAAAATATGCTACCTTGGCATTGTCTTGGTCTGTTTGGGATGGTATAATGAAAAAACATAGACTGGATGGCTTATGAGCAGTGAACTACTTCCCACAGTTCCAGAGGCTAGGAAGTCCAAGATCAAGGCAGATTTGGTGTCTGGTGAGAACCTGCTTCCCAGACAGCTGTCTTTTCACTATGTCCTCACGTGGTGGAAGGGGTTCACATGGTGGAGGGGCCAAGGGGGCTTTCTTGAGTCCCTCTCATAAAGGCACTAATCCCATTCCTAAGGGCCCCACCCTCATGATCCAATGATCCCCCAAGCCCCCACCTCCTAATACCTTCACACTGGTGTTTAGATTTCAACATATGAACTTTGAGGGGACACAAGCATGCAGACCATAGCAGGCACATTGATTATTTTGAAGTGAGGACAATTGAGAGCAGATACAGGAAGGGCTCTCTGCCCTCCTCCTTTCTACCTAAAAGCAGGGCATCGTTTCCTGCACCAGGAAAAAGAAAATATTCTTATCACCTGAGACAGAGTTGACACCAAGATGAATGTGGACAAACAAACCTACTAAACTAACTCTTAGCTTCCATTAGCTTCCCCCGTGTATTTCTGAGTCACTTTCCCACAGTTTATTACCCTTAGCCCAGACCCCTTTTTCCTCTGTCTTGCCACATCACCCCATCCCCCCGCCCCGCCCCACTGATTATCATTCTTTGTTAGAGTGGTACATAAGCTCTCAGGCCTGTTTATTCCAGTCTTCATTTCTTAACACGTGAAGACCTCCACGTACACACAAAACTCCTAACATGAAATCAACTTTTTATGCTTTTCTCTTGTAAATTTGTCTTTTTGTCAGTTTAATTCTTAGGCCCAAACACAGAATCTAAGCGGATAGAGACACCATATATAATATGTTAAAGTATTTCAAAAATACTTACTTTTTAAAGTATTTTATTTTATTTTTTTATTTTTTATTTTTTTAAAGATTTTATTTATTTATTTGAGAGAGAGAGACTGAGAGAGAGAGAGCACATGAGAGGGGGGAGGGCCAGAGGGAGAAGCAGACTCCCCGCTGAGCAGGGAGCCCGATGCGGGACTCGATCCAGGGACTCCAGGATCATGACCTGAGCCGAAGGCAGTCGCTTAACCAACTGAGCCACCCAGGCGCCCTACTTTTTAAAGTATTTTAAAAGAGCAGAAGCATTTTAGAAACATTTCCCCTAACTCTTCTTTAGCTTTTTTGAAGGAGATTGGATTGATTAAGGTAAAGTCACAGTGATTTTTCAGCCATGGAACTTCACAGAAAAATGCAGCCATGGAAACTTAAATGCAGCCATGGAAACTTCGTAGAAAAATGTCCTCTAGCTTGAGAGGATCAAATTTTGTAGTGCCTTAGGCCACTTTTGTCAGCACAACTGAAATATGGCGTTGGAATGAACCTGTAATAAATTTGAAAAAAACATTACCCTGCTCGCCTGGTTCATTTTTCTTTCTTATGTGGGCCTTTTAACAGAGAGTCAAGGAACTCTTAAGAGGTCTTAGTATACAGCTGACTCGCTTCAAAAGTGGAGAAAATAAAGCCAAGCAAGATCCTAATGATTTGCTTAACCAAAGCCATTAACCAATCTTCTGCTACCCAGAAGATTGAGGCTGGAATGATCTCTAATACAGCTAGCCCTTGCTCATCACCGTGTGTTAAAATCTACCAGCGTCACATATCCTCACACTGCTCACGGGGATGGTTACTGTTACACCTAGTATGGAGTCATGAGGGCCTACAAAGTTTTAATGAATCACTCTAGTTATCCAGGGTGGAATCTGCCGAGCCAGGATTTGGACTCCCATGGTCACAGCGCCCTGTCTGAACCCCACTGCAGCCCTCTCTGGGATCCCGCTGGAGACAAGTCATGTTGCTTTTGGCTCAAACAAACAAACAAAAAACCCCAAAAATCAAGTCAAAAGGGGCCTTCCCACGTTCCTAGGGATGAGGAGTTAACAAGAAAGGCTTAAGGACGGATTTTTCTATTTTTATTCTTAATTTCTTTGGTTTCTGTCTTTCAATGAGTTTTATTCATGTTTTCTGATCATCAAGATTTTAACATGATTTGCATAATATGTTCTAAGTGTAATTTGTAAGTTTCCTAGAGCTGACTGGCTTAATACCCAACCAATTTTTTTTCTGAAATTAACGGTCATTTAAATATTACATTTTAAAGATTTTATTTTTATTTATTTGAGAGAGAGAGAGAGAGAGCAAATGAAAGAGCACAGTTGGGGGGAGAAGCAGACTCCCCGCTGAGCAGGGAGCCCAACTTGGGGCTCGATCCCAGGACCTTGGGAGCATGACCTGTCCTGGGATCATGACCTGAGCTGAAGGCAGATGCTTTATCAACTGAGCCACCCAGCCTCCCCTAAACATTACATTTTAAAGAGCCCATTAGAATTGAGTTGACTTCCTATCTATTAACACTTCAAGTTTCATTTAACTTTTTATTCTCATATCAATTTTCTGTCCGTTTAAGTCATTTTACTTATATTTAGTGACTTTTCTCACTTGACTTTGGATGAGTGTAAATACCAGTCTGATCACAAGCATAAACAAATGTGTAAAAACTTAAAGTTCTTGGTATATGTGACACAACTCTGAGTAAACCTACGAAACTAGGAGCGCAAGACTGATACCAATCTACTAAAGTAGTAGCATGGCTGCACAGAGCCTCTGTCAGCTTCTAGAAGGAGGCCCTTCATTTGCCCTCTCAACCTTCTTGTCCAGAGCCTGCCTGCTTTCTCCCCTCTGTGTGTGAGGCAGAACTGAAAGTTTTGGGAAACAACTGGGTTTGACATCTTTCTTTGAAGGGAGGAGGGATGGAAGCCACATGTCTTGCCTTCTCACTACATGACAGAGATTTGGTCTCCTAATAGGGTCCATGACAGCCTGTGAGGGAGTGGAGTGGGCATGTGGCTGGCGAGCTCCACACACACCCCTCTTCCTCCTTTCTGGCAGGTATCCCACACACGTCTTTCCCCTACTCCCCTCCACAGTAGCATTTGTCTGATCTCAGAGGAATCCCCATCCTGACCATGACTGGTTCAGGAATGAGCAAGTGATCCCGCGCAGTAAGTTGTGAGGGGGAAGTCTGAAAGGAAGCTTCCAAGGGATGTTTCCTTCTTCCCAAGAGAGAGCAAGAGATGATGCAATAGTCATAACTACCTTGCTACAGTCAGAGGTGAGGTGCTAACTGAGCATGGGAAACGGAAAGTTGACATGAGCTGCTAAGTTGATGCTTCTCAGTGGGAAGGCTATTGGCTTTGTGAGTAGGGCAAGTCTTTGCTGTGACCATCTGTAGCAAACATTTTAAGATCTTTAACATCCATGAGCCCTGCCCTCAAAATGCACTGGCAACCCCAGGAATGTGACAACCATAAAATCCATACTCTTGTTTCCAAACCTCCCTCCCCCATTGAGAATCATGATACTCTGTCTTTGGACCTCCTATCATACAACCTTTTGATTTAAACCAGTTTAATTGAGCTTTCTGCTGGTTGCAGCCCAGGGTCTCCTAACAGGAAGGAATTATTATAGTAATTTTGAAAGAAAGAATAAATGAGCCTCAAAGAGGTCAATGAATGTGCCCAAGGATATCAACGAGCAGGTGGCAGAGCCAGCATTTGGCTCTAGATCTAACTTCAAAGCTTGGCTACTTCGTCCCTATTTGCTTTCTCTCCAGGCACATGGAAGTTACTCTGAACCTTACTATTCTGTTTTCTCTTTCCCATCAGTTTCCTCCAAAAGAACAAATGTTGTTAGTTTGTTCAGTGGAAAAATATGAACAAACAAAAACAAACAAGCAAAAAAAATGAAGGACAGAAGTTTTACGTGGAAAAAATTAATGTATGCACAACACATATCTGTTTGTTTATGCATGGTGTATTTCTGGAAAAATCCTGTTATAGGGGTTGCCTCTAGGGAGTGGAGCTGAGGGACTGGGGCTATGAGGTGGGAGGAAAACTTACTTTCATTGTAGATCCTTTCTACTGTTTGAATTCTTTGTCTTGTGCAAGTATCTTTTCATTTTATTAAATAGTAAAAATTTTAAAGCACTTATAGATAAATTTTATATTACATATATTTTGCCATATCTTAAAAATATTAAAAAAAGCATTCATAGGATTCAATATTTAAAAACTGAACTTGGGGCGCCTGTGTGGCTCAGTCAGTTAAGCATCTGCCTTCTGCTCAGGTCATGATCCTGGAGTCCTAGGATCGAGTCCCACTTCAGGCTCCCTGCGCAGCGGGGAGTCAGCTTCTCTCTCTCCCTCTGTCGCTCCCCCTGCTTGTGCGCTCTCACTCTCTCTGACAAATAAATAAATAAAATCTATAAAAATTGGGTTCATTATAGCACGTGACTCTTCCTTCTCACTGGCTACCTTTGGCTGCTTGGTCTTATTCCTCTGCCCATTCTTCCTTTTATTATAATGAGGACATCTTTTCCTTTTCCATATCACTGTTACCTAGCATGACCTCCACCAGTCCTTTGGCGCAGCCCTGATGGAGGAATCTTACCTGACCTTTGCTTTGACACCATCCGTATACATCTCCCAAGTATGGTCCAAACTCCTTACCTGTAAATAATCTGACTCCAATCACTTTTCCATCCCCTCTTCTCTATTCACCTTAAGAAGTTATTTTCCACAAAATTCTTCTAGGAGCCCCCTGGGCTGATATGAGCTGAGACAACAGAGCCCTAGGCCCTCTGCTCCAAATCTAGCTGAGAAACTGTACTTTTACCTGTGTTACATATTGGGATTCCCCACCATATTGTTTGAGCAAAGAACTCCACAGTAAAATAATGTCATCATCATCACCATCATCACCAACATCATCACGACCATCATCACCACAACCATCACACATCATCACCATGACCATCATCACCATCATCATCACCATCATTATTACTATGACCATCATCACCGTCATCATCATCACCACCATCACCGTGATCATCACCATCATCAACATCACCATCATCATCACCATTATCATTACCATCATATTTTAAGTGCTCTAGAGAAAACTTTTCTACAACTTATTCCCTTAAAAGTGCTTTTGCTCTTCTCATTGCCTGGAATATCTGCCCCCACCTCCACTTTTTGACCTGGTCTTTAAGGCAATTTCCAAATTTTACCTCCTTTATGACATTTTTTGGGATCAACCTAGTCAGTAATGGTGACTTTTGCTCCGAGGCAGATTTACACTGAAACTCCTGAAGCTTAAGTGTTCTTTGACCCCTTCTGATGTATTCACAGTCATGCTTTTGTAAAATTTGCAGGAGTATGGTGTTTTAACCACAATTAATTAAGACCACTTGTGTGAGGTGGTTTTAGAGTGTCCTGTAGCACTTTGGGATCCAGATGAGAGACAAATGAGTTGGGGACACATCTTTCAATTTAATGGAGTATGTTTAGGTGGTGCACAATGACCTGCATTTGTCTATCTAAAGTGTTATTAGATGTCTGGTGTCAGAATGGCTTCTAGCATGTTACTGTGGCCCACTCTGTCTACTCAGCCAGTGGTGTGACAGGAAGGTACAAAGCCAGCATCAACAGCACCACATGAAGGTGTCCTATGGTGCTGTGATGGACAGCTCCCACATAGTTCCCAGGGATCCTCCCTCCTGATGTTCAGGCTACAGGGAGAAGAAGAAAACTTTTCTTCTAAACTACTAGGTTCTGGGGCACCTTGTGTGGCTCAGTCTGTTAAGCAGCTGCCTTCAGCTCAGGTCATGATCCTGGGGTCCAGGAATGGAGCCTTGAGTCCGGGCTCCCTGCTCAGCGGGGAGTCTGCTGCTCTCTCTCCCTCTGCCCCTCTCCCCTGCTTGTGCTCTCTCTCTGTCTCCCAAATAAATAAATAAAAAATCTTTAAACTACTAGGTTCTGGGGACCCTGAAAATTAAGCTGACAAAAGACAGATTAACAGGAGAAAAGGAAACAGTTTATTTACATGTGCAGCACTCATTCACAGGGGAGAAACTCAGTGATAAGTAACTCACAGGGGTGGTTAGTGGTTAGAACTTGGGCTTAAACATCACCTTAACAAAGAACAATAAATTTGTAGAGAAGTGCAAAACAAAGGAAAAAGGATAAACCCTTTTGGAGGTGGTAAAGCTGGTAAGGTAAATGTATAGGGGAAACTAACAGAAGATAGTGTTGTTTTAGTAAGTTTCCTCCCATGCTGCCTGAGCTGATGTGAATCAAGAGTCTTAAGAGCTGTCCTCTTTAGGGTAAAGAGAGGAAAACATTTTTACAAATGGAAATTTATGTTGTGCTTCTAGCCAGATAGGGGGAGGGCAGAGAGCTTTTTTCTTTGTCTACTGTTTCTTAATTTTCTTTAGCTCAAAATAATCCTCATGCCAAAGTGGGCATATTTTGGGATGGCATATTCCAATGCCCTCCATTTTGTATAATCTCTTTTCCTTGAGTGTGGGTAGAGCCCAAGGCCTCCTTCCTACTGAATAGTGATAGGATGTCACTCCCATGTTAAGTCTTCTGTTGACACTCTCTGGCTCTCTCCGTCTTAACTGACATTCTGAAGAAGCCAGATGCCAAGTTGTGAGATGTTCTGAAGGAAGAGGCTCATGTGGAAAGGAAGATTTTTCTTTTACGATAATTACGTGAAATAGAATTTATTAGCTTCCTGCACTTGTAGGCACAAACCTATAATACATCTTTTACAGCTGCTGTGTGAAAGAAACTTGATGGGAGTTTTCCAAAATTTTCCCTCTCCACCACCCTATAATGAAGGATAATTGGAAGAAAGGCAAGCAGGGACAAGGCGCCCCCGTCCTAAGAGGAAACCATCCTTTTTTTTTTTTTTACATTTTATTTATTTATTTGAGACAGAGAGAATGAGAGAGACAGAGAGCACATGAGAGGGGGGAGGGTCAGAGGGAGAAGCAGGCTCCCTGCCGAGCAGGGAGCCCGATGCGGGACTCGATCCCGGGACTCCAGGATCATGACCTGAGCCAAAGGCAGTCGCTTAACCAACTGAGCCACCCAGGCGCCCAAGAGGAAACCATCCTTAAAAGGATTTTATACTGCCCTGGAAGGAGGCCTCCACCCTTTCCCTGCTTGTTGGAGGTGGTTGGAAAGTCACCCAAGATACATTTCTTTCCTCAGTGGCACTTCCTGACTCCTTAGGTTAAGGTTAAATTTAATATGGTTTTGAAAAAAATGTTTAATATATATTTTTACATAGCATATTTTTATATATTTTATATAATATATAAATACATGGATTTTGAAAAAACTTTGTCTCAAAACCATATTAAATTAAACCTTCACCATAAATATATTGCCATATATCTGCATACACAGAGTATCATTGAAAAGTTATCCAAGGGGCACCTCAGTCGGGTGCCTCAGTCGGTTAAGCGTCTGCCTTCAGCCTAGGTCATGATCTCAACGTTCTAGGATCGAGTCCCGCATCGGGCTCCCTGCTCAACAGGGAGTCTGCTTCTTCCTCGGCCTGCCGCTCCCCCTGCTTGTGTGCTCTCTCTCACTCACTCACCCTCTCTCTCAAATAAATAAATAAAAATCTTAAAAAAAAAGTTATCCAAAAAACCAGTAATAGAGCATGCTACAGGGGGAAATTTGCCTTAGAAAATGTGTCTTTCAATTTTTTTTTTTTTTTTGAGAGAGAGAGCATGAGTAGGGGGAGGGGCAGAGGGAGAGAGAGAATCCCAAGCAGGCTCCACACCCAGCTCGGAGCACAATGCAGGACTCCATCTCACGACCCTGAGACCATGACGTTAGCCAAAATCCAAAGTCAGACACTTAACAGACTGAGCCACCCAGGTGCCCTGTGTTTTTTAATTTTTAAGGGAAAATTTCCCAAGATAAATGTATTGTTTTCCTTAATACAAAAAGCAATACTTACTCACTAGGGAAAAATTAGAAAATAGAGAAAAAGTAGGAAAAAGAAAGTATGAACATTCATAATTTCATCCAGCAATAATCCTGTTAGTATCTTAGCATTTATCTTTTTCTATCTGCCCCTATTCCACTCCCTCAGACCCAGAGTTTATTGCCTGCTTCTCTGGTATACTTCTTACCATTTACCACCCTGGTTGGGTCTGACTTGTTTCCAAATCTTTTCTCCAATGAGCACATCTCTGCTTGGAGAACAGGGATTGTGTGTAGTTGGTCTTTGTAATTTTCCCGGAGTGTGAGATAGGAGGCTTGGTCTGCATAAGGACCTGGGAGACCATTTCTGCAAATTATGTGATCTCCCTGAGCCGTTCCCTCACCTGTAAAATGGAATAATGTTAGTGCCTACTTAAAGAAGATAATCCATGCAAATTGCTTTCAATGATTGTTTTCTAATATGACCTATTATTAGCATAGTGCATTCATTCACTTAGCACACATTTATTGCATGTCGATTATGTGCCAGACATTCTTCTAGGTGCCAGGGACACAGCGGTCAACAAAACAGTCACAAAACCCTGCCTTTAGGGAGCTCCCATCCTACTGTCTGGCTGGGAGTGGAGACCATATACAAAATATACAGCATATCTGATAATGACAGTTGTTACGGGAAACAGTTTTACACGTAGGTGCTCATTATATGTGTTTATTGAGTCATTTACTGTTCCCTAGCCTACTCTCCCCCACTTTCTCTCTGTCCCAAGTCCTGCTTTCCCATGGGATTAAATAACGCACACGGGGGTTACCCCCTCCAGACCTGCAGCGGATCTTAGACATAGGACTGATGAGGGCCGCAGTGTGGAAAAACCAGGCCAGAAGTCATGCAACACCCTTACCGATGGCATTCGGAGACACCAATACGTGTTTTTACGTGGGTTTTCTTCCGGATGAGCACACGGTTGTACTCTGCAGTTTGCACTCAGTTGTGATCAATAGTTGCTGCTCTGTGAAAGGGGTGGGGGTTGGGAGGTGCTGGCTGGAGCGTGTTTGACCCCTTGTGTTACCAAGCAGCGGCTCCTGTCCTGTTTCAAAACCCCCTAGAGCCGGAACTTGAACCTCACAAGATGGGTGGGCTAATGGACGACACTATTTTAAGACAAGCATCTCTTTGTAAATAAGCAAAGGCCAAATCTATGAGCCCAAGCCTAAAACAAATCAGAGTGGGAGGAACTGTGATTTTTTCTTAATGGGAAAAAATAAAACTTAGAGCATATCCAACACTGAGATAAATGTAGGGTGTTCTTGTTAGAAGATTTTAAATATGTGGAAGTTAATTTATTACTACAATATTCCTATATCCAAGCATTGACTAGTGTTCATGCAAATTTTAAATCTTCGTATTGTGTATTCATATTTAGTAATTTTATTATCCCATTATTATGATGGTGAAAATTCCACCACACAAATCTTTTACTACAAACTGGCATTGGATTTGGTTTTTTAAAGGATGGTTTATTTATTTATTTATTTTTAAAGATTTTATTTATTTATTTGAGAGAGAGAGCACGAGGGGGGCGGTTGCAGAGGGAGAAGCAGGTTCCCTGCTGAGCAGGAAGCCCGAGGCGGGCTCGATCCCAGGACCCTGGCATCATGACCTGAGCCTAAGGCAGACGCTTAACTGACTGAGCCACTCAGGTGTCCCGCGGATTTAATACTGCTTACTTTATATGGGTAAAGCCGAAATTGATTAAAATCTGTAATTTTTCCTTTTGCCAAATATAAAGTTTCCCACAAAAGTCACAAAACAAATCCATGAATTGCCCAGGGATCCTCGCCTCCTGGTATTTAACGTCCCACCCCCTCCACTCCCCGCCCCCCACCTGCGGAACTGTGTAACCAGCAGGAGCCTGTGGAGGTGACTGGGCACACCTTCCCAGCTGGGTTACAAAAGCCACTGAGGGTTCTCCTTGCTCTCCTTTAGGAAAGCATTAGGAAAATCAGCCACCATGTGGTGAGAGCACTCAGGCAGCCCCGTGATCAGCCAACATCCATCTGCCGGTCTTCTGGGCAAGCAAGCCTCCTTGGAAGCCAATCTAAGCCTTCAGACGGCTGTAGCCTTCACTCATATCTTCAGTGCAACCTCAAGAGAAACTGAGTCAGAACCACCCAACTAAACCACTCCCAAATTCCTAGCACTCAAAATCTGTAAAATATGTTTATTCTTTATGCTCCTAAATTGAAGGTTATTTTGTTACACAGCAATAGATAGTTAATGTAGTCTAGGAACATAAGTGTCTATAAAAGCATAAGAAATGTCTAGAAAGATGCACATGGCAATGTGTTAAACGTGGAGGAGGGGGCACCTGGGTGGCTCAGTCCTTTAGCGTCTGCCTTTGGCTCAGGTCATGGTCCTGGGGTCCTGGGATTGAGCCCCGCATCAGGCTCCCTGCTGAGCAGGGAGTCTCCTTCTCCCTCTCCCTCTGCCTTCTGCTTCCCCTGCTTGTACACTCTCTCTGTCCCTCTGTCAAAAATAAGTAAAATCTAGGGGTGCCTGGGTGGCTCAGTCGTTTAACGTCTGCCTTTGGCTCAGGTCATGATCCCAGGATCCTGGATCGAGCCCAGCATCGGGCTCCCTGCTCAGTGGGAGCCTGCTTCTCCCTCTCCCACTCCCCCTGCTTGTGTTCCCTCTCTCGCTGTGTCTCTCTCTGTCAAATAGGTAACTAAAATCTTAAAAAAAATAAACATGGAGGAGGTGCAGTAATAACAAGGAAATTAATGTTTATCTGTATTGCTTTAATGTTTTCTTCAGATGAATATATGTATGTTTCAATTATATAATTAGAAATAAATTTAAAGGCAAAACTTTAAAGCAATCAAGATGTCCTTTATAGGTGAATGGAAAACTGTGGTATAGCTATACAATGCAATGGAATATTATTCAGGAATTTTAAAAAATGAGCTATCAAGCCACAAAAGGACATGAAGGAAACTTAAATGCTAGATGAAAGAAGCCAATTTGAAAAGGCTACATACTGTATGATTCTGCCTATATGACATTATGGGAAGAGACAAAACTATGGAGACAGTAAAGAGATCACTGATTGCCAGGGTCTGGGGGGAGGGATGAATAAGTTGCACACAGAGGATTTGTAGGGCAGTGAAACTATTCTGTATGATACTATAAGAGCAGTGACATGTCATTATGCATCTGTCCAACCCCATACAATGTACAACACCAAGAGTGAACCTTAATACCAACTATGGCCTTGAAATAATAATAGTGGCCTAATACTGTCCTCTCAATTATCACCAATGTGCCACACTCATGCATGATGTTAATAATATAGAAAATGGTGGGGTGAGGGACTATGGATTATATGGGAACTAACTACACTTTCCACTCAGTATTTCTGTAAACCTAAAACTGATCTAAAAAATAAAGTCTAGGGGTGTCTGGGTGGCTCAGTTGGTTAGCCATCTGCCTTTGGCTCTGGTCATGATCTCAGGGTCCTGGGATCGAGCCCGCATCCAGCTCCCTGCTCAGCTCAGCGGGGAGCCTGCTTCTGCCCCGCCCCCCCTCCTGCTCTGTCTCTTGCTCTCTCTCGAATAAGTAAATAAAATATTTTTGAAAAATAAAGTCTATTAATTATTTAAAAAATACAGTAAATTTTAAAAGATGAATAAAGACAAATATACAAATACGGATATCACATCCTATTTGCCAGAGAACCAATCAGGGCCAGCTGGAATAGCAACTTCTGTGAGCAAGATGGAAAGAATGATTCATCTGTCACCCTTATTTCTATCAATGTTTTGTTTTTTTTTTTCTTTCTTTTCTCCAGCCAGCAGATAGAAGTTCAAAAATTTTGACTTTGGAATGGAGACTATTCCAAAACCCTGGTCCCTTACAGGTATATATTGTTAAAACATACCCCCCAAAGCTAACAACAGATTGAGAGTGGACTCTTGTAATGTTCCAGGAGATTCTGGGCCAGGGAGAGTCCACCAGATCTGAAAGAATGTGGCTATAAGCCTTACTGCAGAGCTTCAGACCAGTAGGCAGGCAGCTCCCACTGGACCACTGCCTCCGCTGAGCAGGTCACATTCCTTTTCTGGGAGGCAAAGTGTGGCCAGCCAGTTCCTGGGAAGCAGATGACAGTCCCTGGGTGAGGTTATCAACGTGCTGGGGTGAACAGAGATGAAGAGGATTGTTCAGGGTCTGGGGAAAGGATGCCAGGGGACAAATTGCCTAGAGAGGCTGAGCAATCATTAAAAGGATTGATCTAGCCTTGGGAGATGGCGCCCCCAACCCGGTCCACAGTGGTACCCAGCATGAGATCTGGCCTGGTAACAGCACACGGTCGGGAGTATTCTTCCTCATTCACTGACCATATAGCATAGTGCTGGTGCTGGGGTGCAGAGGTGAGCCAGCCCAAAGTCCTGGGATTGTTGGGGATTCTATTCGAGAGGGGCTCAGATCATGTTCACGCGAGTGTGAATGATGATACTCGTTAAAAGCAAAGTAAGGGGGAGGGGTAAGGAGGATAGGATGAGCGGAAGACGTCGTGATGGGTAAGGGGGTCAGGGAAGGCATGGCCGCTGGAAACGGAAGTCTGGTGAATGTGGCTGGAGGGAGGGACCTGGCTCTCTCCGGGGGGTACAGTGGACCCCTAAAGCCCAGCCTCAGCCAGATGTACTATTGCATCATGGGACCAAGGCTTTTGTAGATGAAATGGGCCTCCCTGCCTTCTTAGATTACACCATTGTAAAAACAGTCTAAGCGTGCTGTCCACCTTATCCCATTTAACCATGCTACTCAGGACAGCTTTGTATCGAAGGGGAAATGCCCTCAGAGATCCCCCTGTGCCTCTTGAGAAGGAAGCCGAGAGATGGAAACGCCTTCATCGGAGGGCTGGTTTGTGAGCTCACAGTTCGAGAGGCCTGGTGGAGGACTGGCCACGCCACCCACCTCCGTGGGCCCCTTGACCACGGGGACATCAGTGTTACATGGGTCCTACCATGGTCCCTTCCCATGTGACTGCCTTCTTCCCTTCCCCTCCTGGTTGCGCTGGGGCTCTGGTTTGCCCCCAGTCCAGCAGTTACATACTCGTGAGGAATCACAGACTCTAAACTGTGCAGTGTGTCCGTTAGCACATGACTCCGGAAATCATCTGACAGAGCCAGCAACTCATGTCCATTTGCACGGAGACCTAGTTTTGTCCTGAGTGTCACCCGGGACTAGGGAGGTGGTGAATGCAGGTTTTGCTTGTTTGTTTTGTTATGTTTTTAAAGAAGCATCCTTAAAAAGGATGAACTTTCAAAAGAAAAGGATGGGCAGCTCAGAATAAACAAGGCTTCTAATCCTTCCTGCCTCAGGCCATACTTACCTCAGGCCTTTCTGAAAAAGAGATTATAAATTAAACTGTGATCAGAGAGGAAAAGCACAGAGAGGTTCTGAGATTGAGGAGAATGAAGTATGATCAGGAAATTAGAATAATAGCATTTTAAACCAGGAGAATAGGAAAAAAACAGCAAAATATCAGTACAAAACTCTTACTTTTATACAAAAGTACCAGAGTTAATTATCCAACAGTTGAGCAAAACACATGTATAAAAGACCTCCATTTACAGAACTACAAAATTACAATGTCCTCAATGATGGGGTAAATGTTCAGTTTCTGGGTGTTACAGCTCCGCATTATGCTTATTTCTCCCAGTGGTTTATAAGACTTTGTGAGCGAACTCATTTTCATGGTTTTCTGTGGGAGTTCTGTGAGCCCTTCGTGGTGAAAACTTTGGCATGGTCCAGAAGAGTATGAAGTTTCTTTCTGCGAGCACCTTTGGAGGCTTCAATGGTCACAGGCCTGATTTTGTATTATTTTCTCAGGCTTCAGTTCTTGGGCCATGCAGGTGTTGGGTTCAGACCCAATCCACCTCACCACCACCTATGGCCCAGACCTGTCACTCTTCCCCTACCAGTGACACTAAGGAGAGCGGGCACACTTTCTCAGCACTTCCGTTAGATGTGCCAAGCACCACATCTCTGAAATCCTGCCCCTCATGCTGCTATCCAGCCCATACTCCCGCATCAACTGCTTCCTACCACTTGCGTTCTGTTTTCTCTCTCTATTTCTGATACCAAGGGTTTACATTTCATTCTTTCAAACTTGGTTTGAAAGGGAGCTATGTGGGTTTTTTCCCTGTAACTTAAAACAATCAACTTTATGAGTATAAAGTATATAATTTCCTGGGGATGTGTGTGTGTTTTATCCAGGCTTACTCCATGTATTTGTAGCAGTGATAGATGTCATCCTGGTCTGCCATGTTGCTGGAACCCAAGTGTCCATGAACAGGTGACTAGATAAACAAAATATGGTATCTACGTACAATGGGATATTGTTAGGGCATAGAAAGTTCTGACACATGCTATAACTTGGATGAACCTTGAAAATATGCTAAATGAAAGAAGCCAAACACAAAAGACCACAAATTCTAAGATTCCATATATATGAAATATCCCAAGAGGGAACTCCATGGTGACAGAAAGTAGATTCGTGGTTGTTTAGGATTGGGAGACTGGAGAGGCAGGGAATGATAGCTAAAAGGGATAAGATTTCTTTTTAAGACAGTGAAACATTCTCACGCTGACAGTGATGATGATCGCATGTATCTGTGAATATACTGAACACCTTTGAATCATATACAATGGGTGAATTGTATGATATGTAAATTATATCTAAATGAAGCTTTTTTTTAAAAAAAAGTGATGCTTCCTTTAAATCTGGTTCTTTCAGCTTAGAGAGCCAAATGGGCAAACACAAGAGATGGATTTAGTTGGGGTAAATCTGCACAGACTGAGCAGGGGATTTTGATGGTATCCTATCAACTTTCTTATCTTCTCTTTAGAACTTATTTGTATCCCTATCAGTAGTTCTTTTACACCTATCAAACCCTCTTAAGAAAAACTCTTTGCATTTGGATCAAAAGAATTTTTTATGACAATTGTCATCCCAAAATGTTCAAGTTCTCTCCATTTCCTATACTCCTACCCCAGGTTTATGGATATAATCTTTGATGTTCTTTTCCCCCACATTTTTAACAGCCTCTTTCATTTGCTTTTACTGTTTTGAAAATATCTTTACTGAAGTATAATTCACATACCATGCAATTCACCCATTTGAAGTGTAAAAATCAATGTTTTTTTTAAGCTTTTTTTTTAATGTGTTTTTGTGGTGTATTCACAGATACATGCAACCATCACCACAGCCAGTTTTAGAATATTCTCATCACCTCACACGCATACACACACACAAACCCCTTACCTACCCTTCAGCTATTTCTAATGAACACACGTTAAAGCTATGTAAGCTTAGTAAGCTAAAAGTTTGGGGCACAACTAATATCTTTATCTCATTTGTGTTACAAATAAAATCAACCCCTTTTATTTTAGAGTTGTTCATTCTTTTATATTAAAAAAGGGCAAAAATGAAATAAAATATTCACGTAGTTGGGAAATCACTGCTCTACGGCAGAGGTGGTAATTCAGCCAGAACTGAATTGTTGACCGAAAGTCAGGCGCATCTGGAAGACAGAGATGCTTGTTAGTTGTCATACATGAATGGTGGTTTGCGGGTGTTGGTGGACATTGAGAAAGTATACATTGGGTAATAGTCGGTACATGAAACAGAAAACTGCTTATCGATCATGTTTGGGATAAAGGAGACAAAAAGCTAAAGCCTGAGAAATAAGTTTAAATCACAAAAATAGAAGGATTGAAGGATTAAGAATGAATTAAATATTAAAGAGTTAAAAGTAAAATAATACCCCCCCAAATAAAGATACTTGATTTTGTTTTAAATAATGAAACTAAAAACTTAGGGCAAGGAGGACATATTCCATTTAATAAAAGCTACAAGAAGTATAAAATATCTGCAGATAAACTTAACAAGAAATATATAGGCTCAAATCTGTACATTGAATAAAACTGTTTTTCTATTGAGAGACACAAAAGAATACATAAATAAATGAAAAGAAGGGCCCTGTACTTGAATAGGAAGAAACAATAGTAGAGAGGTGTTCATTCTTCCTAAGAGAATCCACAAATTTACTGGGAACCCCCAAAATAAAAATATGTTGGAAAGCTATATACTAAAATTCATATGAAAATAGCCAGGAACGGGGGGCCTGGGTGGCTCAGATAGTTAAGCATCTGCCTTCGGCCCAGGTCATGATCCCAGGGTGCTGGGATTGAGCCCCACATTGGGCTCCTGGCTCAGCAGGAAGCCTGCTTCTCCCTCTCCCTCTGCCTCTCTCCCTGCTCATGCTCTCTCTCTCTATCTCTTTGTCTCAAATGAATAAATAAAAAAAAAGAAAAGAAACTAGCCAGGAAAAGTCTGAGAAGAAAAAAAGAATGAGGAGGAGGTTGGTCCTAACACATATTAAAGCATATTTTAAAGCTATTTACTTAACACATGTGACTAGGAAAACAGATCACTAAAACAGAACAGAGAACCTAGAAATAACAATAGGAACTATGTGATGAAGGTGATATTTAGCATCAGTGGAGAAAAGATGAATTATTTAAAAACTACTACTGATGGGGCGCCTGGATGGTGTAGTCAGTTGAGCTTCCTGCTCTTGGTTTCGGCTCAGGTGCTGGTCTCAGGGGTCCTAGGATCAAGCCCCACATTGGGCTCTGTGCTTGGCATGGAGTCTGCTTGGGATTCTCACTCTCCTCACCCCTGCCCCTTCCCCCCAACTCTCTCTCTAAAATGAATGAATAAATCTTTTTTTAAAAAATGTATAAAAAAATTACTACTGGTAAAACCAGTTGACCATTTGGGAAGAAATGAAGCTCTTCCTTGATTCTAATTCTCAAAATAAATTCCAGAGAGACTGAAAATTTTAATGTCAAAATTGAAAACAAAAGAGACTAGAAAAAAGCACAGTACAGGGGAAAAAAATCTTAGATAGGAGAAGACCTGAATTAAGGAAGAAACACAGGTCAAAAGCCATACATGAATTTATCTGCAAAGCATAAAAAAATAATTTACTTGCATAAAAACCTATCATTTCTTCATGACAAAAAATATATATATAATAAACAAAATCTAAAGAAAACATACAGGGAACAATACTTCCAACACCTACGATACCTATGACCTATGCATTGGAGGGCAATGTGATAATATCTACCAACATTTTCAAAGCAAATAGTTTTGACATACGAACTGTACTTCTAGAACTTTTTCCATAATCTCATGTGTATGTACATACTTTACTGAAGTACTATTTGTAACAGGAAGAGATCAGAAACAACCTACGTGCTCTATAAAAAGGGGACAGATTCGATACATTATGTACATCCATAATTTGTGTTATTGGTGCAACCCTTACAAATATTGGGGTAGGTCTTTGCATGCTGATTTAAAACAGTCTCCAAGATACAAGGTTAAAAAGAAAACCAAAGGTCCAGACTGTGTGAAAAGCAAGCTTCTATTGGTTCAATAAAGGGGGAGGAGTATGCTTATTATATGCATAGACCGTTTCTGGAAGAAAACACCAGATGCTGGTAACACTGTTGCCTCTGGAGACAGGGATTAGCAGACCAGCGGTCTTGCTTGCTTTTCATTGTTTACCCTTTTATCATTTTCCATTTCATCTCGTGCTTTTATTACTTTTCCAATTAAAAATAGTTAATAGAAAATCCAGGAAAACAAGTTGGAAGCAGGACATTTTTACCTTAAAGAAAATAAAGGAAATTAAAGCAGAAAGATAAAATGGAAAACAAACAGCAGACATTAAGGCAATTTTATATACTTGAATAGTGTGGAGATACAGAGCTGTAAAATCAAACATGCCATTGATAAAACAGGAAAAATAATAGGGGACTATGAAAGAAGAAGGGAAAAGATAACCTCTGGAGGCAGACAAAGCCAAGAGTCCTCAGTGCAGGCTATAGGTTGGAAATGGGTACCCACTGAGTATCCCCCAAGGATGCCTGAAGCTGAGCCAACCACACAGGGTCTAGGCAAGACCCAGAAGCAGAAAAGGGCAAGAAGGACAGAGGGCGTGCAGGCTGTGGGGGTAGGACCAGGGTGTGGCAGGGACGCTCCTCCAGTCCACTCTCTTTTGAGCACAGATGCTGTGGTTTGGAGAACGATGGTTGAGGATGGGGTGTGAAATAAAGGCTGTGCCTTTGGAGCATCCTATTCCCATGGAGACGGTGGGCTTGGGCAGATTGTTGGGGAAGTGGGTCTGGGCAGACAGCATCTGGACAGAACTTGTTTCCATTAGTGATCCCATGTGACAAAGATAAGCAGTGGCCCAAGTGGTTTCATTGGGCTCCAACCATCTCCTCTCTCTAGGCAGAGAGAGCCCCATTTGGACTCCTCAGGGAGGCGAAACCCTTAAGAAGCAGACACTGGGTCTTAGGTAATTAACAATAAAGGAGACGTAACTATTTGGAACCTGACAAGGATTGAGTGCAGAAGCAGGTAAGCGAATCCACTGTCCTCTTTTTTTTTTTTTAAGTTTTTATTTATTTATTTGACAGAGAGAGTGCGAGTAGGCAGAGCAGTAGATAGAGGGAGAGGGAGAAGCAGGCTCCCCACTGAGCTGAGCAGGGAGCCTGATGCGGGGCTCAATCTCAGGGCCCTGGGATCATGACCTGAGCCGAAGGCAGAGGCTTAACCAACTGAGCCACCCAGGCGCCCCCACTGTCCTCTTTTAAGCCAATCACTAAAAAGATGTGCAAAATGTATAAAACATTGCTTCCTTTCTAATTTTCTTTTGTCTTGGAAAATATAGGGTTTTTCCATAAAAGAAGGTTTTTTATGTTAACATACAATTTTTTTTAATCAATCAATATTTTAGATTTTTCTGTTTTAATTTCTATTATGGTAAGTATGGTATAACCCACATAAACAAAAGCTTCTTCACGGTCTTCAAAAACAACAATGATGACAACAGCAATAGTTACAATAAAGAGGTCCCAGGACCAAAAACTTGAACTACTGATTTGGGAGTAACACCAGTAGCTCCATCTGGGAGGATGTGCATGGCTTTCAACTGTTCTGAGGTTACCTTTTAGTAGGTTCCCTTTGGCTCTGTCCCTCAATCCCCTGAATTGAAGCCATAATCTCCACCTCTGAGTAGATTCTGGCATGGTGACCAGAGACCTACTTAGCTCAGGATCCCTTCCTCCTACTTCGAAGATCTCTGCCTGTGTGGGAGGTAGAGGGACGCAAGGTAGAATATATTCAGTCCTGAGATGGCAGTTGGGTAAATAAAACCCATTTAACTGAACCAAGGGGATTAAAAAGTGGGGTAGAAAGTGAAGACAGCACAGCATGGATCAGGTAGCATTTGGGCCAAATCTTGAGGGACATGTTGTATTTGGCCTTGCAATGTAACATACAGAGATCTGAAACAATCTTAGATACCCTGATTTCATCATGGTAAAAGCAAGTCAGTTCTTGTCTCCTGCCTACTCTTCTTTCTATCTCTACATCTCCTCCTATAACCAGGCATCATTCCTCCATCTCTTTGGCATGCCTTATAATAAGACAATTATCAGAAGTGTGTTTAGAAATACTCTGGATGACTTGACACTGAGAGTAAGCTCAAGATTAGGTGATGGCAGGGGTGCCTGGGTGGCTCAGTCGTTAAGCATCTGCCTTTGGCTCAGGTCATGATCCTGGGGTCCTGGGATCGAGCCCTGCATCAGGCTCCCTGCTCAGGGGGAAGCCTGCTTCTCCCTCTCCCACTCCCCTGCTTGTGTTCCCTCTCTCTCGCTGTGTCTCTCTCTCTCTGTCAAATAAATAAATAAAATCTTAAAAAAAAAAAAAAACATTAGGTGATGGCATAAGCCTGTGAAAAGACCAGAGGCATTGGAGTAGGGCAGAACTCATTTGGAATTTTGGCTTTCCCATGTCTTTACTCTGGGATCTTGAGCAAATTACTCAGTTCTTTAATCCTCAGTTTCCCCATCTGGAAAATGGACACAGTAGTACCAGCCTCTCAGAATTAAGGCAATTAATCATAAACATTTGTGGAAGCATAGTGCCTGGGACAAGGCACTCATGTAATGATGGTTAACTTCTTTCCTTGTGTTCCCACCTCCTCCCTCCACCCCTGTAGAGACACTCAGATGAGGATTCCAGCCATGACCAGGTAACCTTTGTGAGGATAGAGCCATCTGCACGTTAGTTCTTGGGTGAAGGTAAGAGTTTAACTAGACTAAAAAACACAATGTGTGTCACATGTAAGTAGCCGTTTCAGTGATTTTCTGTTAATGGCAAGTCAGTGAAAGCACAGGTACTATTATGAGAATTTGAGGTAGGTTAACCAGACCATATTACCTCTGGTCAAGACACATTCTGGGAGCAGGGCTGTTTATCTGTTCTTGCCCACATTGGGTTCTAGAATTTTTTTGCTGTAATAGGCAGAACACACCCACTGCTATCTATGCAAGGGTCCTTACCTTGGGACTTCATGAAAACAACAAAGAGATTCAGTGAAAATGGCTGACATTCTTTCAAACAGAATGGGAGCTATATGCAATTTTCTGTATGGTTAACATGGAAACAATATTAAAAATATTATAGGGTCTCATTGAACACTGGGCTAGATCACCAGACAGCTGTTTTCTTCTCAAGCCGAGCCAGGCCCACACAGAAGCAACCATGTCTAAGGGACCTGCAGTTGGCATTGATCTTGGCACCACCTACTCTTGCGTGGGTATCTTCCAGCATGGGAAAGTGGAAATAATTGCCAGTGATCAGGGAAACTGAACCACCCCAAGTTATGTCGCCTTCACTGACACCGAACGATTGATTGGTGATCATGCAAAGAATCAAGTTGCGATGAACCCCACCAACACAGTTTTTGATGTCAAACGCCTGATTGGATGTAGATTTGATGATGCTGTTGACCAATCTGATATGAAGCATTGGCCTTTCATGGTGGTGAATGATGCTGGCAGGCTCAAGGTCCAAGTAGAATACAAGGGAGAGACAAAAAGTTTCTATCCAGAAGAGGTGTCCTCTATGGTTTTGATGGAGATGAAGGAAATTGCAGAGGCCTACCTTGGGAAGACTGTTAGCAATGCAGTTGTCACGGTACCTGCATACTTCAGTGACTCTCAGCGTCAGGCTACCAAAGATGCTGGAACTATTGCTGGTCTCAATGTACTTCGAATCATCAACGAGCCAACTGCTGCTGCTATTGCTTATGGCTTAGACAAAAAGGTTGGTGCTGAAAGGAATGTGCTGATCCTTGACTTAGGAGGTGGCACTTTTGATGTGTCAATCCTTACTCTTGAAGATGGGATCTTTGAGGTCAAATCCACAGCTGGAGACACCCACTTAGGTGGAGAAGACTTTGACAACAGAATGGTCAACCATTTTATTGCAGAGTTCAAGGGCAAACATAAGAAGGACATCAGTGAAAACAAGAGGGCAGTTCGTCGTCTCCGTACTGCTTGTGAACGTGCTAAGCGTACACTTTCTTCCAGCATGCAGACCAGTATTGAGATTGACTCTCTATATGAAGGAATCAACTTCTATACCTCTATTACTCATGCCCGGTTTGAAGAATTAAATGCTGATCTGTTCCGTGGCACCCTGGACCCTGTAAAGAAAGCCCTCCGGGAAGCCAAGCTAGACAAGTCTCAGATCCACGATATTGTCCTGTTGGGTGGTTCTACCCGTATTCCCAAGATTCAGAAACTTCTACAAGATTTCTTCAACAGAAAAGAACTGAATAAGAGCATCAGCCCTGATGAGGCTGTTGTTTACGGTGCAGCTCTCCAGGCAGCCATCCTTTCTGGAGACAAATCTGAAAACGTTCAAGATTTGCTGCTGTTGGATGTCACTCCGCTTTCTCTTGGCACTGAAACTGCTGGAGGAGTCATGACTGTTCTCATCAAGTGTAATACTACCATTCCTACCAAACGGACACAAACCTTCACTACCTACTCTGACAACCAGCCTGGTGTGCTTATTCAGGTATATGAAGGTGAGCGTGCCATGACCAAGGATAATAACCTACTTGGCAAGTTCGAACTCACAGGCATACCTCCTGCCCCTCGTGGCGTTCCTCAGATTGAAGTCACTTTTGATATTGATGCTAATGGTATCCTCAATGTCTCTGCTGTGGATAAGAGCACAGGAAAAGAGAACAAGATTACCATCACTAATGACAAGGGCCGCTAGAGCAAGGAAGACATTGAGCACATGGTCCAGGAAGCTGAGAAGTACAAAGCTGAAGATGAGAAACAGCAGGACAAGGTGTCCTCCAAGAATTCACTTGAGTCTTATGCATTCAACATGAAAGCAACTGTTGAAGATGAAAAACTTCAGGGCAAGATCAATGATGAGGACAAACAGAAGATTCTTGACAAGTGCAATGAAATCATCAAATGGCTTGATAAGAACCAGACTGCAGAGAAGGAAGAATTTGAACACCAGCAGAAAGAGCTGGAGAAAGTCTGCAATCCCATCATTACCAACTGTATCAGAGTGCAGGGGGTATGCCAGGAGGAATGCCTGGAGGCTTCCCTGGTGGTGGAGCTCCTCCCTCTGGTGGTGCCTCCTCTGGACCCACCATTGAAGAGGTTGATTAAGCCAACCTGAGAATAGGTCTAACATTGTTCCACACAAAATATTTGAAGGACCCAAATTTGTAGCAAATTCCATGGCAGTTTTAATGTTGAGCTGCTATAGTAAATAAACTGGGCATTCTTGATACTTGAATATGGAATATGTGCACAGGGAAAGGAAATAAACATTGCACTTTATAAGCACTGTATTGTTAAGTGGAAAATGCAATGTCTTAACTAAAACTGTATTTAAAATTGGCACCATAAAAAAATATTATAAATAATTGCCCAGAGGGCGCCTGGGTGGCTCAGTTGGTTAAGCAACTGCCTTCGGCTCAGGTCATGATCCTGGAGTCCCGGGATCGAGTCCCGCGTCGGGCTCCCTGTTCGGCGGGGAGTCTGCTTCTCCCTCTGATCCTCCTCCTCTCATGCTCTCTGTCTCCCATTCTCTCTCTCAGATAAATAAATAAAAAAAAAATCTTAAAAAAAAAAAAAAATAATTGCCCAGAGATTCTGGTTTCAATGTCCAATTTTTAAATGAATGTTGCTTTATTGTGTCAGAGCACTTATTACTATTTGCAGTAAGCTCCCAGAGATGATTGCTCCACATTTGAGAACAGAGTCCTTTACCCATGCTATTCTAGAGAAATCTGTTTCTTCTATTTCTGACAAAAATCTGTTGCTACTTATTTCCCAGTGAGTGACATCCCTCTTCTCTCTTTCTGTCTCTCTTGTCCCTCCCTACCACAGTCCCTCCCTCTCCCCTCCTCTCTCTCCCTTTCCCCCCTCCCTCTCTTTCTCTCTCCCCTCAAGCCCCTCCTCTGCATTACTGGCTCCAAGGCCAAAGTCAGAGACTTTACTCTACAGCCAGCCATTTCTATTTCCTTACTTCTGTGCTCTGTGGAACTGTCAGTGAACTGGGGTGGAGGAAAGGGTTTATCCAGGCCCTGGTAACCAACACTCTACTCTCTGTTTATCTGAATTTGACTTTTTCAGATTTCATATATAGGTGATATCATACAGCATTTGTCTTTTTCTGTCTGACTTATTTCATGTCCTCAAGGTTCATCCAAGTTGTCAAAATGGCAATATTTTCTTCTTTCTCATGGCTGAATAATATTCCATTATATATACACCATGTCTTTTTTGTCCATGAATCCATTGATGGACATGTAGATCGTTTCTATATCTTGGCTTTTGTGAATAATGCTGCAATGAACCTGAGGGTGCAGATATCTCTTTGTGACCCTGTTTTCATTTCTGTTGGATGTATATCCAGAAGTGGAATTGCTGGATCATATGGTAGTTCTATTTTTAATTTTTTTTAGATACCTCCATTCTGTTTTCCATAGTGGCTGCACCAATTTACATTCCAAACAACAGTGCACAAGGATTCCCTTTTCTCCACATCCTCACCAACACTTGTTATTTCTTGTCTTTTTGATGGTAGCCATCCTAACAGGTGTGAGGTGATATCTCATTGAGATTCTGGGTTGCATTTTCCTGCTGGTTAGTGATGATGAGCACCTTTTCATATACCTCTTGGCTATTTGTATGTCTTCTCTGGAAAAATGTCTATTTGGTTCCTCTACCCATTTTAAAATCAGGTTGTTTGTTTTTTGCTATTGAATTACATGAATTCTTCATAGGATTTGGATATTAATCCTTTAACAGATATATGATTTGCAAATATTTTCTCCCGTTCCATTTGTTGCCTTTTACTTTTGTTGATTATTTCTTTTGCTGTGCAGAAGTCTTTTAATTTGATGTAGTCCCACTTATTTCTTTTTGCTTTAGTTGCTTGTGCATTTGTTGTCATATCTAGGATATTGCTGCTAAAACTAATGTCAAGAAATTTGTCCCTATGGAATCTACTAGTAGTTTTATGGTTTCAGGTCTTGTGTTTAAGTCTTTAATCCATTTCATTTTGTGAATGGTGTAAGAGAGGGGTCTGATTTTATTCTTCTGCATCTGGTTATCCACTTTTCCCAATACAAGTTATTGAAGATACTATCCTTTTCCCATTGAGTATTCTTGGCTCCCATGTCAAATATTAGTTGGCTGTACAGTTGACCCTTGAACAACACAGGTTTGAACTGTGTGGATCCACTTATATGTGGACTTATTTTTTGATAAATACAGCATAGTACCATAAATATATTTTCCCTTCCTTAGATTTTCTTAAAACTTTTTCCCCCTCTAGCTTACTTTATTGTAAGGACAAAGTATATAATACATATAACATACAAATGTGTATTAATCAACTGTTTATGTTATTGGTAAGGTGTCCAGTCAACAGTAGGCTGTTATTAGTAGTTAAGTTTGGGGGAGTCAAAGTTATACACAAATTTTCAACTGCCCAGGCAGGGGGTTGGGGACACCCTTTACCCTTGCATTGTTCAAAGATCAACTGTATATGCAATAATTTATTTCTGGGCTCTTGATTCTGTTTCTTTGGTCTATTTTTTTCCAGTACCATACTGTTTTGATTTCTATAACTTTGTGGTATGGTTTGAAATCAGGAAATGTGATACCTCCACCTTTGTTCTTCTTTCTTAGGATTGTTTTGACTATGCGGTTCTTTTGTAGATCCATACAAATTATAGTATTGTTTTTTCTATTTCTATGAAAAATGCCATTGGAATTTTGATAGGGGTTGCACTGAATCTATAGATGACTATTGATAATATGGACATTCAAACAATACTAATTCTTCTAATACATGAACATGGGATATCATTCCGTTTGTGTCTTCTTCAATTTCTTTCATCAAACTCTTGTAGTTTTCAGGGTATAGATCTTTTACCTCCTCAGTTAATTTTTTTCCTAAGTATGCTATTGTTTTTGATGTTATTGTTAATGAGATTGTTTTCTTTATTTCTTTTCCATATGGTTTGTTGTTAGTGTATAGAAATGCAACTTAAAAAAATTTTTTTTTGTTATCACAAGCTACAGAGTTGTACAATCTCACTTTATTTTTTTAATTTTTATTTTATTTTATTTAAATTCAATTAATTAACATATAGTGTATTATTATTTTCAGAGGTAGAGTTCATATAAGAAATACAACTGTTTTTAGTATATTGATTATTTATTTATTTATTTATTTATTTATATTTATTTAATTTTTTTAAAAAGATTTTATTTATTTATTTGACAGAGAGAGAGATAGTGAGAGCAGGAACACAAGCAGGGGGAGTGGGAGAGGGAGAAGCAGACTCCCCGCTGAGCAGGTAGCACAACTTGGGACTCGATCCCAGGACGCTGGGATCATGACCTGAGCCGAAGGCAGATGCTTAATGACTGAGCCACCCAGGCACCCCAGTATGTTGATTTTTTATACTGAAACTTTACTGAATTTATTGATTCATTTTAGCAGTTTTTTTGTGGTGTCTTTAGGATTTTCTCTATATAATATCATATCATTTACAACAAAGATAGTTTTATCTCTTTCTTTCCTGTTTGGATGGCTTTTATTTCTTTTTCTTGCCTGATTGCTCTGGCTAGGACTTCCAGTACTATGTTGAATAAGAGTGGTGAGAGTAAGCATCGTTGTCTCATTTCTTATCTTAGAAAAAAAGCTCTCAGATGTTCCCCATCGAGGATGCTCTCAGCTGTGGGCTTGTCATAGATAGTCCTTCTTATGTTGAGGTGTGTATGGTCATTGCATTCTTCAACTCCAACATTTGGTTCTTTTTAATGTTTTCTATCTCTTTGTTGAACTTCTTATTTTGTTCTTGTTTTGTCTTCCTGATATTGTTAAATCATTTATCTATGTTTTCTTGTAGTTCTCTGAGCATCAAGAGATTTTTTGAATTCTTTGTTCAGCAATTCCCACATCTCCGTTTCTTTGGTGACAATTAATGGAAGTTTACTGTATTCCTTTGGTGGAGACATGTTCCTTGATTCTTCATGATCCCTGTAGCCTTGTGTAGATGTCTGAAGCAGTTACCTCTTCTAGACTTTATAGATTGATTTCAGGAAGAGAAGCTTTCACCTGTGGATGGGGGCATGCTGGACTGTGCTGTGACCCTGGGTTTAATGGTGTATGGTGCCAAGTTTGGGAACACAAGGCAGCACTGGGTCTGAGGGGGCATGATGTCTCTTTGGCTCAAGTCACTGGGGCCCACAACATTAACAACTGTATGGTCCTTGGTGAGAACTTCAAAGGGTCTGCCGTGGCTACAATAGCTTTTGGAGTCTTCAGCAGCACTCCTAGGTACCAGGAACTTCAGCAGGCAGTGGTGGTGGCCAGAACCATAAGTGTGCACACACTCAGCTGTGGGGGTCAGCTGCAGATGCCTATGTAGTGGCAGGGGTGTTACAGACACACACATAGTGATGGGGCCAAGGCAGATACCAAGGGCTGGGGCCAACTATGAGCTCACCAGAAACTGGCCCTGATTATCAGGCTGCTCTCCTGTGGCTGCATATCCTCCTCCCAGGCATGCATACTGTAGTGGAGGTCAGTGACAGGAATCACCCAAGGGACATGCCAGTACACAGTGGAAGGGGCTAGCTGCTGGGCACAGTGCTGTTGGCCAGTGACAGAAGGCAGGGTCTGATGCAGACCCACAAGCAATTGGATGGGGGGAGGGCTCTGGCTGTTGGCATGCTCACCTGTGGCTTTACACTCTCCCCCGATTCCCACCCCCAGGGCATGCATACTCTTGTGGAGCAGATGATAGGCCTCAGCCTGGTGGTATGTAGATACACACCTAGAGGGGCTAACCTCCATGGGCACAGCAGGGCACAGGAGGGGGGTCAGCAGGGAGAGGGTTCTAGGCTAGGGTCTTGTGCTCATGCAGCTGCAGAGGCCCAAGCTGGCTGCAGGCATGGCTCCAGGGCCCTGGCAGAGGTGAGGAGGGATTCAGGTATCTTACACTTGCACAGCTGCAGACACGGAGACCTTGGATGGCTGTCAAATGGCTGTCTCTGGCAGGGTCAGGATGGGAGAGAATGAGGAGGAAATTAAGCAACTAAGTGTCAATGAACAAATGTGTTTACCTATGGGGTAAAATCTGGCAAAATCTGCAGGGTGTCTGTGGCTGCTGTGCTGGTCATTGGCTTTGTCAGTAGCAAAGTTTGCTGAGTTTGTCTGCAGATCAGATCTCTGTAAACTGCATCTGCTCTCACTGCATGTCTGCTAATCAAGCCACTGCCTTTCTTCCTTGTTCCTAGCTAGCTCTGTGTGTTTCAGTTTTGCTAGTCTGATTGGGGTGGAACTGAAGCAGGTCACTTGCCCAGTGCCCCAAGAGGCTGGAAAAACTTGTTGCTCATCCTGCTCTTCTTTCCTGGTGAAAGGAACTCTTTCTAGCTGGCAAGTTCCTTCTTGATGCTCCACAATGCCAGTTTGGGGTATGGGATGATACAAGCAAATGCAATTCTTGATTATTCTCAGTTATTTTTGTTACACTGTGTTGCTAAACTTTCTAAGTGGACTCTAGAGGTCTCCCAGAGCTGTTTTTGTTTGTAGATAGCTGTCCAATCACTCGTGGGATAACGGGGAAGCTGTGTTCTCCATCACCATTTTTTCTGCAACTATTGATCCCTAGTATGTGATGAGTCACTTCTCTCTTGCTACTTTCAAGATTCTCTCATCCTTACACAGGGGTCATGCTACTCCTCTCTGCATTGTTCCTATTTTAGTATATGTGCTGCTAAAGCAAGCTTGCAGGATTTTCTGTCTTGATAGTTTGATTATAATGCCTCTTGGTGTGGGTTTCTTTGAGTTTATCCTACTGCGGTTCATTGAGCTTCTTGGATATTTATTTCCATGGCTTTAATCGAATTTGGGAAGTTTTCAATCATTGTTTCTTCAAATAATCTCTTTGCCCTCTTCTCTCTCTCCTCCTTCTGAGACTCCTACAATATGTATGCTGGTCCACTTGATTGCATCTCACAGGTCCTATAGTCTCAGTTGACTTTTCTTTTCTTTTTTTTTTTAAAGATTTTATTTATTTATTTGAGAGAGAGAATGAGAGAGGGGAGGTCAGAGGGAGAAGCATGACACTTACACAAGGCTACAGAGGATCATGACCTGAGCCGAAGGCAGTCACTTAACCAACTGAGCCACCCAGGTGCCCTCAGTTGACTTTAGCCTTTTTTTCTTTTTTGTTTCTTGGACTTGAGAATGTTGATGATCCTGTCTTCAAGTTCACCATTTCTTCCACCTACTTAAAGCTGTTCTGATTCTCTTTCATGAATTTTTCATTTCAGTTTTTGTAGTTTTCAGCTTGTGATCTCTTTTTTATGTTTTCTATCTTTTTATTGACATTTACATCTTGTTCATACATCATTTTTCTTGACTCTGTCTAAAGCTTCTTTTAGCTCTTTGACCATCTTCAAGACAGTTGTTTTAAGGTCTTTGTCTAATAAATCTGCCATCTGGTCTTTCTCAGGGATGGTGTCTGTTCTCTATTTTTTTTCCTTTGAATGTGTCATAGTTTCCTGTTTCTTTATATGCCTTTGATTCTTTTTGTTGAACACTGGACATTTGAATCTTATCATGTGTTAAGTGTGGAATGCAGATTCTCCCCTTGCTGGTTTTTGGTTTTGTTTTTATAGAAATCAGCCTGAGATATAAACCTAAGGTCTTCTCAGGTCTTTTCTGAGCCTGTGCCCTTCCCTGGGTACATGCTGTGACTTTTTAAATTCAAGTGTGTAAATGTATATGTATTCATATTTTTAAATGTGTATGCAGTTGCTTTTGAATGTCCTAGTCCTTAAATGTCTAGCCCCCAAAAGGAAAAAAAGGGGAGCATGAAGGGAAAAAAGTCTCCCAAAACAGGGGCCAACTGTTTAAATCCCCCTGAAAGCACTTTGGCTGGAGAAGTCAGGGTTTATAAAAATGGCAATGAAAACTACAACAATGTTGCCTATCTCTGTGTCTGCATCTCTGCAATCAGAAGCAGCAATCAGTGATCAGAGACAGATCCCTATTATTTAGAGGACAAGGTCCTTCTCACCCATCCTAGCTTTTGCAAACTGTGTGCAAGCTGCTTCAGGAACATATGCATGGCTGCCTGCCAGGGGTCTGGTGGGTGGGGGATGCTACTGTGTTAAGAGTTGAAGTTGACCAAAATTAACTACAACTTACCATTTAAGCCTTCTTCTAGATGTTGCAAGCCTTCAGTAGATTCCCTGGGTATAAAATAGCTACATCAGAGAAATTTCTGCCAGTGCAATTGTTGTCTACATGGAAAGAGGGACTCTGGATGCTTCCTACTTCACCATCTTCCTTACATCCAAACTTTTCTTTTTGAAAAGAGATCTCAAACTATTCTACCCAAACTTTTCTTTTGAGGGTTGCCTGGGTGGCTCAGTCAGTTAAGCATCTGCCTTCAGCTCAGGTCATGATCCCAGAATCCTGGGATCAAGTCCCACATCAGGCTCCTTGCTTAGTGGGGAGCCTGCTTCTCCCTCTGCCTGCTGCTCTCCCTGTTTGGCTCTCTCTCTCTCTCTCTGATAAAAAAAAATATATATATCTAAAAAAACCCCAAAAACCCCAGAACTTTTCTTTTGAAAAAGATCCAAATTAGGCTCTCAATCAAAGAGGCCATGTACTGCTATAATGAGCTATTATTATTCCCATGTTAAAGATGAAGAAACAGAGTTAGAATAGCCAATACCTTACCTGTTGAAGGTTCTAGCAGTTGTTAAGTGTTAGGCCCTACAAATTCCAAAACTGCTTATCTCAGCTGCTGTGTTCTTTTGGCAGGGGGTAGTTCTGTGGGTGTAGCAGGGTGCAAGGGACTCTCAGGCACAGCACATAGTGTACATTAGCTGCCTTAGGTGGAAAATTTGGTCTTCTGAGGGCAAGCTCCCTACTTGCCAGTGCCTTCAGGCCTGAAAGAAGAGCCCATCGTCAGATTCTCAGCGTGGGTAGTAGTAGCAGGGGCTCCGTGTTGTGTGTGCAGAGGAGGATGCAGGCTCCCACTTCAGGAACACAAGAGTCCTCTGGGGCCAGAGGTGGTGGTGAAGGTCTGGTAGTCCTGACAAACATCAAGCCTGTCTCACAGTGATGATATCCACAAGATCTTCATCACCTCACTGCTCTTCCTTCCAACGCTGGCTCTTCTTCAAAGCTTCCTCTGCAGTGAGCCCGCTCACATCTTCCTCACCCTGTAATCAAAACCCCCTTTGTCCTCAGGTCTCTTCACAACTTCCTCTCTGAAGGTTGCTCTATCTCCTTGCTCCCCCTGAGGGAACTGCTTCCCTTGCAGCCCTCTGGAGCAAGTTCTGCTAATTCTTCTATACTTATTCCCCAGTTCCATGAGCTCAGAGGGACTACCAGCTTTCTGTCCCTTCTCATTGTCCCCTTCAGGCCAATACTTACTTTCCTTTAAGCACTGGTTTCCTCCCTTGAGGTACACACTACTCAGTGATCTTACCCACCCTCCTCCTTAGGCTGCCACCCTCCTTCTTGCATCACTGACATTTTTTGTGTAAAAAATCACAAGGTGAAGTAGGGGTCCCTGATGGACAGCACAGAATGCACAGTGTCAAAATAGAGCCTGTCTTTAAATGTGTTGTTGCCATTCTGCTGAGCCCAGATAACCATGAAAGAGAGTGATCATATGGAAAAGTTCTTACAGAATCATCAAGAGCTTTCTATCACCAAAATTTTAGTCTATCATCTATATTCTATACAAATCTTAGGATTCAGATGCTCATAACTTTAATGGAAAATGAAATATTTAGTAGACAATGACTCTGAGAAATTGAGCTTAACAAGGCCATTTAATCACCCAGAATTTATTAACCACATACACTGTAGAAAACTATTGAAGGAGAGCAATGCTGACTGATTTTTAAGGAGCCTTCTGACTCTAACAGAGACCTCAAGCTGGAGGAAACAGAGGTAGATACCCTCTTTACTATCTTCACCAGGGTACAGAACCACTTAGCAGAACTCCACAGTACCCATAACTCACCCATAATTCTTTCCACTTTGTGATATTTAATGCTATTATAATAAGGATAAAATGAGCAATATGTTAGTGTTTATAATGTACATAAAACTTGAATTGCTTTTTAAATATGACATCTTTACTGAGAATGGGGGTCATGTGAACTTCTAGGCTTATATGAGTCATATTTTTTAAGGCTTACTGTATTAGATTTTGGATCTAAGATATGGTGCTCAGCTATATCTGGGATTAAAAGAATCACTGTAGGCCCAATCCAAGAATGTGACTTCACTGCCATATTAATTGGATTTATAGCACTCCAGACACAAGTGGATCAGATACAGACCATTACAGATTGGGACAACCACCAGAAAGACAAAGGCATACGTGGAGACTTCACCAGAGTTGAAATCACTATTTTAAGGCAAATGTATGGTTTGGAAAGTCTGCTTTTAGCATTAAGTAAGTTCATGAAGTTGAGGATATGTAAAAGTCAGATGGCCAACCATACTGTTTTTCCCAGGCCTAGGGTGCTGGACTTTCAGTGCTAAAACCAGGAGAGGTCCAGGAAAATATACCGATGATAGAAACACAGAATATACTCACAAATAAGAGTTGGTCACCAATCTAAAAGATGCCTTTATGAAATTAGCAGCTTAAAGTTGACTTTTAACCTGATCTCAAAGGACATATAATTTTATAAGAAATTAAGAAGTTTTTGTAGAATGGCAAAGGAAGTTGGGTAAAATAAAAAGGCAAGACTGCTTCATCTTTGTATTCATAACGTGCTAACGTGTTCCCTCCACCAGGACGATGCAAGAGTCTAGCTTGGAAAATCAGAAGTGACTGGGTCAGGTCAGTCCGGGAGAATTAAGCACTGAGAATGGCTAATTAATCCTGGATTTCATCACAAACCAAATGGGCTAAGTTCTCACGTTTGTCAGTTAATCAGGGCTGAGGAAGGGGAAGAAAAAGAAAGAAAAGAAAGGAAGAAAGAAAGAGAAGAAAGAAAGAAGAAAGAAGAAAGAAAGAAAGAAAGAAAGAAAGAAAGAAAGAAAGAAGGAAGAAAGAAAGAAAGAAAGAAAGAAAGAAAGAAAGAAGGAAGAAAGAAAGAAAGAAAGAAAGAAAGAAAGAAAGAAAGAAAGAAAGAAAGAAAGAAACCATGGCCACCTACCTGGAAAAATCCAATAGAAGTCAGAGTTAGGCACCAGGGTGCACATGGAAATCCTGGAATAAAGCAGGTAAGCCTCACCCTCTTGAAGTTGAACCCCTGACATTTAGGGGGATAAGAGGTTTCCTAGCTGTTAAAAAAAACAAAAAACAAACAAACAAAAACTGTGTATTAATAGAAAATTTGAGGTATATTAAAGTCAACAGATTAGGAGACACTGGCCTTTGAAAAAAATGGTTTACTACTCACAGTTCCCAAGAGGAGGGGGTAGGACACACCCCGGGTTGATCTGGAGGCAGAGGGAGAGGGAGTAGCTGTGGGCAAGAGCCTTTGTTGTGGTTTCTGTGGGAAGGAATGGTTGAGGTGGGTCCCAGGATGGTGAAACCATCCAGTGACACCTGTAGCCTTCTCAGACTTTCAGGGGTTGGAACCATCCCCCTGTTGTGGCAGCATGGGTCATTTAGCGGTCAAAGGCCCCTGGAAAGAAGTACAACTTCCCCTCTTCTTGCTAGACACAGGGATTAAGCCCCTAAGCCAGTATCTTTGCTCCCTGGTCTGCAAAGAGAAATGTTGGAAACCCTCAGAGAGTGAGTGTCTTCAGAAGTCCTGGTCAGGAATCCTGATCAACTGGAAGGAGAAAAAACAGGTATGGGATTAGGGATGAGGCAAAGCCCCTCTGGGAGATACAGTAACTATGCTTTCCTGCCTGGCTAGACTCACAAAGATCCAACAAAGGAAGAGCACCTTTTAACCTTTCCTCTGCCTGCCACCTCCCACTTTCTTATTAGATCAATTTCTGGTTCTTCGGGGCTATTTTGTACAGAATCCAGGTGCTAAGAAAATGATAGAATCCAGAAAGCCACAGTGGATGGATAGAGTGAAGAGACCGGCCGAGAGGAAGGAGGGGAAAAGGGAGAGGGGCCAAGTGGGGTCCGTGGGAAGCTCTGATGGAAGGCGTGGGTGCCAGGGGAGAGAAAGATGAAGAAATAGAACCTTTTGTAGATGTTGTGCTGTGTCTAAAAACTGTTTCCTCTTTCAAGTTCCCTCAAGAGACTAAATACAGATTTGGACTCCTCTCAACCCTACTTTTGTAATGTCAGGCTTGTTATTTCTTGGAAGGCGACACCATGCCAGGACTGGGCCATACTGGGATCCTGTGTTTATATGGATTACACTGTACTGAGCTGTGTTTTCATAAACGACAGTCAGTGATGATTTTGCTGCTGTCCAACTTCCATAGAAAAACAGAAAAAGTATTTTTGGCGTTCATGGTTTGGGAAAGAGAGAAGTCTGGGTATCACTCCTAAGGACAGTGAACGCTCCGATTTCATTTCCCTTCCCCACTCTGCAAGCCCAGACCTTTCTATTCTGATTCTCAAACTTGGAGGTGAATAGGACCTTTTTATTTTTTTTCTGAAGAAACATCTACACAATGCCAGAAATATTGGAGGCAAAGTAAAACCTTCACAGCCAGCAGTTTGGTCTACGGATCACAAAATGACCAAAGGGGATGGTTTGGCCCACTTTCTCTGTTATATTCCACAGCTTTTCACTCAACTGTCTTAAGAGTGACTCAGGTTTAAGACGAACACAGAGACTTTGTGACTTTTCTCAGCTGAGAGATTTGGGCTGCTTTGTTTTGAATGGCCGTATTGTCCTGCCAAATGGAACTTACTTCTGGCTAACTGATGAATTCAGGACCTGAAGCCTCCTGAAGGAGACGGTGCAAATGGAAAGGGGATGTACGGGGCCTCTGTACCAACAGTTAAGCCAAGCAGGGACACCGCTCTCTGGCATCTCTGATGGAAAACCTCTGCTGAAAAAGAGCCACCCTCCTGCAGCAGTTTAAAGTCAAAAGACTAGCTGCTTGCTACTTCTTATTTTTAACTCTGAGGGGATCAATTAGAGCCTTCAGATGTCGTCCCCAAAGGTCCCAGTCTGAGCCTGCTGACTCAGGAGAGGCCCACAGCACGCCCTCCTGGGGCCGCGGCACTTCTCCTTAATTGGTTTGAAAAACTGCAGCTGGATCCTGCAGCTTCTGCCATCAGGCTGGGTCCGGGAGCCCCGAGGGACGAGGGACGAGGGACGAGGGACGGGAGGAGGATGACAGCTCGGCTTCCTGCCTCGCAAAGCCCCTCCACTTCCTTGCCCGCGTCACCCTTCCCTTCCCTCCCCTAAGTCTGTGTCTGGGAGCTCTCCACCAAAGTTTCTTGAAAGCCTGGTCAGCCTCTTCTCGTCTGTGATGATATTTCTGGAGGCAGCACTTCCTGCCTGTGCCTATGCCTGCCGGCTGGCGAGTCATCAACAAGAGGATTCCTCCTCCTGGACCTCTGCCCCAGGCCCCAGCTCGCGCGGCCCGCTTATATTATTACCTTTGATTTAAAGCTCATTGTCAGCTTTTCCTGCCAGCATTTATCCTTCTGTTCTTCAGCTGCTCCCTTTCCTGCTTCAGGGTGCCAGAAGTCCGCTGCGGGCCCGCTGGCCTCGCCAGGCCTCCCCGGGGAGGCAGGACCACCTGTCGCTCCGCGATGCTCAGAGCGGGGCAGCCAGGCTGGCTTGCAGAAGCAAGAGCTCTGTTGGCTGTAGCCTTGGTTTCCTCATCTGTAAATGAAGAGGGTTACAGAAGAATTCCAGCTAACACATGGAAAAGGAGTAATAGAATTAGAATGTCCACGATTTGTAATTCCTAATGGGCCATGGACTTGGCAATGAACGTTAATGGCTGCTAACATCACCAGAAAGACCACCAGACTGTGGATCTTCCCGGTAGGAGGAAACACCACCGTCTGTGAAGTTGCTCTGTCCCCCAGCCCCACCACAAACACAAAACAGATCCTGAATCTCCTCAAACCTCTGGATCTAATGAAGAGTTTACAGGAGACAAACAGGCAGGAGGAACGTGTTAAAAAAAAACAACAAAAACAAATGAAGATACAAAATTGAGGCTCTGGGAATCTCTACAATACAAATGACCCACATATCAACAAAATATACATGGCGGGGGGAAAAGAGATGGAGGTTTAGCCTATACGTGAGATAAAAGAGACATATCAACCAATCAACATGGATAAAAAAAATAAATTTGTTCTCAGGTCTCTTTTTGCTTTCAGCTAATAAAAATTTTCCTCAAACAAAACCACATGCTATGGAGCCCTGCCCACTTGGTCTCACGCCCTCTGCCCTCATACCTGGGGGGCTCCCTGAGCACAGCCCTCAAATCACCAGACTGGAAGCTCCCGAGGCTCCTTGAAGCTCTAGCAGTCTGAGATCTTGAGACTTGGATTCTCAGGAATGGCCCGAGGGGAGGAAAGAGAAGCTGCAGTAGGGCAGGCTTGTCTGCCCTGTCCCCATTGTCTAAGCACCCCAGGCAGAGGACTGGCGGGGACAAGAAAGTAGCAAACGATACTACTACCAATGACAGCTGCTCCTTGGTGGCCCTCCCTGTAGCCTCAGTTTACCTAAAGGTGAGTTGGGGGAAACAGGGGCCAATGGCCCCGGGGCCCATCATCACCCTGGGGACGAGGTTGAAGAGGTAGGCCACACTGAGGTTTTTGGGCTTTGTTTTTTTCTTCTGTGCAATAGAAAGTTATTGAAAGCTTTTACAAACTGGCTCAGAATGATCTGATTTATACACATGGAAGACTTACGTGTTTAAAAGACTCTAGGGGCACCTGGGTGGCTCAGTCGTTAAGCGTCTGCCTTCAGCTCAGGTCATGATCCCAGGGTCCTAGGATCGAGCCCCGCATCGGGCTCCCTGCTCGGCAGGAAGCCTGCTTCTCCCTCTCCCACTCCCCTTGCTTGTGCTCCCTCTCTCGCTGTGTCTCTGTCGAGTAAATAAATAAAATCTTAAAAAAATAATAAAATAGGGACGCCTGGGTGGCTCAGTCGGTTAAGCGTCTGCCTTCGGCTCAGGTCATGATCCCAGGGTCCTGGGATTGAGTCCCGCATCAGGCTCCCCGCTCTGCGGGGAGCCTGCTTCTCCCTCTGCCTCTGTCTCTCTGTCTCTCATGAATAAATAAATAAAATCTTTAAAAAAATAATAATAATAAGATAAAAGACTCTAATGTTGGTTTGGAGAATGAAGTGAGAGGATAAGCCTGGAGACAGGGAAAACTGCAAGCTTTATCCACTAATGTTATTGAAAAATGATGGGGTACCCAAGAGGATTGAAACCTCGTGTCCTCACAAAAACTTGCACAGCATTGGTCATAACAGCACTATTCATAATAGCCTCAAAGTGGAACCGACCCTAACGTACACCACCTGAGGATGGAACAACAGAATATGAGATATCCGTACAGAAGGGTATTTGGCCATTAAAAAGAAAAAGGGCCTAAAAAAAAAAAAAAGAAAGAAAGAAAGAAAGAAAGAAGGTACTGACACTGACAGGTGCTACAGGAAAGATGGAGCTTGAAAACATTATGCTAAGTTAAAGAAGCCAGTCACACAAGATCACATAATGTGTGATTCCATTATATGAAATGTCTGCCACAGGCAAATCTCTAGAGACATGAAGTAGACTAGCAGGTGTCAGGGAGAGGCCAGCAGGGAGAATAGGGGGTTAACTGCTGATGGCTGTGGGACTTCTTTTTGGGGAGGTGAAATGTTCTGGAATTGGACACTGGTGATGGTCGTACAACTTTGTGAATATACTAAAAACTAATGAATGTCACACTTTAAAATAATTGAAATTAAATTAAAATAATTTTTTAAAAAGATGATGAGAGCTAGAACAAAGATGGTAAGGGGGATGGAGTAGGTTCTAGAGCTTTTAAAGAAAAGGAATGGGATTTCGTGAGTGGTTGGGCATGGGCGAAAGAGAGAGGAGGCTGGTTCTCAGGCCCCCAGAAGCCCCCTGACAGGCTGTGGAGCATGGAAGGTACAGAGCCTGAGCAGCGAGTGAATGACAGCCATGGCATGGGAGGGGGTCCATTGTCTTAATTATATGGAATTGTTTTTTTGCCTCTGACACCCATTTTTAAGCTACAGTGGCAGGAACGCCCTGTGGCGTTCCAAGCTTGGACTTACCGTGAAGTAGTATGTGGAAGAAAGAGCTCAGGAGTGGAATTAACTGGTTGGGTTTTCAGTCTTGGCTCTGCCACAAGCTTACTGTTTCTCTTAGCTGGATTATTACTCTTTTTTTAAGTTTATTTATCTTTTTTATTTTTTTTAAGAAATCTCTACACCTAACGTGGGGCGCAAGCTCGCTACCAGGAGATCAAGGGTTGCAAGCTCTTCTACATGAGCCAGCCAAGCACCCTTTTTAGCTGGATTTTTTTTTTAAAAGATTTTACTTATTTATTTGAAGAAAGAGAGTGAGAGAGAGAGAACACGAGAGTGGGGTGAGGGGCAGAGGGAGAAGCAGACTCCCCACTGAGCAGGGATCCCGATGTGGGACTCATCCCAGACTCCGGGATCATGACCTGAGCTGAAGGCAGACACTCAACCAACTGAGCCACCCAGGTGCCCCAGCTGGATTATTTTTTTACAACTTCTAGGACTTAGTTACTCATCTATAAAATAAGGCCTGTGACCTAGGCACTCTCTGAGACAGTGCCCCCTGCAAGAACTTCCATGGTGACAGAAATGATCCATGTCTACGCTGTCCAATATGGCAGCCATTAGCTACCTGTAGCAACTGGGACCTTGGAATGTGGCAGGTGTTGACTGTTGGGAGCTCAGCTCTAAGACCCCTCCCAGCTTTAACATATCACTTTCTTTATGTGTTTCTACACATTCTTTCCTCTAGTCTTGTTTTCAAGTTGTAATGTATGAAGATAGAAAACTCAAAGATCTTTTTGATTTTTGTTTGTCTGGACAAAATGTCAACATGTCTGTGACATAATTAATGATAAAGGAAACTTTTTAGATAAGGATTTTGGATAACTGAGGAAAAACCAAAAGGATGGCCCAGCTGCAGAGTGTAGGAAGGTGAGGCATGAGCCCTGGGAGGACCTGGGCAGTGCTGTGAGCAGACAAGAACTGCCCGTAACTCCAGCTCATTCAAGGTGCCATGCAAGCAGGCCCTATTGTGCCTCTACTTCTGCCTGGGGGTGAGAAGTGGGGGCATCCAAGCATCTGGAGGCTGCTGTATCTGCCCAACCAATGGGAAATGACAGTTTGGAACACAAAAACCTACCTCCACCTGTGGACCTTTGTCCTCAGTGCATTTAAAAGGGGGCCCACTTGTGCACAGAAAGACTTTTGTAGGAGTGGTGGGGGGGGATTTTGCCCCCCAGGGACATTTAGCAATGTCTAGAGATGGTTTTGGTTGCCACACATTGGGGTGGGAGTGCTATTGGCCTCTACTGGGTAGAGGCCAGGGATGCTGTTTAACATCTTGCAATATACAGGATAGCCCCTCCCCCCCGGCCCTGGCCCCAGTGAAGAATTATCCAGCTGCCCCAAATCTCAATAGTGCTAAGATTGAGACACTGATTTGTAGCAACATTCCCTGTAGAAATGCAAAGCTCTCTCATTGTATAGTCCTGGATTCCTAAAGCAGAGGCAAATTTTAAATAAATAAAATGGCTTATCTTCAGGATAATTTCATCATTCTTCTTCTCTTCATTAGCTAGAAAAAAAGGCCAGCAGTGTTACAGTTTCCTGCTATATTCAATTTCATATGATTTAGGCAGAGCCCAAATAACATTAAACAATTAAGTGAAAAGAGATCAGTCACAAGATATTTTTATTATATTGATCAAAATAATCTTATATGAAAGGGATATTCTCTGTCTTTGTTCATTGATAATTGTGGCTTTCTTTTCCTACTGGTATGTATATATATGCATATATTTGTATATATTTTCAAATGGGCTTTAATTTATAATTCTAATGTGGCTGTAAAGTGCTATTATTTATAAATTTAGTTAGATAATATTTACCAGAAAATATTTATCATGTATTTAATATTTTTTTCCAAGAATTTCACATGTATTAATTAACTATGAGCAATCTTACAAGATGCTATCATTCCTGTTTCATAATGAGGGAAACAAAGAATAAGGTAGAAGTGGTTTCCTTAAAGCCATAAGAAGGATCAAGTTCCAAATACTTATTTATTTATTTTTTAATTATTATGTTATGTTAATCACCATACATCATTAGTTTTTGATGTAGTGTTCCATGATTCATTATTTGCATATAACACCCAGTGCTCCATGCAGAACGTGCCCTCCTTAATACCCATCACCAGGCTAACCCATCCTCCCACCCCTCTCCCCTCTAAAACCCTCAGTTTGTTTTTCAGACTCCATCGTCTCTCATGGTTCCTCTCCCCCTCTGATACCCCCCTCATTCTTCCCCTCCTG
>NC_138376.1:18317566-18353195 GCF_054177405.1 Leptonychotes weddellii
GACTAGACCACAGTCTGCCTCACTTAAGAATGGAAAGTTGGGGGGATGGGCAGGGGGACAGGTATACCTGCACCGCCCCCTGCCTTGTGTTGATTCCCACTTTGTGGGTTCCACTGGGTGTTGGTATTGATTGCTGAAACAACATACTGACTCCTGGTTTGTACAGCTGACTTTTAGTAGCAGATTGGGAAATTTTACCTCCTTCAGAGATTAGACAAGGAAGAGAAGGGATCTGTTCTCAAACAATGAAGGAGTCCTTGAAATTCATGCTACCTTTTGCAGGTCCCCTTAAAATCCTGATCTCTTTTAGGGCTTCCAGACCCAATTCCAATGTGTGGCTGAATCCCCTCCCACACCACCAACGATGCTATCAGGGCTGCGATGTCAGAATATAGTTTTCCAAATGGTCCTGTTCTGTGTGGTGGATAAGTCAGGGGTATTAGAGAACTATGTTTTAGTTACACTGTGGCCTTATCTGCTTATGTGGCTTGACTGATTTCCAAATACTTTGCTGTGCATTGTTTCTATTTAAAAAGTATGGCTAAGGGCGCCTGGGTGGCTCAGTTGGTTAAGCGACTGCCTTCGGCTCAGGTCATGATCCTGGAGTCCTGGGATCGAGTCCCACATTGGGCTCCCTGCCCGGCAGGGGGTCTGCTTCTCCCCCTGACCCTCCCCACTCTCATGCTCTCTCTATCTCATTCTCTCTCTCAAATAAATAAATAAAATCTTTAAAAAAAAAAAAAAAGTATGGCTAAGCTCAAACTATGGAAAGAGTCTAGATGTCCATTGACGGATGAATGGATAAAGATGTGGCATATATACATACAATGGAATATCACTCAGCCATCAAAAAGAATGAAATCTTGCCATTTGCAATGACATAGATGGAACTAGAGGGTATTATGCTAAGCGAAATCAGTCAGAGGAAGACAAATATATGATTTTACTCATATGTGGAATTTAAGAAACAAAACACATGAGCATAGGGGAAGGGAAGGAAAAATAAGATGAAAACAAAGAGGGAGACAAGCCATAAGAGACTCTTAACTCTAGGAAACAAACTGAGGGTTGCTGGAGGGAAGGTGGTAGGGGGGATGGGGTAACTGAGTGATGGGCATTAAGGAGGGCATTTGATGGAATGAGTAGTGGGTGTTATATGCAACTGATGAATCACTAAATTCTACCTCTGAAACTATTAATATACTATATGTTAATTAAATTGAGTTTAAATTTTAAAAAAAAGTGTGGCTAACCAACTCAAACAAGTTGATAGAAGGCAATTCTATTGTAATCTGGATGGAAAGCCTTGTGAAATATTTTAAAGTTACTGTAGCATACCAATTTTTAAAATAAGTCATGTGACTTACCTGAGTTCAATTTCTCCCAACATCAGAGTTAGGGTAGAAAATTAAAATGTGAGTAAAACTAGAATGAACGCACCAATACCTCTGAATTGACTATGTTCATTGCCCTGCCATGATGAAGGTGCCCTTGTTTCCTCTACTAAATCTTACCCATCCACTAAGATCTCAATTTCCTCCTTCTGTGATTTTCCCTGCCTTGAACATCTCTAAGACCCACTTGATTAGGCACCACCTTGCCCTATAGATTTTTTTCCAGTTTTGTATCCCAAAATAGGTTTTAATTTCCATGAGGGCAGGAGATGTTATCTTATGCTACTTCTACGCTGGCAGCACCATTCAGCTCCCGTGTTTCGTGTCCAAGTAAGAGGCTCTGTTTCTCAAGCTGGTCACAGTGATATCACAGTGATAACTTCTGCAAGAAGACATAACAATCCTCAATGTATACACACCTAATAATAAAGTGTCAAAATATGCAAGGTAAGAACTGATAGAACTACAATAAGAAATAGATGAATAGAGATACAATAGAGAATTATAGTGAGAGACTTCAGCAACACTCTATTGGTAATTGACAAACCGAGCAGGCAGAATGTCAGCAAGGACTGATGGGACAGCATAATCAATCACTGGATCTAACCGACTACTTCAAGTGAAGCAGATCTTGTAGACTACCTCATCCAACAGCAAGACAATATAACATATCTACATTATATACATACCAACAAACCATCAAAATATATGAAACAAAAATTGACAGAATTAAAGGGGGAAATATAGAGTTCTACAAAAATAACTGAAGACCTTAATATCACACTCTCAGTAATAGAGAGAATAACCAGACAGAAGATAAGCAAGAAAATAGAGGACTTGAACAACATGATTTCTCAACTAGGGGTAATAGACATATACGGAACATTCTACTCAATAACAGAATACACATCCTTCTCAAGTATATTTGGGACATTCTGCAGGATAAGCCACAAATGTTAATACACAGATAAGTCTCAATATATTTACCCAGATAACTATGATATATAGTATCTTCTCTGACCACAACAGGATAAAGTTAGAAATTAATACATGCTCTCTCTATCTCATTTTCTCTCTCAAATAAATAAATATTTATTTGAAGAAAAACTAGAAAGTTAACAAATTTGTAGAAATTTACACACTCTTTTTTATTTAAAGAGTTATTTATTTATTGGAGAAAGAGAGAATGCACACAAACAGGGGGAGGGATAGAGGGAATCTCAAGCAGACTGTGCTGAATGTGGAGCCCGATGTGGGGCTCAGTCCCATGACCTATGAGATCATGACCTAAGCTGAAACCTAGAGTCAGACCCTCAACCAATTGACCCAACCAAGCACCCCTAAACAACAAACTCTTAAACAACAAATGGGTCAAATAAAAAATCACAAGGGAAATTAGAAAATACTTAGAGATGCATGAAAACAAACACCACACCCCAAAACTTAATGGACCCAGCAAAACCAGTGCTAAGGGAGAAATTTATAGCTCTACATTTTTATATCAAAAAGGAAGCTCTCAAATCAATAACCTAACATTACAATTTAAGGAATTAGGAAAAGAAGAATATGTTAAACTCAAATCTAGTAGAGGAAAGGAAATAAAGATTAGAGCAGAGATAAATAAGAGAACAGAAAATCAATGAAACCAAAAGTTGGCTATTTGAAAAGATCAACAAAATTGACAAATTTTTAGCTAGATTAATTTAGGAAGATAGAAGATTCAAATTACTAAAATTAGAAATTACACCATATACAAAATTTAACTCAAAATGGATCAAACATCTAAATTTAAGAGCTGAAACTATAAAACTCTTCAAAGAAAACATAGGGGAAAAGCTTCATGATATTAGATTTCACATTCACTTCTTGGATATGATACCACAGGCAACAAAAGAAAAAATAAACAAATTAGACTTCATCAAAATGAAAAAAAATTGTGCATCAAAGGACACTATTAACAGAGTAAAGAGGCAACCCACAGAATGGGAAAAAATATTTACAAATCAAATTTATAGTGAAGTATTACTATCCAGAATTCAACAATAACAAAAACTTGATTAAAAAATAGGCAAAGGACTTGAATAGGTGTTTCTCCAAAGAAAACATACAAATGACCAAGAAGCACATGAAAAAATATTCAGTATCACTTATCATTAGGGAAATATAAACCAAAACCACAATGAGATACCACCGGACACCCATAGGATGACTACTATTTAAAAGAAACAAACAAACAAACAAGATATGTTAGGATGTGGAGAAACTGGAACACTTGTGCACTGCTGGTGAGAATGTAAAGAGATGCATCCACTATGGAAAACATATGGCGGGGCACCTGGATGGCTCGGTTGTTAAGTGTCTGCCTTCGGCTCAGGTCATAATCCCAGGATCCTAGGATCAAGTCCCGCATCGGGCTCCTTGCTCAGCAGGGAGCTTGCTTCTCCCTCTGCCTGCTACTCCCTCTGCTTGTGTTCCCTCTCTCTCTCTCTGTTTCTCTGACAAATAAATAAATAAAATATTTTTTAAAAAGCATATGGCGATTCCTTAAAAAATTAAAAATACGATTACCATATGATCTAGTAATTCCAATTCTGGGCATTTACCCAAAAGAATTGAAATCAAGGACACTAAGACATATACTTACACATATGTTTATAGCAGCATTATTCTCAATAGCCAAAAAGGGGAAGAAACCCAAGTGTCCATCAATGGATGAATTGAAAAAATGTGGTAATACATACAATGGAATATTATCCAGCCTTAAAAAGAGACGAAATTTCAGACATACGCTACAATAAATTAGGTAGCCAGAAAAAAAAACAAATACTGCATGATTCCACTCATTTGAGGTACCTAGAATCATCAAATTCACAGAGACAGAAAGTAGAATTGTGACTGCCAGGGGCTGAGGGGAGATGGGAAAGGGAGGTTATTGTTTAATGGGTACAGAGTTTCAGTTTTACAGATGAAAAAAAATTCTATGGTTGGGTGGAGGTGATGATTGCACAAAAATGTGAGTGTACTTAATACTACTGAACAGTACATTTTAAAAAAATGCTTAAAATGGTAAATTTCACCACAATTTAAAAAAATAAATGATATTTTAAAAAATGAACAAACTATGGCTATGTACAAGGCATGGGTGAATATCACCATCATAATGGTGCAGAAAAGAAATCAGATGCAAAAGTTTACAAACTATATAATTCCATTTATATATCTTAAAACAAATGGAAAAACAAAACTGAGGTCTGGCTTCCAGTAATGATGAAGTAGCCTGTGAACTAACACTCTCACAGATAACAATGATAAAATCTGGACAAAATATTATATATAGTTATATAGAAATATGTACCTATATATAATACACATATGATATATGTGTATATATTTCCAGAAAACAAGCAGAAGTGGAGGGAAGTCCCATCCCTTGAATGATGGGAATGACAACAGCAAATATTTGCAAGCTTGAGTCTTTTTGCCTCAATGCACTTCACAATCTGTGCATGGCACACGTAGGCGGAAAACCACAGTCTTACTGGTGGTGTCAGAGAGGACATATATTGGGGTTAGTAGAGTAGGTAGAAAGTTAGGGGAGAAATTCTGGAAGGGAGAGAGCCATGAAGGGGTAATAGATCTTTAAACTACATATGTGCAGAGCATCCCTTAGGGGGCCCAGCCTGAAAGAGGATTTCAGGTGTGCCCACTGTAGGTGAGGTTTTGAGTCTAGCAAAGTTAACTTTGTGCTAGGAAAATAACACTCTTCAAAGGAATAAAACAGAATCCAGGGTCTCTATAACTATTGTTGATAATGTCTAGTATGCAATTTTAAAAAATCATGAGATGTGTGAGGAAGCAGGAAAGTGTATTCTATACACAAGACAAAAAGCAGGCCATGGAAACTATCCCTAAGATATCTAAGATGTTGCAGTTAGCAGACAAGGATTTGAAATCAGCCATTATAAGTATGTTCCTGAGGGTAACGGAAAATATTCTCATAATTAATGAACAGATGTGGAAACTCAGCAGAGAAATGGAAATTATAAAAAAAAAGTTAGAAAGATGACAAAAGGAAAAGGAATTAACTTTTGAGCTTGTCAAAAATTAAAAATCCAACATTTGGTAGAAAACCTAAATTTTTAGGTCCAAGAAGGTTTTTTAAAAACTCAAAAGAAAATACAAATAAAACTAAACCTAAGCACATCACAGTCATACTGCAAAAATCCAAAGATAATAAGAAAATTTTGAAAGCAGCCAGGGAAGGATACCACACTACGTAGAGGGGATAATAATATGAGTGATGGATGATATATCATTCTAGAACAAGAGACAAATCAACAATGAAATGATATCTTTAAAGTGCAGGGGAAAAAGTCAATATAAACACAGGATTCCACATTCACTTAGCAAAACTCTCCTTCAAAATGAAGCAGAAGCCACAGTGGGATGCTACACACCTATTAGAAATGGCTAAAATAAAAATAAAATTGCAAATAGCAAGTACTTTTGAGGCTCTGGAATGACTAGAACTGGAAATGCAAAATGGTACAGTGTTTGGAAAATAATTGAGCAGTTTTTTGTAAAGTTAAACATTAGATGACCTATAGATATTCCACTCCTAGATATTTAGTGAAGTAAATTGAAAACTAATGTTAAAAACTTGTGTGTGAATATTTATAGCCACTTTAGTCATAACTGCCAGAAGCTGGAAATAAACCAGGTGTTCTCCAACTGGTGAGTGAATAAGTACACTATGGTGCATCCATACAGTAGGATACTACTTGGCAACAAAAGGAGCAAACTTGATTCACACAAGCACAAGGATGTATCTTCAATGCATTTCTCTAAGTGAAGGTAGTCAGACCCCAAAAGCTACATATTACATGATTCTATTTACATGACATTCTTGTAAAGGAAAAATTACAGGGGTGAAAAATGATCAGTGGTTGCCAAGGATAAGGTTGGGGGGGGGAGCTGACTACAAAGTGGCAGCACAAGAGACTTTTCTGGAGAGACCTTCATTGAATCTACAGTGTTAGCCATTTAAGACATTGGTTACCTTTGTGACGGAGGGAAGGAGAAAGTGATAGGGAGCCTGAGCAAAGCTGGTTCAAGCTCTTGGTCACACAGATGTATTCAATCTATAATAATTCACTGAGCTTTACATGAAGAGTTTCTGCATCTATCTCAGGATGCAGGTTATATGTCAATTAAAAAATTTTTAAGATTTATTTCTTTGAGAGAGAAAGAGCATGCATGCTCACACATGAGCTGGTGGGGAGGGGCAGAGGGAGAAGCAGACTCCCCCGCCGAGCAGGGAGCCTGACCCCGCTTAGGCTCCATCCCAGGACCCTGGGATCAGGACCTGAGCGGAAGGCAGCCACTTAACATCCTGAGCCACCCAGGCGCGCCTATGTCAATTAAAATTTAAATACTACATATTTGCATAAAAATCCTAACTCAATATCTCAGAATAACAGCAGGCTTTTGTTGTGTTTCGTGTTTAAGTAAAACACGTTTGCTCATGGCATCATCAGATGGATTTTAATATTCCAAAGTATTACCGTCCTAAACCTTGGGTGAGCTCCTAGGGTCTTTCCATTTTTGCTTCAGTTTGGTAAGTCACATGGTTTTGATTTTTTATGATGCAGTGTTTTTCCAGAGAAGTCCTCCCTTCCTAAGATGTGTACCAACACCGGGACACCTAGCACGGTTCCTTGCACATTGTATACATGATACTCGTGGCACTGTGTTGACAGGAACAAACCCAGTAGGAGAGGCTTGTTTGTGCACAGGCTAGTGAGCAGGTGATGGCAGATATGACTGAAAGGCTACACTCGGCAGCAAACGTTTTCATACTTTGTTTGATCAACTATTTGCAACTAGTTCAGCCAATGATAATTGGTTTAACGCAGTGGTTTTCGGCCTTGACCACACACTGTGATCACCTGAAGAGGTAGTACCTGATGCCCAGGCTCCGCTCCAGGGATTTGGATGTAATTGATCTGTCGTAATTTGGGTTCTGGGAATTTCAAAAGCCCCCCCAGGTGATTTCATATGGAGCCCAGGGTGAGGACCACAGATTTGGGGCCAGGGATGCATCAGCTATAAGTGATTTCCATGTGTGCTCCAGGGTTTTAGAAAACAGTTCTGCCCTGTTAAAATTAAAGGGCTACTTTGGATTACTCAGCTATCTGTCTAAACTGCAACAGGAGGAAATGTCTTCTTAGCAGATCCATCTTTATGTCACTTGCTTTCAGAATAAGGGGTTGCTTCGGGCACAGCAGTTTGATTTCGTCTGTGTTGAAAATCATTAATAGCCGGGACGCCTGGGTGGCTTAGTCGGTTAAGCGTCTGCCTTTGGCTCAGGTCATGATCTCAGGGTCCTGGAATCGAGTCCCACATCGGGCTGCCTGCTCAGCGAGGAGCCTGCTTCTCCCTCTGCCTGCTGCTCCCCCTGCTTGTGCTTCCCCTCTGTCTCCCTACTAAATAAATAAAATCTTTAAAAAAAAAAAGAAAATCATTAATAGCCTACGGATACCAAAAGGGGATGAAAAGAATTTGCAAACATGTGGAGTGCATTATACACGTTTTCAAATTTCTCCTATGATTAGAAAGGAAAACTACATTGCTTAAGACTTGATTTCCTAAACTCAGCCCTCAGCCATTTCCCTAAATTATTTCAAGTCTTTCCAAGATACTCAGCGTTCTCTGCAGGGGATTATTCCCAGTGTGAAGGGTACGAGATGGATGCCGATCTCAAAGGAATTCTGCTTCTACTGAAGAAGCCTCACTAGCAGAACCTCCGATGACGAGGGAAGCTGCAGGGGCAGAATGATCCTTGTGGAGGCAGGGGAGTGCTTTAGTCAGGTGGAGTCGATACAAGGGGTCCAGCCCAGCCATTTAGTCGCTGTGGGGCTTTGGGCAAGTTTCTTGACTTGGATGACAGTTACATAAACCTCGTGCAGGAAAAGGCCTAAGGGTACTGACTGCAAAAACACCAGCGATTCTTCATTCCTCCTTGTGGCCCATGCCCTCCTGGCAATGTGATTTTACCGCTGCTCCCATTCAGAGGCTGACTCTCTTCCTCTGGTCTTACTCGCTCTGGCCAATAACAATGCAGTGGGTAGAATGACTGCCAGTTTGGGGTGTGGCCCCAAAAGGTCTTAGATGCTTCTGCTTTTTCTTTCAGAATACAGCTGTCTCCAAGCCCATGTGAGCCCGCTGGAGGATGAGATACAATGAGGAAGAGAATCAAGGTGCCCACTTGACAGCCAGCTCACCCCCAGAAGCAGAGCCCCCTAGTCAACGAGCAGCTAACCACACAGGCATGAAGGAGCCCAGCAGAGATCAGACTGGTCCTGCGGAACCCAGCCTAAACTGCTGACCAGCTCAGTCATGAGCTAGATAAGTACTGGGGTGGTTTGTTACACAATAACTAGTACATACACCAATCGCAGACACGATGTCAAGATTCAATGATATATTAATTACAAGTTACTTGGCAAACAGTAGGCATCCTATAGGTGCTGATTTCCTTCTTCCCTTATTGAAAGTTGCATCTCTCAAGTTAAACAGAAATACATGCAGACGTGTATGTATGTGATTGGTGCTTAAGCTCACACAGCACCCCACACTGCAAGAGGAAGTGGGTGACCAGAGTCTGACCATGAGGGCCCAGGGCCAGATTGCGAAATAAGAAGTTTGCCTTTTTTCCCTCTGAATCTAAACTCTGGAGGTCAAGGCTGTGGACAGATCTAAAGACATGGAGTTCCCTCCTTCGGGGGCTCCATCTTTCTTCTATTGCTGTCTGACCTCTGGGAAGGTGGAATGGACCCACCCCAAGACGCAGTTGTTGGGAAGCCGTGGTCTACTTTAGGAAACTTCCTCTTGGGGCATCGTCTCTTCTCACCTTGGGCTGAGGGGAAGAGGTTGGTGGGGAAGAGGTTGGTGGGGAAGGGGTGACGCCTCTGGAAGGGAAGGGGATGTTTTCAGGCACTTCACCTCCCCAAGGTCAAGAGGAGTCACCTCCCCAAGGTCAAGAGGAGCCCTGAGTGCTGCATTTCCAATGTGACAGCCTCTCAGCACATGTGAGTGCTCAGCACCTAGAATGTGGCTGGTCCAAGTTATGAAGCGCTGTAAGTGCAAAATAGAGTGAATTTCAAAGATTTAATACAAAAAGGTGAAATATTTCATTAATAATTTTATATTGATTACACATTAAAATAGTATCTTAGATACGAGGTTAAATAAATTCATAGTAATACCATCAATTTCACCTGTTTCTTTTTATTTTCTCTAACGTGAGGGTTGAGATTTTAAAACTACAGACGTGGCTCACCTCCTGCTTCTACCGGACATTGCTCTCTTCAAGGACTGCCTCCTTTTCAAAGCACGGGCTGCCACCTCAGAAGAGCAGAGGACAGGAAGGCTAGGAAATCTGAAATTTTAAAAGAATTTGGCATTTTACTGGTTCCACTTGTGAATAAGGGATTTAATAAGGCTTTAAATTTAAGATTTAATATTAAAAATAAAATGCATCATTTCAACATCGTGTTAGGAATTGGTATCGTTTTGCACGAGGGTTGCAGAAGCAATGCGAAGACATGGTTCTTGGCTCCAGACCTTTACTACTTAGCCTCTCACAGATTGGCTCCAGGTCCTGATATTTCCATTTTACATTAGATCCCCTTCCTCCAAGGTGATTGAGGAATAAGGCTGAAATGAAGTTTGAAGCTCTCACAAACCAAAGGATTTTTCTTTCTGTGGCTTTACCATCATTTTTAGTTTCTAATATTAGAAATACAAATTGCAGGCCATAGCTGGGAAAAAGAATGTAATGAATTGAGTCTAGAATCACACCACAGCTAATTTTCACAGGCATGTGCATTACCAAAAAGGGACATCACTTCCAACAATTCCAATACGTTCCCAGGACTTAGTCCACACCAAGCATTAGACTGAAAGTCCCCAGTGCCATCACTGTATAGAAATGGGACCATGCGCTGCATCCAGACAGGGCTGGGATGCTGTGAAGAGAGCAAATCTTCACAAAAACTCTAAATAATAACACTCTCTAGTGAAAGTAAGCATGATGGTCGTTAGTTGATGCAAGGCAACTTTCTTTTTCTTTTCTAATGAACAACATCTTCAAGGAGAGAAGCCCAGCCTCCACGCAATGCGTCCGTGGCTACTCAGGGATATGACTGAATTCAAGAGCAATAAAGGAGATGAAAGCCACATTTTAAATGTAAACAGATGTGTCACTGAAAAATTTTCAGATCCATAAATCCATGTATATGTTAATCATCACAGTATTGTGAGATGCAGGGAAACGATAAAGCATGTGCCACTTACTATATATTTCCCCCACCCTTCTCAAGTTCCTAAGTGCAGATACTCTGAGAAAAAACTTTTCCAATTGACATCAATGTGAACATTTAGTATTCTAAAATTAGTTTTTTTCATTGTTTGTTAACTTTAAAGCCAAAGATACATAGTTCTACATCTAACATACTGCATTTTCGTAAAAACTCTGAATGTGAAAAGCTTCCTTTCTCCGATTACTAACAATAATTGCAAAATTGCCCATTCTATGAAGAACACTCTTCCAGAAACTGTGGGGAAATGGAAAAGAAATAACCAATATTGTTCCCATGACCTGGCAAGTCCCTCAAAGCTGGGGCAGAGAGATAGTCTCTCTGGGGCTTAGCACAGTGTCTGGCAAACAGTAGAAGCTTAATTAAGAGCTTGTTGATTGGATAAATGAATACTTCTGATGCACACGGAGGCCAAATACAGGTAAGTTCCACACCTGGTGCTGTGGATGGATGTGCGGAAGCACACTGTATACCCACTCCTTCCTGGGATTTGGCCACGCCCTGCTCCCCAGCCCCAGGGCAATGCTTCCAGCTGTGGGAGAACTCGGGGATTTCTGTCCCCCAAAGTTCTTACCTCATTGCCGTCTCCCTTCCCTCAGTCTGTCCCAACTGTCCTTTCACCTTTTATTCTGCCTTCCTCTGCTCAGAGCTCTGTTCCTTCTACTTCGAGCAGTTCCCGCCACCACCCTTCCCTCCCTGCCCCTTCCTTCTCCTTCCCTCCCCGCCCCTCCTGCTGTACCTCTTCCAGCAGTTCTTGTCTGCTTTTCCTCATAAAATAACTCTTCTTCCACTCTCTGCCTCATTCACACTCATTGGGGGATCAACCATTCACCCCACAGTTTAGTATTCCACAGATTTGGGAAAAAAGGAAGTCATACTCTAGAACGAGAACCAGTGCCATCCACTTCTAGAGATCCTGGAAGTAGTTTAAGAGCCTTTAGAATCCGCAGAGAAACCTTCATCGTTCTCATTTCCTTCTCCACGCACGAGCACTCAAGACAAATTTTTATCGTGCCAAATATAGGAAGGAATGAAGTACCCACCCTGCGGCAACTTGGACGAACCCTGAGAACGTTTAGCTGAGGGAAAGAAGCCAGTCGCAAGAGTCTAAATATTATAGGATTCCATTTGTATGAACTGTCCAGAAAAAGACAAATCTAGAGGGATGGAAAGAAGATGAATGGATGCCCAGGGCCAGGGTAGTCAGGTGGGAGCCTAGCAGCTACAGGGAGTTTCTTTTTGATGTGATGAAAAGAATCCAAAATTGACTTGTGCCAGTTACGCACATCTGTGCATAGACTAAAAACCATTAAATTATACACTTTAAATGAATTATACAGTACATGAATTGTATCTCAAGAAAGTGGTTTAAAATTTTCACAAATGAATTATTTTACATACAAAATTATATGGTATACAAATAGACATTCTGTATCTGTCACCTGCTTAATAAAATTTTACCACTACCTTCGATGCCCTCTTCATGGCCCTTCCCAAATACAACTCTTTGCCTCCCCTCCTAGAGAGTCATTCATCTGAAATTTTAAACAATTATTATTCCACTTTCATTATAATTTTGCTACATACGTATCTCTAAATAGTATAATGTTTAGCTTTGCAAGTTTCGACTTCGTGCAGATGTATGTGCCAAATATACTAGTCCCTTCCCTTTCTCTTTCCACATTGTATTTTTTGAGAGTCTTTCACATTTTAAAGTTTCTTATTCAGGGGTGCCTGGGTGGCTCAGTTGGGCGGCTGCCTTCGGCTCAGGTCATGATCCCGGGGTCCTGGGACCGAGCCCTGCATTGGGCTCCCTGCTCGGTGGGAAGCCTGCTTCTCCCTCTCCCACTCCCCCTGCTTGTGTTCCTTCTCTCGCTGTGTCTCTCTCTGTCAAAGAAGTAAATAAAATTTTTTAAAAAAAATAAAGTTTCTTACTCAATTCTGTTTACTAATTAGCCTCTAAGTTGAAGATACTAAAACTTACCTCAGAGAGGATTCTTGTGAGATAATTAATATAAAGTGCTTGGAGTAGTGCCTGATTCATTATAGGTGTTCAGTATTGTATATGTAATATATATATTATTACATAATTATTGATAATTATATATAAAATTATAGTGATTACTCCTTTCTCTGTTAATGTATATTATTTCATCAACTGCATTATGGATTAATAGTTTTCACATTATAGCAAAATCCGAGGTACACAGAAATGCCTCATTCTAGACATCTGAAGTCCCTGGATAGCTAAGATTTACATTTTTTACATCCCAATTTACTTCTAAACATATGTTTTTCCCCTTTAAACAAAATAAAAGAATGAGCTTTATAAAAAATGTCAACCATTTCCAAATTCTCTTCCAAAATTGTTATTTTAACATATGTGACAGAGCTTTAGTCAGACGGTGTGACCGTTCTGTGTTCTTTTTTTTCCCAGCTTTATTGAGATATAATTGACACATGACGTTGTGTTCTGTTTTTAAAGTATGCCTCATTTGTACACTTCCACTGTACACTTGGACACAGTCCACGTAGTTGCCATTATTAATATGTGCAGATGCTCCACCAAATTCCAACCAGCCAAAGGGAGAGGACAGGAAGCAGTCTGGCTCTGAGCCCTTCCCAGAACGCCAGGGATTCAAGTCCTCGCTTGGGGGGGGGGATCACATACCCTTCTTGGGGGCCACTGATGTTTTCCGCTGTGGCTGTTGGATCCAGTTCCTTGGCTGCCTTGTATACCAACACCCATCCATTTGTGGCAGATGCCTGGAGCCCTGGGCTGGAAAGGACTGTGAGGTCAAGTTTAGGCTTGGCAGGAGGGGAGGCCTCTGATTTACTACTGGTGTCTTCAACAGCTACAGTTCCCAGCACCACCTTCCCTGCCACTCCCGCCTGTAATGGGATGATGTTAGGTGATTTCAGGTTAGGGTGCATTCCGAAGAACAAACATACCCAGGAGCTTCAGAGTTGGAGAGTTCTCTCCTTTCACCAATATAGATCCAATATATTTGCATGTCCTGTTGAATAATACGGGGTTTGAAGTCTGCGGGTCCACTTATCTGTGGATTTTTTACAGTACAGTACTGTAAATGTATTTTCCTTCATTATTTTAACTTTTTTCCCCTAGTTTCCTTTATTGTAAGAATACAGTATATAATACACATACACAAAGTATGTGTTAATTTATTGTTTATGTTCTCAGTAAGGCTTCTAATCAACAGTAGGCTATTAGTAATTAAGTTTGGAGGGGGGAGTCAAAAGTTAGATGTGGGTTTCTGACTGCACGGGGTAGGGGGGTGTCAGCATCCTAACTTCTGCATTGTTCAAGGGTCAACTGTATATTTATAGGTACTGTATTTGTGTTTTGAATTTGCACACTGACCCAGGCATTAATTTATGTAAAATAATATTCTAACATTTTCACAGAGTTGAGCATATTTAAATTCTGTTTCTGTACTTCTAATTTTATTGCATTGTAGCCCCAAAATGTGGTATAAAATTGTCCTTTTAGATTTACTAAGTATATTTTTGTGTTGTTAGAATACAACCAAAGGTATTTTTTTTTTTTTGCAAAAGAAAAAAATATATTTTTATTTATTTTTTGTTGGCTTGGTTTTTTTAAGTTATTTTGTTACTATATTCTTTTGGGTATATATATATATATATATATATATATATATATACACACACACAAATCAGTTATGTTTCATTTCCTGTGCTTTTCTTTCTTATTTATTTATTTTTGCCATTCCTGGCCCATCATCCTTAGACTTTTGCTATGCTCTCGAATCTATGATCTAGTATCTGTTGGTCAGTTAAGATTTCTTTCAGTTCTAGATACCAGAAATTCAGAAAATTATTGTATGAACAAGCAAGGGTAGGAGATGAGGCTGTAGAGGGAGGCAGGGGCCAGGTTATCTACAAGCTTTTATTCTACTGCAGTGAAAAGCCAGTTTAAAGCCAGTCAGGGTTTAAATAGGGGGTGGGTAGCATATATAGGCCTACCTCCGAGATATTGCAGGTTTGATTCCAGCCAACCACATAAAGTGAGTCAAATAAATTTCCTGGTTTCCCAGCGCATATAAAAGTTATGCTTAGGAGCGCCTGAGTGGCTCACTCGGTTAAGTGTCTGACTCTTGGTTTCAGCCCAGGTCATGATCTCAGGGTTGGGAGATCGAGCCCCATGTTGGGCTCCACACTCAATGTGGAGTCTGTTTGAGATTCTTTTCTCCTCTCTCTCTCCCCCTCTGCTCTTCCCCCTGCTTGCTCTCTCTCTCTCAAATAATAAATAAAATCTGTAAAAAAAAAAAAAAAAAAGGTCATGCTACACTATACTGTAATCTATTAAGTGTGTAATAGCATTAGGTCTAAAAAAGTAAATACCTTGATTGAAAGATTGTTTATTGCCAAAAAAATGCTAACCATCGCCTCAGCTTTCAGAGTTGTGATCACTGATCACAGATCACGGTAACAAATACAATAATGAAAAAGTTAGAAATAGTGTAAGAATTACCAAAATATGACACAGTTACACAAAGGAAGCAGAAGCTCTTGGAAAAATAGCACCATCAGACTTTGTCGACACAGGGTTGCCACAAAACTTCAATTTCTTAAAAACACCGTATCTGCAAAGCACAGTAAAGTAACGTGCAGTAAAATGAACTATGTCTGTATCACATTGTTCAGGTTTTTGAGAAATCAGCTTGGATGCTGAGTGGAGAATAGACCGTAGAAGGGCAACAGACAGGAAGCAGGGAGGTGGTTAGGAGCCTGTTTGGCAGCTGACCGAGAGAGGGCAAGGTGGCTGGTGGAGACAGAAGAGGCTGTAACCAGGATGCCTGTTGCAGGCAGAGCCAACAAGCCACAGACTGGCGGTGGGATCGTGTATGGGGGTAGAAGGGAAGACGAGTCAGGAATGATGCCTGGGTGCCCCCCTCCCCCAACCCCAGGGATGAGGACCCAGGCCTGGTGGTTCTCAGTGGATAGATGGTCCTGAAAGCTGAGAGACTACATGGGATCCCTCCGGGGGTGGGGGGGGGAGGGCATGAAAGAGAAGTGGGGAGGGTAAGGATCACTAGAGACCTAGAGGAAGTGAAGCAGGAGGAAGGTAGAGTCAGATGGGAGGGAGTCCAGGAGCGGGGAGGTTCTCAAAACTCCAGAGGAAGTGTTTCAAGGAGTGTTTTCAAATGTACCCACAGATTTGTTCTAACAGGTATGGCAGCATGCACATAAATGACTGTCCTAAAGGAAGAAGTTTTTACTCACAGTTCCCTAGAATCAGGAGGAATGACAGGTCATGCAGAGCCACCACCGCAAGCCAAGCACATCTGGGTTGGCAGGGGGAGTGAGGGGAGAGCATCCCTTAGCGCTTTTATTATGGGAAGGAATGGGGGAGGCAGGGTAACCACACCAAGTAGGTTTAGGATTGGCTAGTTTGAAGAGTTTCCGTGGGCACTGGAGTGTAGGGACTGTCCCCAGTTATCCAGAACCTGGCCCTGGAGTTATTAGGGCAGGGGAAAAGGAGCCTGGAGTGTAACAGCTTACAGAAGAGGTGTTTCAGGGTGTCAACTCCAGATTAGTAGGTCTGCAAATGAAAGGCATGCTCATTGCACAAGTTATTTGCTATCTTTAGGAATTAGCTAACCTGGGAAGGGGCAGGCCCACCCTGGTCAGTGAGGCCCCAGATGCCAGAGCATCAGAGAATAAGAATACAGAAAATAAGAAAATATAGTTAATACAAAGGAAGAAGTGCTCAACTGTATCATTTGCATCAAGTGCATCTAAAAGACTGAGATAAGGACAGAAACTTGGCCTTGAATTTGTCAAAATGGAAATCACTGGTGACCTTGGTAAAAGCCAAGTCAGTGAGGCAGTCTGGAGGAAAGCTAGAATGGAATGGGGTCAGGAGACAATGTGCGGAAAAGAAGCTCTGATGGAGCAGAGAAACACAATGGTGAGAATGCAAAGGAATGCACAACATTAAGGCACGTGTGTATACTGATAGAAATGACCCAGCAGGCAGGGAGAAATGAATGAATCATTACAGACAGAACTCCAGAACACCGTGGAGGTAGGCTGAAAGGACTCTTCCGTCCCAAATTTACCTAAAGTTACAGCTTTAGTCTTTAAAATAAACGAGATTTTTGCCTTTTATTTCATAATACAGGCACACCGCACCCCAGAACATATCCTCAAGTACTGTTTCCCTGGAAGAACACTTGAGTTATGAATACCCAAACTGCATAGTGGCTGTTCATATGTATATTTTCAGAGGATATAATTTATATTGAGTTTTCAAAACTTAGTAAAACACTTTTTAAAAAAGATTTTATTTATTTATTTGACAGAGAGAGAGAGAGCACAAGCAGGTGGAGCGGCAGGCACAGGGAGAGGGAAAAGGCGGCTCCGGGCTAAGCAGAGAGCCCAACGTGAGGCTTGATCCCTGGACCCTGGGATAATGACCTGAGCTGAAAGCAGACGCTTAACGGACTGAGCCACCCAGGCGCCCCCTTAATAAAACATTTTAAACTAAATGGCTTGCAAGAAAACCTTCACGTTGGTTCCAAATACAATTGGTAGACCATAAAATCACACCAGTCACTTTGCAAATTTTGGAGTATCAGCAAAGGTATACACATCGGATGGTTGGTCTAAGAGAGGCCACTGCTACTTAAATGTGAGGTGACCAAGAAGTAATGCTTTAAGCATTTCATATCCTAATATGACAGTTGTAACATATCTGGGTGCCATACTGTGATTTAGAAAATTGGCATAATTTTTCAATTGACTCGCTATTTCTAATCATTTTTCCTGTTTAAAATAATGGGAAATATGTTTTTCTTAGTTTCCTCAGATGTCGACAGGCTGACATTTCAGACACAGGTTACTGACATTAACTGGCAGAAGACCTTCCTCCAGCCTTGTCTCAGTTTAAAATTTTTAAATACTTACCTTGTAAATTACTTAACCTCGATTGTTCCGAATCTTATAGTAAAATTGCTGCTCCAGAATGTTGTACCACAGTCTGCTGTTTTGCATCCTTTCTGCACAGAACTGGGGATGTGCATACTCCAGTTTGAGAAGCAGGTACTAATGCAGAATCTGATCAGAAAAATTATGGAAAAATGAATTCTCACTGCAACCCCCAACAACCGCTCAGATGGGATTTTTAAGAAGGGATCTTAAAGTGGTTCCGAAGGAGTCGTACTGTAGGGCAGACAACAGAAACTGTGTATTTTCTTCCCGCACAAAGTTCCTTAACCTTTTGGGAAGGACCAGAGGGAGGATTTACGGGCAAGAGACAGCAGCAAGGGAGGGACGGAGGACAAGGCGAGAAAGATGGGTTTGAAAAGGCAAGTTCCAAGTTTCCAGGTGCCAGGTATTTCCATTTTAGGTAATGAATTTGCGGTTTCAGGAACCCACTGCAAGCTTCTGCTAAAGTTCCTAAACGGAGCCCGCGCCTACAGCAACTGGCTCGGCGCGTCCGCACTGCGCATGCCCGCGGGGGGGGCGGGGCGAGGGGGCGGGGCGGGGCGAGGAGGAGGGGCGGGGCGAGGAGGAGGGGCGGGGCGCGCCGAGCTCGCCCGGGGCCGAAGCCAGGGAGAGCATGGCCACCCTGCGTCGGCTACGGGAGGTTCCCCGGCACTTGCTGGTCTGCGAGAAATCCAACTTCGGCCACGACAAGTCGCGCCACCGACATCTTGTGGAGACGCACTATCACAACTACAGGGTGAGTTCGGCCGCCGTTGGCCCCTCGGGCATCGCTTCATCCCCTGGAGGTGGGGAGGTCTGGGCAAAATCGCATTGAGCTTTGAGTGGTGGGCCCGCCCTCGACGCGCAGAGGGGCGGGGCTCCTCGCCAGGCATGTTGGGAATTGTAATCTCTTCACTGCTCCCGACTGCTCGCTTGCGGAGCTGCAGGACTACCACTCCCAGGATGCTCCGGGGGCGGGGGCAGTGTCCTCTCCTCTCGGGGGGAGGGGAGGGGCGGCGTGCCCCCTGCCGACTCCAAAGCGCGCTGGCTAGTTTGGTCCCGCCCCTGGTGGGGTGCTTTCCCGGGAGGGAGTGGGGGCCGAGCCTGGGAAGTAAAAGAGCGAGTGATGGGTGCGACGTGGAGCCGCGGGTCGGAGGAAAATCGGGGCCGGACTCGGCGCCCCTCCCCACCTCTTGATTCTTTATCCCTCCTCGTGGGAGCGTCTTGCCGAGTCCGGACCCAGGAAGCACGTGCTTTTCTAAACTATTTAGGGGAGCTAGGTTTAGATCTGAGAAAATTCCCGCTTTGCCTGCTGTCTTCTGTGGTCTCCAGCCAAAGCGCGACAGTTCGGCAGCTTTGTGTAGAAATGCGCCGTGGTGGCCCTGCTTCCCAGCACAACTTAAGAGCTTTACAGGGGTGCTAACATCGGTGTTGCTTCGTGAAAATGTCATTCTCGTGGGGGTGCTTTGTGTAAGTTGAGGCCTCAGTGAGGTTAATGATCTAGCATCCGGCAAGAGAAGAGAATAACCCCAGTGCCAGTCAAGTGTCCAATGGCTCGGTTTCACCAACCCATGTAAGTGGCGAGGTCTCCAAAAACTCAACCTGAAAATGGTTTTAGCCCTTTACACTTTAAATTCATCAGCCTCATTTCCACCCAGACCTGACTGCCATGGCAGTTTCTCAGAGACACAGGTGGTGAGGCCGGTCCCTTAGGAATAGACTGGTGTTTGAGCTTTGGGAGAGTGCTTTTCAAGGTGGGCAGCACTTGGGCAACATTTGAAACCGTTTAGGTTTAACATCTCTGCTTTAGACAAAAGCTCATCGCAGGCAGCAATCGGGGTGTGTATCTTATCTTTTCCAGGATGATCTGTAGAATTTTTCTGTCTAGAAAATAGAAACAGCCTGGACCACTTCTGCTTCCATGGAGCCTCTTAATGATTGATGTCCCTAATTTCCTTATGCCCTAAGGGACAGTCCCGTTGATTCCAGCCTGGTACCAGGTTAAACAAATTTAGGGATATTCCACTGTACCATATCTCCTTAAAAATTAATTAGAGCAGTGGACAGGATATAAAACATATTGTTTATTTGCAAAAGCTTTCCATTAAATTTTTTTTTGCTTCTTTAACTTTAATGTTTGGATACAGAAATGAAAAACGTGAATTGTCAAATTTCTCTTTTCCTGAGACTGGTAAATTAATGTAAGAGTTTTATAGAAACCCATGGGGGAATAGTTAGCAGCCTTCATATGTTATAGCATCCTTAAAAAGCTGGAGGCTGATCTACATGAAAGTAAGACTGGTTTATGTTACACATTCCAAATAGGTTTCAATTCTGATTCCTGAATGTGGGATTCTGTCAAAAGAACTGAAAAACCTAGTCATGGAAACTGGACCCTATTACTTTGTGAAGAACTTACCTCTTCATGAGTTAATTACACACGAATTCATCAACACCTTTGTGAAGAAAGGTAAGAAAAATCTTGTCGTGTCTGTGAATGTGGCAAGATGAGGAAGTATAGTTAGATCACATCACGATACTAGGGCTCTTCTCTTGTCTTAAATAGGGCCTGTGGAGGTAGTCTGCGTGGTCAAGTGCATGCATCACTCCCCCTCCCTCAGTATCCTCACCCTACTTTTTCTCGTGCTCTCTTTAGGTGGTGGTTTCTGATGACACTTGTCCACGAGTGTGGCATGGGGATGTTGTAACATAAAGCTATCCCTCATCTTAAAACAAGGATTCAGGGAGAGGAGAGAGCCTTGGGATCTGTGTGTTCAGATACACTGCTGTCGGTGCGTGGCCACAAAGACCACTGTGTTCCCAGCAGTCCCCACTCAGCCGCCTCGAAAGGTTCATCTCCTCATGCCACCATAGCAGCTGTTCACCGGGCGGTGTGCTCATTATGGTTCAGTGTCTTCTGCTTCGAGTGTGTGGCTCTGACCCTCTCTGCTCACCCCACCGCATTTCCATTCGTATCTGCTGGGTTGGTGGCTTTGTTCCAGTTGTTTCCTAGGGAGCACTTGTTTGAAACTGTATTTCAGACTGTCGTTAGGGATTCCCCCCTCACCACGTAAGTCACTGTACTTAGAAGTAAGCAAGCCCCTTCTCTTGCTGTAGGCTCCATATTCGTCGCCTGCAGGGAGCCCTGAAGAATCCAGTGACTTCCAGTTCCTCTCATTCGGGTGCTGCTGGCCCTGCTTGCGAAGCTGGCCATGCGTGTTGTCTTTGGTCCCGTCAACTTGAGTCCTTTCATCTATTTTGAAGTTTGGTGCTGCTTTGTTAATAATGTGGCCATTGGCTGTAAGGGGCACTTTTACATATCTTAACCAGTTGAACTCTTCCAACAGCTCTGTGAGTTAGGCCTATGATCCCCATTTTACAGGTGAGGAAAACTGAGGTTCACAGAGACTGAGGGGCTTTCCTAACCTCACACAGGGTCCTGGCACATTTTGAATCTTTACCTGGAACTCTTCCTCCCAGGAGCGTGCACTGACCTAGTATTCTACTTTGTGCCTCTCTGCCAGCACTCTCAGCGGTACACACCACGCCCTGAGTCCATTTCCTGCTTGATGGTAGTCACCTGGCACAGATAGGCCCTGGGTGGGGGTGTGAACTAGCTGTTGTGTGGCCTCTGTGTCCTCGAGCTCACCCTTGGCAGGTTTTAGGGTTATTTGTTTATAGATTTTATTTATTCATTTGAGACAGAGAGAGAACACGAGCAGGGAGAGGGAGAAGCAGGCTTCCTACTGAGCGGAGAGCCCGATGCAGGGCTCGAACCCAGGCCCCTGGGATCATGACCTGAGCCGAAGGCAGACACTTAACCATCTGAACCACCCAGGCGCCCCAGGTTTTAGGTTTATTGAGGGAGCTGGAGCCGTGGTGGGTACTGACCCTTACTCACCTGGCAGATACGTTATCATGTGAAGAGAATCCACTAACTTTGCAGGTGTGATTTTTTTTTTTTTAAATTTCTCGTCTGGGCTTTCTTACAGGTTCGTGCTGTGCACTAACATACAATACAAATATCGATGAAGATAATACTGTGGCCCTGCTGCCAGACGGTAACAACACTCACTTTCTCTTTAATTTTAAAAGAAATACTGTAAAAAAAAAAAAAAAAAAAAAGTCAAATCTCCAGATCACTCCCCTTCTTAGAATGAACTGTTTTTAACAGGTTGGTTTTTATTCTTCTTGACATTTTCTATACACACATAAAGCTTGTTGTTTTTTTTTTTAACATAAATAACATTGTACTACCTTGTTCCTCAATTTTCTTTTTTCTCAATATGTCATAGACATCTTTCCGTATCAGGGCATATGGTTCTGACTTACTATTTTTAATATTTTGAAGGCATTCTAGTGAAGAGGTAACCATGATTTGTTTAACTATTCCGTCTTTAATAGAAATTTAGATAATTTTTGTTTTCACTGTCATAAATAATATCCTTGAATGTATAATAGGTTAAAATATCCTTATACATAAATAGGATGTATGTATAAATAATATCCTTGTATCATAAAGAAAATCCTTGTGTGCAGTTTATTACCCTCATATTTAACTGCTCGATTGGCTATGCTTTCTTTTAATCAGAGAACGTGTCATATTTTTAACATCTCTTTTATGGGAATTATTTGACTTATAGGGAAATTAATTTTATCACTGGATAAAGATACTTATGAAGAAACTGGTCTTCAAGGTTGTCCATCTCAGTACTCCGGCAGAAAAATCATGAAATTTAGTAAGTATTATGCTCCCATCAGTTTCTAACAAGTCAGTAATCTTCCTGTAGCAATTTCAGTGTAAATGTTTGAATTGCCACTGTTCTCTTTGTTCAGAAGGAGTATGGCTTTTTCTTGTCTTTAAAACTTCTTACCCACGGGGCTCTAGGTTGAGCTTTGGAGAGGCTAAGATTGCTGTTCTCTCTGTTTCTCTTCGGCTGTGGGCTGCATCTTATAAGGATCACAGAATTGGAATGGTCCATTAAATATATATGTTTTGGGTCAGAAATTCAAAGTAATGAACCCAAGATAAGAGTCTACAGTGTGTTCTTAATAAAGAATTTCCTTTACTTTCACCAGGTTTTTTATGATGACTAGTAGAGACACCCCCATGAGTGAGGAGATACAGTTCTGCCGATAGTGTCTGGCTTGAACACGAATGACTGAGGCTGTCACATCCTTAGGTAGATTAGGATTGACCTCCCAAACCTCTGCCCTTGGGCTTTGACCTCGGAAAAGTATGAATTTAAAAAATTTGTTGTTACTGTCAATGCTAGAAATGCCCATGAAAGGCAGAGTTTTGGTAAACCAAAGGAGTGCAAGAACAAAATAATTTTTGCTAGTCATAAAACTTCCAAAAATTCTGATGCTTTTTAATACAGCACTTTTTCCACAGTGTAGGCTGTGTATATACACGAATGAACTGTTTATTCCTCTTTCCATTTTTTAAGTTGTTTCCATTGATTTGGTGGATTTATCCTTTAACCCGAATTCTAAGAAGTATGAAAGAATATCTTGGTCCTTCAAAGAAAAGAAGCCATTGAAATTTGATTTTCTTTTGGCTTGGCATCATACAGGTATGGAAAATAAGTAACAATACAGTGATTTGGAAATAATCATTAATTAAAGGGGAGTAATGGAGGATTGAATTGTGATTCATCCCTGTGGTCTAGGATATTGTGTACATATGTGCATAAACATTATTCGGGAAGCTGCTTCGGGCCCCCTGCCATCCCTGGGAGCCATAGTTTGGGATGATCTAGGCATGCGGCCATCTGCCTCCACCTCCTTGGGTTATGTGTCAATCCAGAGATCTTGAGAGTGGCTTCATAGCAGCTAACCTTTATCTGTCTCTCGACCCTTCCTTCCTACACCTTACCTCAAACAGCCTTGGCAGTATGTTTTAAAATAACACAAATTATAAACATAAACTGTTGATTATTTCAGGGTCCAAATCAGGCATGCCATTAAATGTCAGATGAAATTTGTTGTAACTTGGAATTGATTAGAATGTGAAATTTAGTGGGGTGTTTGGTCACCAAACGTGGTGACGTGCCGACAACTTCCATGTGCCTTGCTCCTTTTAGAGTGTAGCTTTGGTCCATCACAAGATTGTAATGAGTCAGATCATCACAGTTGTGATGGTGTCATACTCATTGTTGGAGGATAGGGAGGCACATAGGTCCATTTTGGAAATATGCCTATGCATCTGCTCTGTGTGGGACGTTTCTGGTCCCGGGGTGCTCCAGGCTGCCCCTGTGAGTCCTCAGTCTGTAATGCTTTAGTGCTTCTCCTCCTTAGGGTAGAGATACAGGAGGGCAGGCAGACTGACAGACATTCAGTTGCATGAAGTCTTCATTGAGGACCATGTGTGCTTTCGGTTCTGGAGAGCTCTGTGTTCCTAAGGCTCCTAATTATTCTAAGGGCTTGTCAAGAACTGGGGAAAGTCCAAGATTTTCCTCACTTGTACACCAAGTAGTTAGCCTGCACAGTCTCATGGATGCTGGCAGAAGGCACAAGACTTGGGATTTAAGTACTCACAGTAGTGGCCGTAGTGCAGCAGGCCCCACTACCTACAGGGTGACACGCGGTGGGCCAGGGGATACAACATGTGCCACGGGCTGCATTACAGGAGAGGAATCCCGAGCTGCAGGAACGCCAGTCTTACATCCTGGCCAGTAAGCCTGCGGGCCTTTGTTCTGGGGCGGAGGGTCGGGGGGGAACAGATTATTTCTATTACACTGGACATGAAGCAAGCCTCACTTTTGCTCCCAAGGGGGCCACTGTTTCTGTCTTCCAAGGCTGTTGGAAAATCCTTGAAGATAAGTTGGATTTTACTGGGTTTTTAAAGACAATCTTAAATGAGATTCTGCCATCATTCAGTTCCTCTTGTGTTTCCTTTACAGAGATTATGCAAATAAACTCCTCTCTGTAGAGTTCACTAATTTTATTTAGCCACGAGTAGCACTTTTTTGTATTCAGTAACTCAAAATTTTCTTACTAGAGCAAATGCTGAAACTAATATGGGGTTGAATCTGAAAGGATTATGCTTTTCCAGGAAAAAGGAAAGGAAATGAATGTTTAGAGAACTTCGGCACAAGGAGCTGAAAGCAACTTAAATGATTTTAATTTGAATACAGCTTTGCACCACTCCCTTCTGCGTTACTTCATCTCACCTTCTCCCCAGAACTCTCACATGGGAATGGGGCGGTTTCAGGGATTCACTGAACTTGCTTTCAGGAGTCAGATGACCTTGCATGGTGTGTTTTTAAGGTGCGGAAGAATCCACAATGATGTCATACTTTTCCAATTACCAAATTCAGGAGCACCAGCCAAAAATAGCCCTGAGCACAGTGACAGAGCTGCAGTGCCCGGTGCTGCAAAGCAGCGCCCTCCGGGGGGCGCCAGAGGCAGCCTGCAGCGCTCCCGAGCTTCTGGACTGGCTGGGCGCCGTCTTCAGCCACGCGGAACTGTGCGTAGTAGCTCCTGGGCTGTGGGCTTGGGCTCTGGCTGACTTCTTGTTCTTCATAGGGGTTTATACTTTGAAAATGAATCATGCGGGAAATGTAAATATGTTTTCTTTCTTTCTTTTTTTTTTGTGTGTGTGTGACAGAAATAATGAGCCTAATAACTTCATATCAACCTATTGCTGTCCTCAGCCAAGCACAGTGTTGGCCAAAGCTTATTTGTGTACAATCACTGGTTTCATACTTCCAGAGAAGATCTGTCTCCTCTTGGAACAGCTGTGGTGAGAACGCTTTTTGTCTTTTATATCTTGCTTGTCCATGCCTACATGACATTTTAGGGGCAGTGCTACTGTTCCAGATCACAGCGTACTCTCACAAACGTTTCCCCTTTTTTCCTTGCTTGGGCTCACAGTGTGGTAACATTATCTTAAATGACGTAACTATCCTTGGTGATAGGAAAATTGTATTGCCAAATACTTGTCCTTATGAAAAGACAAAGAGCAGAGTTTAACTAAGCTTCTTGAAAACAAACTATTCATTTTTCTTGTGCTCCAGAAGTTGTAATATCACTTAAGAAAACAGCAGTACTCTACGGGACACACTATGGTCTGTTTTAAATGTTAGAGTTCGGCAGATGTTTTATTTTGAAAACAAGTTGACCACTTTTGAATCCAAATCATGTCTAAGATCTCATCTGGCCCTGACATCCTGTGAAGCCCTGGGCGTCATTAACATGCCAAGGATTGGACAAGGCAGTATGGGGTTTTTCATTTGAGAAGGTACTCTATAAATAAAACGCTACATTTTATCTAATGTCAGGAAACTCTGATTCCATATTGAAAAGACCATGAAGCAAACATAATGCCTTCTCAGTCTTCACTTTTTTTTTTTTTTTTTAAATAAGCCCAATGCCAGGCTTGAACTCATGACCCTAAGATCAAGACCTGAGCTCAGATTAAGAATTGGATGCTTAACCAAGGCACCCATCAATCTTCACTTTTTAAATGTCTAAGATTTAAATCTTGAGGGTTTTCTTTTTTAAGCCGAATACCCTTTTTCATGTATTAGTTTAGTACTTTCATTTTCCTCAATAAGGTTGGATTTTTTTTTTTTTAAGATTTTTATTTATTTATTTGAGAGTGAGAGAGTGAACACAAGCAGGAGGAGTGGGAGAGGGAGAAGCAGACTCCCTGCTGAGCAGGGAGTCCAATGCGGGGCTTGATCCCAGGACCCCGGGATCATGACCTGAGCCAAAGGCAGACACATAACCGACTGAGCCACCCAGGTGCCCCAAGAAGATTGGATTTTTTTTTAAATCCAGGAAATTATTCTGCAGTGTTTCAGTTAACAGAGACTGAACAGCACTGTTAAATGGGAGGGAAACTATTCCTGTACGCTTTGTGGCTTTGTTTTGTTTTCCCTTCACATCTTACATGATGTTCCACAGTAAGCATAGGAACTGCTGAAGTTGATTTTGTGCATTCTGTAATTGGTTAACATTTATTGAATACACCACATAGGATCAGGAATGTAATTTGCATCTCTTAATCCTTATAAATAAAAGCTAAGGTCTAAGCTTCATTGGAACATCAGAAATATCACTTATCCTGAATAAGTAAAAAAAATGTGAACATTCCTAGCCCTCCCTGTTTAAGATTTATCTTTCTTTTTCAGTCGCTACTTTGATGAGCCCAAGTTAGCTCCTTGGGTTACGTTGTCAGTACAAGGCTTTGCAGACAGTCCTGTTTCGTGGAGAGAAAATGAACATGGTTTTCGAAAAGGAGGAGAACATTTATACAACTTCGTGATTTTTAATAATCAGGATTATTGGCTTCAGATGGCTGTTGGGGCAAATGATGACTGTCCACCGTAAAAAATACAAAATTTAAAATCATGTTTGTTTATGTTCATGCTTTCTTTCAGATTTTGTTAATGGTAAAGGACTGTGTGTTCACTCAGGTTTGTATGATGATGGCATTTTTTAGATCAGCATCCATTAGCATTCTTGACTTAGGGCCCATCCTGTGAGTGTAGCTGGGACTGACATCCAGTGAATAGCTCATAGTTGATTACCCTGGTCAGTGTCAGTGTAAGTACAGAGGTGTGGGTACTGCATGGTAGAGTGGACTAGGATGGCCAGGGAACAGGTGTTCTTAGACCATTGGGTAAGATGTGTGCTGTTACTCGGGTGTATGATTACAACTTTTTCACATAATAAAAATAAGTCCTTATCTCATACTTCTCAGAGCCAGCCCTGCTTTAAGTACTGATTGTATTTTACCTCATTTCTTTCTTTTTTTTTTTTTTTAAAGATTTTATTTATTTATTTAATTGACAGAGAGAGAGAGAGAGACAGCATGAGGGGGAACACAAGTAGGGGGAGTGGGAGAGGGAGAAGCAGGCTTCCGGCTGAGCAGGGAGCCTGATGCAGGGCTTGATCCCAGGACCCCAGGATTATGACCTGAGCCGAACGCAGTCACTTAACCAACTGAGCCACCCAGGCGCCCCTACCTCATTTATTTCTTGCATCAACAGCACAGAGTATAAATGAGCTACCAGGGTCACGCTGCTTGTGAGTCTGAGACCTGACCTCAGGCCAGCTGGTTCCTAAGTGTGTTCTCACTCTTACCTCTGGATCAAGAGAGGGGTATTTGGATACTGTATATGATAAAGAACAAGTTGAAAGAATTTTTTCCGCTAGCACTATGGCTGATAAGGACCAGCTGAGAACAACTAAAACTTCTGGAATATATATCAATAGCCATTTTTAAAAATGGATCAGTGAGCTATAAAATAAGAAGTCTCAAAAAATTTTAAATGGAAGTAGAAGCACAAAGAGGTAATTAGGACACTGGGGCCACTTTTTGCCCTTAGGGACATTTGCCAAATACCTAATTAAACATTGATTTTCATCATCTGGGGTGGGAAAGGGGCAGTAGCATAGCAGACAAAGCTTAGGGCCTGCCCAAAGTGGGAGGGATAATAGGAGATCTCATGAAGTTGAGACCCCAAAAAGATAGACTTACTAAGGGTGAACAATGAACAAATCTGCCTGCCTCCTCCCTCTCCAATCTCCCCTTGTCCTCCCCTACTCCCCCCAAATAGCAAGGAAGAGTGCCTATCCTGAGAGAACACATCTCCATCTTCCCTGAGAAGGAATATACGTATATATATACGTGTGTGTGTGTATGTATGTGTGTGTGTATATATATATGTATATATTGCCACAAGCAGCCCTGAAGCTGGTTTGTTTGAACAATCTGGGTGGTCTAAAAATAAAGTCTCACACCAGAAATTTAAAGTGATACCAGTTTTTAGTGCCCTCCAGGTGACTGACAGAAGCAAAACTTAGTGTCTTTGGAGGAGCTCAGAAACAGTTTCAAGGATATAAGTTCACAATCAAAAATCACAAACACATAAGATAGACAAGAGCTAGCAGAAACAGAAGAAGCAGGCCTACAAAGACTTAAGCTATTAAGATTCACCAGACATAATATAAAATATATTTTATATTTAAAGAAATAGGGGAGATTAAAGAGCATGATTGTAAAAATGGTCAAGTAGATTGGGAAAAGTACCAAATGGAAATCTAGGAATAAGGAACACATAATTGAGAGTTCAATGGATTAACTAACATAACAGCAGAGTAGGTACCACTGATAAAAGAATAATAGGAAGAAGTAAGGATGTTTTCAGACTTGCAAAAGACTATCACCAGCAGATAACACATTACAACAAAAATTACAGGGTGTTCTTCAGGCAGAAGGAAAATGACACCAGATGGAAATCTAGATCTACACAAAGGGATGGAGAGCACTGGGAATGACCTATCCATAGGTCATTTAACCATATGGTCAACCTATCCATATCAATAGTCCTATTAAATGTAAACAGTCTAAATGCTCCAATTAAAAGGCAGAGATTGTCAGATTGGATTTAAAAAAATGCTGCCTTCAAGAAATGTACTTTAAAGATACAAGTAGGGTAAAAGTAAAAGGATAGAAAAAGATACCCCATGCTAACACTAGTCAAAAGAACGCTGGAATGTGTATATTAACAGATTTTAGAGCAAGGAATATTAACAGGGATTAAAGCTTATGTCATACTGATAATGGGTCTGTTAATGAATGTAACTGACAGCAATCCTAAGTGATAGCAAAAGCTGATCACACTGCAAGGAAAAAATGGACAAATACACAATTATCAACGATTTTAGTATCCACTTTCTAAAACCGATGGAGCAAGTTGGCAGAACAAAAATGTAGTCTATTTGAACAATGATAACAGCCGATTTGACCTGGTTGATATTTATAGAACATTCCACCTACCACAGCAGAACATGAGAGTGTACATGGGATATTTATGAAGATAGACCACATTATGGCCCATTAAAAAAGTCTCAAATTTGAAAGTATCATACTAAGTATATTCTCTGGCCACAGAGGAATTATGTTAGAAATCAATAACAGAAAGATCCTTGACAATCCTCAAATATTTGGAAACTAACAAGTCAAAGAGATCTAAAGAGAAATTGGAAAGTTATTTGAAGTGAATAAGAAATTATGGGTTGCCACTAAAGCAGTACTTGGAAACTTATAGTATTAAATACCTGTATTAGGGAGGAAGAAAGGTCTCAAATCAGTGACCTGAGTTTCCACTTTAAGAAACTAGAAAAAGAAAAGCAAATTAAATACAAGGTAAGCAAAAGAGGAGGAATAATAAAGATCAAAGAGGCAATCAATGAAATAAAAGATAAAAATAATAGAGAACAATCAATGAATCCAAAGCTTGTTCTTTGGGGAAAAAAGACCAATAAAATTGATAAATCTCCAGCCAGATTGGTGAGGGAAAAAAGAAAGCAAATGACCAAGGAATATATATAAGGAATGAGAGAAGTAACATCAGTACAGATCCTACAGATATTAAAAGGAATATTAGGAGCAACTTTATGCCAATAAATTCAACATCATTGATGAAATTGACAAATTCCTTGAAAGATAAAAATTACCAGAGTACACTAAAAAAGAAATACCCTGAATAGCCCTACAAAAATTGCAAGGGTGCCTGGGTGACTCAATTGGTTAAGCATCTGCCTTCAGCACAGGTCATGATCCCAGGGTCCTGGGCTGGAGCCCCACTTTGGGCTCCCTGCTCAGCGGGGAGTCTTCTTCTCCCTCTCTTTCTGCCCCTCCCCCTGCTTGTGCGTTCTCTCTCGCTATCTCAAATAAATAAAATCTTTATTAAAAAAAATTGAAATTGCAGTTTTAAAACCTTCCTCTAACAAAATCCAGGCCCAGGTGGCTTTAGTGGTGAGTTTTACCAAAAACTTCAGAAGAAATAATACCAATTCTACACAAACTTCCAAAAAATCAAAGTGGCAATAATTTCCAATTCATTCTGTGAGGCCAGCATAACTCTGGGACTAAAATTATTAGCCAGACAAACAAAACAAGAAAAGCTACAAAGCCATATTCCACATAAACTTAGGTACAACAATTCTAAGAAAAAGTTTAGTAAATTGAATCCTATGATATAATAAAAAGAGAATATATCATGGTCATGGGATTTATCCTGGGAATGCAGGGTTGATTTAGCATTCACATAATCATCTCAATACAGAAAAATCATTTGACAAAATTGACCATCTATTTCTGAGAAAAACTCAGGCAAACTAAGAATAAAGGGAGCTTCCCCAATTTGATAAAGGGCATCTACAAAAACCCTAGAGCTAACATCATACTTAATTGTAAAAGATTGAATACTTTCCCCCTAACATCAGAACAAATAGGGAGGTCTCTATCCAATGTTGTACAGGAGATTCTAGACTACACAATTGGGTAAGAAAGAAATGACATCCAGATTGGAAAGAAAAAATTGCCTTTATTCACAGATGACATTATCTTCAGACATGTAGAAAATGTACAATGGAAAAAAATGTACAATGGAGTCTACCAAGTATGTATTAGAACTAATAAGTGACTTTATCAAAGTTGCAAGATACAAAGCAACATACAAAGATCATGTTTGTATATGTGGCAAAAATTAGAAATTGAAATTAAAAATCCACACTTACAACAGCTTAAAAAATGTACTTAGGAATAAATCTGACAAAAAATATGAAAGACCTGCACCATTTCTCAGGTTGAACCAGATATAAAGGTACCATTGGATGAATTTGATGGTACATTGTTGAAACTACAAAGTATTGTTGTGATAAAGAAGACCTAAATAAACAATAATATATACCTTGTTCATGGCTCAAGAGATTCAGTATTGTTAAGATATCATATTCCCAAGGGGCGCCTGGGTGGCTCAGTCGTTAAGCATCTGCCTTCGGCTCAGGTCATGATCCCAGGGTCCTGGGATCGAGCCCCGCATCGGGCTCCCCGCTCAGCGGGAAGCCTGCTTCTCCCTCTCCCACTCCCCCTGCTTGTGTTTCTGCTCTCTCTCTGTCAAACAAATAAATAAAATCTTAAAAAAAAAAAAAGTTATCATATTCCCCAAATACAGATTCAATATAGATTCAATACAATCCCAATCCAAATCCCAACAGGTTATTTTTGTGTGTGTCTATATAAATTGACGAGCTGATTCTAAAATCTCTGTAGAACTGCAATGGGCCTAGAACAGCCTCCAGGGCTGCTTTACAACTTGATGATATTAACACCAAAAGCTTCCAACCGCTCCATTCTCCGCCTCAACACAATGTAAACCATCAGCCCAAGCCGGAAGTCAGAAGGTGTTTTTGTTTCAGTATGTCCCTCTTGATTATCTGTATGAGTGCATGCCAACTGAGAGGAAGTATTGTAATAAGGAACCTAATTTAGGAGGTGTCAGTTGAAGTTGGAAATAAGATTTACTGTTGTTCATTCTTTGGAATAATCTGGGGTTGATTAGTGTTTTCAAACTATATCTGACAGTTAATATGATGTTCAACTATTTTCTATATAAGATGAAAAATAAAAATCTGATATAAAAGGATTTTTTAAGACTGAGTTGATGAATTTATATACATAGGAAAACAGACTTGTAGATCTTCAAGGAGCAAGTGTCAAGAGTTTTCCAGAAAAAAGAAAGAAGAGAGAGAAGGAAAGAAGGAGCTAGAAATTACCAAGGCCGATTTCTTAAGTTTAGAGCAGCGAAATGGTAACATAGCAACTGACAAAAAAAAACAAAAAACAAAACCAAAAACAACAACCCTATGCCAGAAGCATCCCTTTTAAGGAGCTAAGATTGTGCTCAAATTCTTTTAGTGTCATTTGCTGGGACTTGGGGACCAGAGGGACCACTACAAGCATATTCTTCAGAGTCCAGATTAGGGGAAGAGGTTACACTTTGGATGCAAAGTTACTGCTGTATTAATCTTAATAAATCAAATTACTTGGCAGAAAGCCAAGTGTGATCCACCCATTTCTGAGGAAATGACCAGAGGTCAAAGATGATTATTTTCATCTCTTATAATTGAAGAACTATTTGTCCCATTTTCCTATTGACCAGGGTTGGTGTTTTCTTCCTCCTTCTGGCATGTTGCCTCTAAAGCTATGTGCCATTTTCACCACAAAGTTCCCTGGATTCTTCAGAGACATGGAACCAATAGAATATATATTTATAAAATTTGAAAATATTTTTATATATTATAAATATGTATTATGATGAATTGGCTCTCAGTTATGGAGGCTGAGTAGTCCCACAATATCTGCTGGAAACCCAGCAGAGCTGGTGGTGTAGTTCACTCCAGCCCAAACCCCTGAGGATTAGGAGAGCCAATGGTGTAAGTCCCAGTCCAGCAGGGGAAGACCCGGTGTCTGAGCCCAGGAATCAGGCCGAGAGAGTGCAGATTCTCCCTTTCACCATTTTGTTCTACTCAGGCCCTCAAGGGATTGGATGAGGACCACCCACATTGAGGAGGGCTATCTGCTTTACTGAGTCCACTGATTCAAATGCTAATCTCATTCAGAGACACATACCCAGAAAGAATGTTTAGCCAAATATCTGGATATTGAAATGATCCAGACAAGCCTGACACGGAACTAACCATGATACTCCCTCAGGAATTTAGTCTGTTGTAGTGTTTATTAAGCATCTAGTTTACACTCAGTAGTTACTCGTGTGGGCTGTGAGAACAGAACAAATTGTTTGACATGACTTCTCCTTTTGAGGAAAAGCTACTCAAGAGGACTGCTGTCTCTACCTTGACCTCATTAGCTCTTGACTCAAGCTAATGTGATAGACTATTACATGAAGTAGCTGGGTGAACTTTTTGGAAGGGATGGAATTTCAGGTCACCTAGGACTCTTCCCCTGGGGAAGGCAGCCACTTGGGAGCTTCCTGGTCTTGGAGCTATTCTTTCAACCACCCCACCCCCACCCCTTGGGCCCTAACTTATCATTTGAGAATACATTGTTCAACAGTCCACCAGCTCTCTTTGGCTAGAGCATGGTTGGAGCCATTTTCCCCTAATGATGATGGAAAACTTTTCTTAGGAGAATGCATTAATTTATAGAAACAACCACTTTCCTAAATATAGCCTGGTGCCCCATTTATGGGTTAGCTGTTCATGCATTGCTTTTATAGAGTGACTATCCTTATTTTAGGACAGGGAAGACTCATGGAAAAGGCAATTGGGCCTGGGGTAGGATTTATTTTTTCATTCTCTTTTAATATCCATATTAGGGGGGTCAGGATAGGAGATTGCAGCAGCCAACCAAGTGTGAAGGAACTGACGAAATCCATCACAATCACTTGAACACCACTAGCAGGGAAAGCCTCAGTGAGAAAGGTGGAAATGGAAAGAAATTCAGGGACTGGAAATCTGGGCTATCACTCTATTAGCATCCATGAGCTCTCTCTGAGGGAAAAACAGGCACACACACAAAAGTATATTCCTGCAGGCTTTCTTTGTTTCCCTCAACTAATGATGTAAGTTGGAGCCCTTTCATTTATGAAGAACTCACTCACATCTGGCTCTTATTTCAGATAATAATTGGCAGCTTCAAGGCAGTGCATTCTGTAAAATCTTAGTAAGTCTCTTGGCTTTTAGGCCATGCTGCCTGATACTCTTCTGGGTGAGAAACGCAGATAAGATTTGGAGGGCTTGAGAATGTAGGGCAGTCTCTTGGGTCTGTAAGCAGACAGAATTTGTGATGTTTCTTGTAGGCCTGTAACAGGCCTCAATGTCTTTGTTCCTGAGGGAAAAAGTTATGGGCAGATAATGCCTTCTGAACTTCTAAAGCTTGTCTCTATTTCTCACCTGGTAAACTTTGCCCCTGTTTCATTTTGGATTCGTTCTGAAGTTCTCAGAATAAAAGTACCAGCCAGTATATTCGATTTCATAATAATAGATGACATTTACTGAGCACGTACTGTGTGTTCAGGCAGGCTAAGCATTTTAGACCCATTTCATCGGTAAATGCCCACTAAAGGCACTTAAAGCAGAAGTGAAATTAGATTAGAGAAATTAAGTAATCTTCCCAAGGCTACATGGCTAAGTTAAGCAGTAAAACCAAAATTACAAATTAAGCTTGATTCCATAACTGGAGATTTTAAACATGAAGACATGCTCTTACAAATTCCTTTATTCCTGTATGATTACCAAAATGAGATTGGGAAGAAGAAAAGGAATTGTTTCAACCATCCATTCTTAGGTAACAAAACAGCCCTATGACTTAATGGCTTAAAATAATCCATTACTTCTCACGACACTGCCTGTTGACCAGGAGGCCTTCTGTTTTACCTGATGGTGGTTTGGCTGGACAGTCCAAAATGGCCTTCTCATCGGCCCCTCTGTGTGACTGCTTGGGATTCCTCACAGCGTGGTGACTGCTCTCTAAGAAGGAACATTCCAAGAAGACAAGCCCCGTTGTGAGAGTGCTAATCAAGGCTCCATTTTTAATATACTTGTTAATGGCCCACTGACCAAAGTTAGTCTCATGGCCAAGCCCTGAGTCAATGTGGTAGACTATACAAGGGCATGAATCTTAGAAGGTGTGGTTCATTGGGGGCCACCAAAGTAACAGTAACAGGCATCATGTGGTAATATTTTATTTACCTGAGAAGCATCCTTCTCTTCCTCTCAGACTAATAGCAGAGTTTACCAGTTAGAATTTCAAATTACATATATAGCCGTTTGCATATAAATGGTGATATTTTGAATGGTGGTGTTCAGGCTGTTAAATGAATCAATAATTGGTAAGTTCATTTATTAATTTAAAATTCTCTGTTTTCAAGGAGAGTTAGCTTGTCAAAACACTCATTACCTTGTTCAATATTCACAAAACCCCAATTATATTATGATCACTACAGATGAGAAGTGGAAGTAACTTGGCCCAGGTCACATGCCTGGTTCTCAGCAGATCTAGTTTTGAGTTACTGCTGGACTCCAAAGCCATGCTCCTTCCTCCTTCCCAATCTACCTCTG
>NC_138376.1:18353295-18505894 GCF_054177405.1 Leptonychotes weddellii
CTTCATTCTTCCCCTCCTGCAATTGCATTCAAATGGAGGAGGAAGCTCACAGGGGCAAAAAGCCTGGAGCCTTTGGTTCATTTTGTGCTAATGTGTTAAACTGGTGGACCTGGTCTCTCTCTCTCTCTCTTTTTTTTTAAGATTTTATTTATTTTAGAGATGGAGAGAGAACAGGGGGAGGGGTAGAGGGAGAGAGAATCTCATGCAGACTCTGTGCTGACGGGCTTGATCCCACAACCCTGAGATCATGACCTGAGCCAAAATCAAGAGTCAGATGCTTAACTGACTGAGCCACCCAGGCGCCCCTAGTGGGCCTGGTCTTAAATTTTCATCATCTCTAACACTTTTTTTAAAAAAATGTGGTAAAGTATACATAAGATGAAATTTACCATCTTGTCCATATTGAAGTTTAAAAGTTTAGTGGCATTGAGTCACATTCATGTTATTGTGTGACCATCACTACCATCCATCTCCAGACCTAGAAGAATTATTGGCAACTTTTGAAACTTTGAATGGAAGAGAAGTGCTGGGAACATGGCCTTTATGCAGGCACTCTGGTCTGGTCAGGACTGGGCGCCTCAATGTCCCATTGGGTCACCTTTGGGAGTTTTCCTAAAATTAAGGTTACCACTTGGGGTATAAGGTCATGAAAAGGAAGTCACTATTGGGGTCATCAGGAGGCTGCTGGAGGGAACTGGTTGTTAGGGGGTGAGTTATGTCTTCCAAAATTCATATGCTGAAGTCCTAAACTGTACCCACCCTCCACCCCATATCAGAAGGTGAATATATTTAGAAATGAGACCTTTGAAGAAGTAAATAAGGTAAAATGAAATTATATAAGTGGGTCCTAAGCCAATATAACTGGTGTTTTTATTAAAAAGGAAATCAGGACACAGACACACAGGGGAGACCAAGAAGGTGGCATCTGCCAGCCAAGGAGAGAGGTCCCAGAGGAAACCAACCCTGTTGATGCCTTGATCTTGGAATTCCAGTCTCCAGAACCGCAACTGAATGAGTTTCTGTTGTTTAAACCACCCAGTCTGTGGTATTTCTTATTGCGACCCTATCAGACTAACACTGGTGAAGGGCCCTGAGGCTCAGGGCCTGGAAAGCTGTGGGGCCTCAGTTCTAAGATGGGCCAAGTGAGGAAAGCTCCGGGTGGTCACTAGTGAGCAGTAGTGTCAGGAAAAGAGAGAGGTTGTTTATGAAATGTTCCTACCATGTAGTACATTTGCTTTCAGTCAGCATGCTGGGATGTGGTTTCAAAACCTGAGTGCAGACCCGGTGGGCCGTGGGTTTCTGAGAGGGGTCTACTCTGGGAACTGCAGTCTCATGGACAAGGGATAGAAAGATGGAGCCGTGACCGTCAGCACTGATTCTACATGCTGGGTAGCAGCCCCCTCAGGTTTTTGTTTTTGTTTTTTTAATACTTTTAAATTGTGACAAAAACCAGGTACAGGCATACCTCAGGACGTCGCGGGTTCTGTTCCAGACCACCGCAATAAAGTGGATATTGCAATAAAGCAAGTCAAATGAGTTTTTTGGTTTCCCAGTGCATATAAAAGTTATGTTTATATTGTAGTTTATTAATTGTGTGATAGCATTATGTTAAAAAAACCAATGTACAGGGGTGCCTGGGTGGCTTAGTCGGTTATGGAGTCTGTTTATCCCTCTCCCTCTGCTCCTCCCCCAGCACTCTCTCTCTAATAAGTAAGTAAGTAAGTAAGTAAGTAAATAAATAAATAAATAAATAAATAAAATCTTTAAAAAAACCCAATGTACATACTTTTTTTTTTTTTAAGATTTTATTTATTTATTTGACAGAGAGAGACACAGCGAGAGAGGAAACACAAGCAGGGGGAGTGGGAGAGGGAGAAGCAGGCTTCCCACTGAGCAGGGAGCCCAATGCGGGGCTCGATCCCAGTACCCTGGGATCACGACCTGAGCCGAAGGCAGACGCTTAACGACTGAGCCACCCAGGCGCCCCCCAATGTACATACCTTAATTAAAAAGACTTTATTGCCAAAAAATGCTAACCATCATCTGAGCTTTCAGTTAATAATCTTTTTGCTGGTGGAGGGTCTTGCCTCCATGTTGATGGCTGCTGACTGATCAGGGTGGTGGTTGCTGAAGGTGGGGTGACTGTGACTATTTCTTAAAATAAGATGACAATGGGGGTGCCTGGGTGGCTCAGTCATTAAGCGTCTGCCTTCAGCTCAGGTCATGATCCCAGAGTCCTGGGATCGAGCCCCGCGTCGGGCTCCCTGCTCTGCGGGAAGCCTGCTTCTCCCTCTCCCACTCCCCCTGCTTGTGTTCCCTCTCTCGCTGTGTCTCCCTCTGTCAAATAAATAAAATCTTAAAAAAAAAAAATAAGACAACAGTGAAGTTTGCCACACTGATTGACTCTTCCTTTCAGGAACAATTTCTTGGTAGCTTGTGATGCTGTTTGATAGCATTTTACCCACAGTGGAACTTCTTTCAAACTGGAGTTAATCCTCTCATCCCCTGCCACTGCTTGATCAACTAAGTTATGTCATATTCTAAATCCTCTGTTGTTGTCTCAACAGTCTTCACGGTATCTTCCCCAGGAGTAGATGCCATGTCAGGAAACCACTGTCTTTGCTCAGCCGTAAGAAGCAACTCCTCATCTGTTCAAGTTTATTGTGAGATGGCAGCAGGTCAGCCCCATCTTCAGGCTCCACTTCTAATTCTAGTTCTCTTGCTGTTTCCACCACATCTGCAGTTCCTTCCTCCACTGGAGTCCTGAGCCCTCAAAGTCAGCCATGAAGGTGGGAATCAACTTCTTCCAAACTCCTGCTCCTGTGGATGTTTTGACCTCTTCCCTGAATCAGGAATGTTTTGCATGTCATGTAGAATGGTGAATCCATTCCAGAAGGTTTTCAGTTGACTTTATCCAGCTCCATCAGAGGAGTCACTATCTCTGGCAGCTCAAACCTTATGAAACATATTTCTTAAATAATAAGACTTGAAAGTTGAAATGATTCCTTGATTCATTAGCCACAAAATGGATGCTGTTAGCAGGCATGTCTTCAGATGAAGACAACACTCATCTCACTGGACATCTCCATCAGAGGTCCTGGGTGCATTGTCAATGAGCAGGAATATTTTGAAGGCAATCTTCTTTTTCTGAGCAGTAGTTCTCAACAGTGGGCTTTAAATAGTCAGTAAACCATGTTGTCAACAGATGTGCTACTATCCAGGCTTTGTTGTTCCATTTAGAGCACAGGAAGAATAGTATAACATAATTCTTTTTTTTTTTTTTAAAGATTTTATTTATTTACTTGAGAGAGAGAATGAGAGAGAGAGAGCACATGAGAGGGGGGAGGGTCAGAGGGAGAAGCAGACTCCCTGCCGAGCAGGGAGCCCGATGCGGGACTTGATCCTGTGACTCCAGGATCATGACCTGAGCCGAAGGCAGTCGCTTAACCAACTGAGCCACCCAGGCGCCCAGTATAATATAATTCTTAAGAGCCCAGGGTTCTGAAATGGTAAATGAGCATTGGCTTCAACTTCAAGTCACCAGCTGCATTAGCCCCTAACAAGAGAGTCAGCCTGTCTTTTGAAGATTTGAGGTCAGGCCTTGACTTCTCCTCTCTGGCTATGAGAGTCTGAGATTGCTGCTTCTTTCAACAGAAGTCTGTTTTGTCTACATTGAAAGTCAGTTCTTTGGTGCAGCCCCCTTCATTAGTGACCTTAGCCAGATCTCCTGGACGGTTTGCTGCAACTTCTCCATCAGCACTTGCTGCTTCACCTTGCACTCTGATGTCATGGAGATGGCTTCTTGCCTTAAACCTCATGAACCAACCTCTGCTGGCTTCACACTTTCCTTCTGTAGCTTCCCCACCTCTCAGCCTTTACAGAATTGAAGAGAGTTATGGCCTTGCTCTGGATGAGGCTTTGGCTTAAGGGAATGTTGTGGCTGGTTTCATCTGCTATTCAGGCCACTCAAACAAAGTTTAAGCTTCACTTAAACTTTGATTTAAAGTGAAAGACGTGGGCGCCTGGGTGGCTCAGTTGTTAAGCGTCTGCCTTCGGCTCAGGTCATGATCCCAGGGTCCTGGGATCGAGCCCCACATTGGGCTCCCTACTCAGTGGGAAGCCTGCTTCTCCCTCTCCCACTCCCCCTGCTTGTGTTCCCTCTCTCACTGTGTCTCTCTCTGTCAAATAAATAAATAAAATCTTTGGAAAAAAAATAATGAAGTGAAAGACATGTGATTCTTCCTTTCCCTTGAAAACTTAGAGGCCATTGTAGGGTTATTCATTGGCCCGCTTTCAATATGGTTGTGTCTCAGAGCAGGGAGGCCCAAGGAGAGGGAGAGAGATGGGCAGCCAGAACATATACAACATTTATTAAGTTTGCTTCTTATGTGGCCATGATTCGTGGTACCCCAAATAATTACAATAGTAACATCACAGATCACTGGCCACAGATCACCTAAGAAAGTCATCATGAAAAAGTTTAAAATATTGCAAGAATTATCAAAATGTGACACAGAGAGGTAAAGTGAGCAAATGCTGTTGAAAAGATGGTGCCAATAGTCTTGCTTGACACAAACCTATAATTTGTTAAAAAAAAAAAAAAGCAATATCTGCAAAGCACAATCCAATGACGTGCAATAAAACGAGGTCTGCCTGTAACATAAAATGTACCATCTTAACCACTTTTAAGTGTACAGTTCCGTAACATTAACTATGTTCACATTGCTGTGTGACAGATCTCCAGAACTTTTTCTTGCAAAACTGAAACTCTACACCCATTGAACAATAGCTCTCATTTCCCGCTCCCCATCAGATTTCAAAGGGAGAACCTGCTGACCTCAGAATTCACCCAGCTGGCTCTAGGAGGCTGAGCATCTTCTTGGATTTTTCTTCTGTACCGTGTACAGATCCACATGTGATATCCAAGGACTGAATTCTGACCAATGCCCACAGTACAAGGCGATTAAAATAACAGTGCACCTTGTGCCAGGCAGTTGCAAGCCCCTGCAGGCATTGCCCACGTGGTTCTCCCAGTGACCCTGTGAGGTAAGCTCATGAATGGTGTCCCCTTCCAGCAAGTCTGTGCATTGAGCTTCTCTTTAGCTTCTATGCTCATGGCCAGAGGTTTAAGTCATTCTTCCTCCCTCGGGCGGTGGGTGTCCTTGGTACACTGGGCCCCTCTCGTCTGGAATATTGTTCCGAGGAGCCTGACTCAGTGTCTGATGTTTGAGTGGGCTGTGCTGAGGTAGACACTTCACTCTCGACATAAGTAGAGCTTGGTCCTTCCCTGATGGCAAGGATGAACACTGAGCAGTTGACGCTCCAGTGGCAGAGCCTACATAAGGGGGACACTGGGCTTGTGTATTTTTCTACATCCAATGAATGAAACAGAGAGAAACAAAGTAGGAAGTAGGAAAATTTGACTCCTGCCAGACTGCACGATGGGTGGGAAGATGGAAGGAGAAAGGAGGGTGTTGGGGGTCCTGAATTAGAGGCCCTTGAGGAGCTGGCAGGCTGGGTCCCACTTGAGGGAGGCTCCAGCCGCCCAGCAGGGCAACAGAGGAGCATCCTGGGTGGGGGCAGGGCGGGAGCACTCGTCCCCTCCTGGATCCCATCCCTGAAGGAAAATACCCACCCGCTCTTTCCAAGAGCTGCAGCAGACTCTGGCCCTGGGGTTCTTTGGATTCCTTGGGAGCGAGGTTACCACATACCTAGCCTTTCTGGAAGCATGTTTCCTTTAGCCCCTCGTGTTCCCCATGTCAACAGCAACCGGCCAGTGTGGAGATTCCTGGTCCAGGCCCAGATCCCAGCTCCCAGAGCAAGTTGTGGAGAAGGCAACTTCACATTTCTTGAGTCTCTCTCTCTCTCTCTCTCTATACATATATATATAGTGGAGGCAGGAGGGGAGCCATTTGAAATATCTAGAATTATCTGAGGTAGATATATGGGTAAGAATTTCTTTCACAAAATGCTGTTTTTCAAAGGAAAGCACGATATTTGTTTTCACCAAGATGGATATTTTACAGCACTTTGGGATGTTCATAAACACCGTTTGCTTTCTTTCAGCCCAGGAAACTGAAAAAGAGACAGATGTGAATGAATTTGTCTTACTTCTTCTTTCCTAAAAGATAGCAGACAGCAAGTCGCTGCTTGGCATAAACCCAAGGCCTCTGTGATTAAACAATATATAACCATGTGGAGGCAACAGGCAAATGAATCGGTTTTCTGACAAGTACATTTTCAGCAAAGCGGGTTAGCTGAGGGGACCCGCTCCCCTTTCTCTGGGGAGACCAGTCACCTCAGGGCTTTCAAATGCAGCCACTGTCCTGCCTCAAGCATAGCCCAGAAGGAAAATACATATTTATGGAGACTGAATTTTACGTAAAGAACGAGTCAACAGGACTAGTTGGAAGGGCCCTGCCAGAGAGGGAAAACATCAATTTAAATATTTGATTTGCATCCAAAATTCATTCCATCAAAGACCTGGCATCCACAACAGTCTGCTGACCCACTGGAGAAATAACGCAGACATTTCTGGTGAGCCTGGAAAGTACTCTCGGCTCCCCAGGACCCCAGAGCCAAAAGCCTTAACTGGCTCAGAGTATTGGACATCTGAGGACTCGGGTCCCAGGACAATAACACATATTCCAAAGCCCCAGACATTGGAGCCACCCTCAGCCGCTGCCTTATGTGGCCTTCGGGGCCTGCGTCTCAGCCAACTAGGGCCTGAGGTTGTGCGGGGACGGGCTGGGGGCCAGCTGCTAGGCCCAGTGCTTCCCCGGCCCTCCTCTGCTGCCTTTGGATCCTCGAGCGGCAGATTTTCGAGTTCTGCTGCCAACACCCAAGACAGCCAGTGAATAATCAGCTGCAATTTGTAAATCCATTCCATTTTGCAACTGCTGTTTTCATTCAGAATTTTCTGGAATTCCAATGGCCAGCCACAGCAGGTTCTTTTTTTTTATCTTCAGACTTGCAAGACGCTTGGCCCTCTGCATTGGGGACCTGGGAGGAACTCAGATCTGCTTCCGAGATTGGAAGGAGACCCCAGACACAAAGGGCCAGAGGGAGCATTTCTGGCGTCTTCAGGGGAAGGGCCTATGTATCAGAGGGCCGAGTGGCGCCCAAGTCGTCTGCCCCGCTTGTCACCCCGCTGACTGCCCATCACACAGGATACCATTCGTGACAAAGCAAAGCACGAAAACGTCCAAGTAATACAAACACGTGATAGGTGCGTAATAAATGGCAGTCGGCTTGAACTGCTTGTAGAAAAGAAGGTTTTGCTGATATAGGAACTCCTTAACCCTCCTTTCATGCTTTGGAAAGGCTGGTACTAGTTCCTGGTACACTTAGTGTCCAGCAAGTCTCCTGCCTGATGCTTTTGGGGAAAAAAAAAACAACAAAACCCAAAACCAAAAAGCCAACATTTTGCTAATCAAGAGCATTAGAGACATTTTGTCTCCAACATTTAAATATCCATATCAAGGAGGAAAAAAACTCTATTATAGAAAACTTAAAAAAAAATCCTATTTATTTCTTTAAATTGTGGTAAGATACGCATCACATAAAACTCACCGTCTTAACCATTTTTGAGTGTTCAGTCGATGGGATTAAGTGCATTCACAGTGTTCTGTGACCACCACCACCAACTGTCTCCAGAAGGTTTTCATCTTTCCAGACTGGAACTCTGTCCCCCTTAACCACTGACTCCTCCCTCCCCCCTCCCCCAGCTGCTAGCAGCCGCCATTCTGCTTTCTGTCTCTCTGATTTTGACGGCTCCAGCAATCTTGTGGAAGTGGCAAGAAAATTTTCTTAAATTTTATTGTTCTAAATTTTAATTCCAGGAGCGTCAACTTACCGTGTTATATTAGTTTCGGATATACAACATAGTGATTCGACAATTCTATACATTACTCAGTGCTCATTATGACAAGTGCACACGAAATAAATTTTTTAATTTAGAAAATATCTCGAGACTAAGGAGAAAATAATCTCTTCAGTCACAAAATCAAAGTTTCTGTGCTGTTAAATTGCTGGGACAAAGTCTCCTGGCGCTGTCCCTGGGTGACCAGCTTTTCCTTCGATCCTCTGGGACAAGTCACCATTCCGGGGGGGCTGCAGCCAAGATGAATCTGGGTTTGAAAGTCTGAGTGGGCCCCTCCTCTCAAGGGGATGTAACTCGGGTGCTCACCGTGGGCCACCCTGGCCCCGAGGTGGACCGGAGTTCTGCAGCCAGAGTGCTCCCTCCGCTCCACACACAATGAGGGGCCCTGTGATCCTGACCTTCCATTCCCTCCCCTGCTCTGTGGACGTTGCCCCTCAGCCTTTCCCACGTGCTCATGCTGAGCCTCCACCCTGGTTTCGGCCCCTTCGCCCCCAGGCTGCCCCATTCCCTGCCTCTAACCGCATCCGGTCTCTGCAGCCCGACCTCCTCCCACCTTCCAGGGCTCTTGGGAGCGCATCCAGTGCTTCCTTTTGCCACCGCAAGAGGCCTGTTACGGGCTGAACTGTGTCCCCTCCAAGTTCATATGTTGAAGTCCTAACCCCCGTACCTCAGAACATGACTCGAGATACCTTGACGACGTCATTGAGATAAAATGGGTGGTGGGCCCTGGCCCAGCATGCTGGTGTCTGTCTGAGAAGGGGGGATCAGGCCCCAGACACACACAGAGGGACGTGAGGACACAGGGAGGACACGGGGAGAGGTGGTACCTGCAAACTGACGCGAGAGGCCTCAGGAAACGCCCATGCTCCCGTCACCTCGATCTCGGACTTCCAGCCTCTGGAACCGTGAGAAATAAATGTGATTTAAGCCCCAAGTCTGTGGTGCGTGTCGTGGCAGCCTGAGCTGATGATCCTGAGCCCTTTCTGGTCCTTATCTTACGTGCCCTCCGCTGGACTCCACACTCTGCTGGGCCCCCAGGCCCATCTTCCCTCCTGAAGCCCCAGTGCGGCCCGGCCCCCTCTGCTTGGCTTCAGGAGACCGTCCCCATCCTTCCATGTGCGTTCCCCGGACGTCTAGCTCATCGCCCTGGCCCCACCTGCCCACTCACGTCTCTCCAGTGTCCCCAAGCCTCAGATGGGCGCACCGAACTGCACGCTGGGCATTTGTCACCGACCGCTCCGCAGGTACCTCAGACCCCACCTGTTTGAGACACATCGCACATCCCTCCTCCCCCCGCGCCTGGTTTTCCTCTTACATCCTCCATTCCCAGGGGCCTCCTCTTTCCCTCAAACTTAACCCATCAAACACCAAGCCCTGCTATTCTACTTGGAAGGTATTTTTTTTTTTTTTAAATCCTCTTTCCATGGTTCCCTGCCACTCCTGGGATGAAATGGCAGCTCACCAGCTGGGTACACAAGGCCCTCCAAGGCCCAGCTCTAGACTCTTCTCCTGCACAGAGTCCTCCACCCTCCAGCCCGTCCTCCAAAGCTGCAGGCTGCCCGCACTCACCCAGCCGGCTCATGGTTCTGAGACGTTCTTGTCCCTCCTATCTGTCCGCCATTCTCCTTTCCCTCCATTTCCTCTCAAACTATCCATCCTTTAGGATCTTCCCCAGAAAGGAATCCTTGAGTTCCCAGGCTGGGTCTTAATGCTTCCATCACCTCCTGGGGGGCCTCATCCCATCATTGTAACCATGGTCTGGTCACCATCATCACAGACGGAGCAAAGTCATGCACTGAGCACGAACACGTACCGTGTGCATCAGGCACCCGGCTGACTGCTTTCCACGCTTGATCTCACTTCATCCTTACGGCAACCCTGTGACGTGGGTACTATCTTTATCCCCCAGTTCACAGATAAGGAAACTGAGGCCCAGAGGGGTTAGGCAACTTGTCCAGCGTCATAATCTACGGCTGGTATAATTCATAACATTCGTATCATCACCTTGAGTTGTAATCTGCTTTATATAACTTCCTGCTCTTGAGAATAGGCATCATATCTAATTTATTTTTGGGTCACTAAGGCTTAGCATAACTTGTGATAAGTAGTAGTTGTTATGTGGAACTGAGGGGAATAAAACAGAATGTCTCACTAGGTCAACAGGCCCAGCAAAGGCAAGATGCCTCTAGATGCTTGGCTCGAATTTGGCCCTCGCTGTGCCTGAGCCTGGCTCTGGGGTATGCTCAGTACATGGGTCCATATGGGATCAGCTCTGGCTCTAAGAAAGGAACCCTCCCTCACTAAAAATTATCTTTCCTCAGCTCTGGCTCTAAGAAAGGAACCCTCCCTCACTAAAAATTATCTTTCCTATCTTCTCTACCAAGTTTCTAATTAACTAAATGAAGACCTTCATTCTATGAGTATAAGTAAAGATTCCAAAGAAAATACAGCCAGTCCCAGTTTTCTGTTTGGCATTTCCCAATTTTACCCGTTGTTCAGTTTGTTGATTTAGAGATCGACCCTTCCCCTTTATCCATTAATTCCAGAATCCATAGTGCTCTTTTTTTTAATAGTCACGAAGAATACATGCATAAACACAGTACATGGCAGCCAGCCTGCTAAAAGCTTTCTGGCTTTTTATTATTTTATATGGGGTAGGAAGATCAAGCGAGGATGATAATTAGGAGAGTTTGCTTTAAAGAAAATATAATGCTTCTTTATCAGTAGGAGCTTTATAAAATAAACTTTAGAAAATGGAAGTATAATATACATAGAGGAAAGCCACCAATCCTAAGAATATAGCTTGGTGAATTATCACAAAGTGAACACATCTGGATCACCGGCCCCCAGATGAAGAGACAGAATATTACCAGAGTCACCTTCCCTGCAAGCACCCCCCCTGCTGAGCATTAATGTAATCGGTGTACTGACTTCTAATACACATAGGTTAGTTTTACCTGCTTTTGAACTTCATATAAATGGACTCATACAGGATGCATTCTTTTGCATCTGGCTTCTTTTGCTCAACATCATGTTGGTGAGATTCATCAACTGTGCATAGCAACCCACTTGCTAATCCATTTTCACTTCTGTAAGAATTCCTTTTATAGATATATTACCATGTATCTATACATTCTCCTGTTTTTGGCCACTATGGATACTGCTGCTATAAACACTCGAGTGCACATCACTCGTGACAATATGTACCCATTTCTTTGGAGTCAATGTGTAGGAGTGGAATTTCTGGATAGCAGGGTATGCTCAGCTTTAGTGGATCCTCCCAAAAAGTTTCCCAAAGTGGTTGCGCTCTTTTATATTCCCACTGTGCAATGAGTGGGAATGAGTGGATGAGTGTTTTGGTTGCTCCTATTCTCCCCAATAATTGGGATTAACAGTCTTTTCAATGTTAGCCAATCTGTTAAGTGTGTGCTGGTTTCTTACTGTGGCTTAAGTTTGTCATATAGCTTATGAGGTTGAGTCTCCTTTATATGCCTTTTGAACATTTGGATATCCTTCCTTTTTTTTTTTTTTTGGTGAGGCATCTGTTCATTTCTTTAATTAATTCATTATTAGACTACTTTTTACTATGATGACGCATATATAACATTTACCATTTTCCGGCATCCAATTGCCATAGTATCAGGACGTTCACACTGTTGTGCAACCACCAACACCCACTTCGAGGTTGCTCATCTCTTACGCTCTTTTTTTCAATTGGGTTATCAGCCTTTTTTCTTCTTAATTTGGAGGAACCCGTTACATATTCTGGATATGACTACTGTGTCTGTTATATACATTACGAATATATTTCGCCATCGGTGGCCTTTCACTATCTTATTGATGAAAAGACAATTTTTTTTTTTTAAATTTTTGCAACTAAGAAGATTCTGCACAGAAAAACAATCAAAACGAAAAGGCAACCTATGGGATGTGAGAAAATATTTACAAACCACACATCTGGTAAGGGTTTAATATCCAAAATATATAAGGAACTCATGCAACTCAGCAGCAAATAATAATAAGAAAGCAATGATAATAATAATAAGCCAATTCAAAAATGATCAAACGGGCTGAATAGACATTTTTCCAAAGAAGACATCCAAATGGCAACAGGTACATGAAAAAGTGCTCAACATCACTCATCATCAGGAACTACAAATCCAAACCACAATGAGATAGCACCTCACACCTGTTAAAATGGCTATGATCAAAAAGACAAGAGAGAATGAGTGTTGGTGAGGATGTGGAGAAAAAGGGTCCTTCGCGCACTGCTGGTAGGAATGTAAATTGGTACAGCCACTGTGGAAAATAGGATGGAGGTTACTTAAAAAATTAAACATAGAACTTCCTTACGATCCAGCAATTCCATTTCTGGGTATATATGTGAAGGAAATAAATTCACTTTCTGGAAGATCTATCTGCACCCCATGTTCATTACAGCGTTGCTTACACGAGCTAAGACATGCAAACAAGCTAAGTGTCCGTCAATGGATGACTGGATAAAGAAAATGGATATATATATACATATATGCATAGGGATATATGAATATATAATATATATGAATTATATATATGAAATCATATGAATATTATTCAGCCATAAAATAGAAGGTAATCCTGCCATTTGTGACAGTGTGGATGAAACTGGAGGGCATTGTGCTAAGAGAAATAAATCAGAGAAAGACAAATATTGTATGTTCTCACTCCTATGTGGACTCTAAAAAAATTGAACTCACAGAAACAGATGGGAGGCTGCCAGAGGTGAGGAGTGGGGGTTGGGAAATGGGTGCAGGGCATCCAAAGTGACAAGCGTCCATTTGTAAGTAATGTGTAGCATGGTGATTATAGTTAACATGGCTATATTGCATACTTGAAAGTTGCTAAGAGAGTAAATCTTGAAAGTTCTCATCACAAGAAAACAACTTGTCACTATGTGAGGTGATGGATGTTAACTTAATGTGGTGGTCACTTCGCAGTATACGCATGTATCAAATCATTATGTTGTATGCCTCAAACTTAAGTGTTATATGCCAATGATGTATCAAAATTGGGGGGAGGCGAAAGAGGTTCTTCACTTTACTATTGTCCAATGTCTCCATCTTTTGGGGGGGAGGGGCTCGTCCTTTTTGTGTCCAGTTGAAGAACTCTTTACCTGTCTCCTAAGGAGCTTTTATCATCGACCTGTGGCTACTTAGCCCTACTTCTCTGATGCCTGTTTCTGTCAGAAATGAACTAGTCACTTTCATAGATGTCATCACCTATTTTGTGGGAAAGCACTATCTTCACTGTCATTCGCCCAAAGCAGGACAGAGTATGTATGTGGGACAATTTCCATGGTTACCCCTCATCCGAACATCCTTGCCGCCCTGGAAGAGGCTGGGGAGCAGTGCGTGGGTAGGCCGTCATGGGTTCCCAGACCCGTGGTATCCCCCAGGTGCAGGGCCCCCCGGGGGTTGGGGGGAAGAAGGTGTGCAGTCCCATGGGCAGAGCCCAGGCCGAGATGTAGTTCTGCATGCAGACTGAGGTGGAGAGACACTGTGACATTGACCTAGGGCTTTGGGGGCTGAGGGGACTGGGAACGGAGCAGACGGAGGAAAGATCCAGTATGTGGAGGAGCACAGCAGTAAGGGTGAAGCTCCCAGAAAGGAGAGGGAAGGGGAGTACCTTTTAGGTGGCGGCTAGGTAGTCCAGGGATGAGATGTGAGGTGGCAGTGACTGGTCTCAAATGTCCTATTGCTGGTACTCCTTGCTTTGGTGCCAGGACTGGCCAGGAGTCCCACACTGTCCCGAGCCTGCCAGAAAAGACAGTGAGCCTTGTCACCAAGCTGGTAGAGGCTGCTCGGGGCTGTCCTGTGGGCAGGGCCTCCAGGGCACGTGAGCCAAGCTGAGGCTACCGTTACCCCTAGGAGGTGCCCCACACCAGCCTTTTGTGGGTCTCTGTTGCTCTCATTCTCTGGGAATTGAGACTTTTATTTTATTTTATTAAGATTTTATTTATTTGACAGAGAGAGAGAGAGAGAGAGCACAAGCAGGGGATGAAGCAGGCAGAGGGAGAGGGAGAAGCAGACTCCCCACTGAGCAGGGAGCCCGATGCGGGACTCGATCCCAGGACCCTGGGATCATGACCCAAGCCGAAGGCAGATGCTTAACCGGCTGAGCCACCCAGGCACCTGGAACTGAGAATTTTAAACACACAATAAAAAGTTCACCTCCAAAAACAAAGTGCCCGGAACTGAGAATTTTAAACACACAATAAAAAGTTCACCTCCAAAAACAAAGTATTTGCCTGCTGGGCTCAGAACTAGTATTATAAATAGTTACAAAACTACTTATTTGTGACAAAAAGCAAATCAGGGGCTGCTTGCGGAGAGGTAGGGTGGGGAGGGGCTGGAGGGAGAGATACAAAGAGAGGCAAAGAAACTGGGGTGAGGGATGTTTGCTGTCTTGATTATGGAAACGAGGTCACAGGTGTATACGTATGTCAAAACTCAGCACGTTGTACACTTTAAACATGTGCCCTTCATTGTATGCAAATTATCCTTCAATGAAGCTATTAAGAAAGCATCCTCCCAACACACACGCATGCACACGTTTGCACACACTCGTTTGTGCACACAAGTAGCTTGCAGTGAAGTGTTTCGAGTGATACTTTAATCAGCTCAACTACGAGCATCTCTCTCTCCAAACCTACCTGCTTTGCAGGAGCCATGGTTCTTCCAAGGGTCCTGGTCACGAGAAAGACCAACGCACAGAGGGCTGGTTCCTGAGCTTCAGCGTGGCTTCTAACACCTCTTTCAGCATTCCAGGATTCCGTGAAGGTCCGAGCTGAAGGGAGGACTTGCCAGAGGTACAGGGTAGGAAAACCTCTTAGGCCTGCGTCTACCTTATTCCCACGACTATTACGCAACAGTCGCTGAAGCTTTTGACTTGAACTTCAGAATCTGCAGGGCCTACGACAGGAGCCTCCTTCTCAGCGTCAATGGGATATCCTTCTGTCCTCCTACGGCCTGGGAATGAGGCCCAGCTGAGAGTCCCCATAGCGGAGCTGAGGACTGGTGCTGGTGTGATGATCGCCCATCTTTAGAGAACAAGAGTTACAGGTCATTCCCTTCTCTCCAAACTGTGTGTTTATGTAATAGTTTCTCACTGCAGGAGGCTTTAAAGCTCCAGATAGGAAAGCTTTCTAGTAATAAAGGGGAACAAAAACCTCAGTGGTAAACTGTCACAAGGAACAGATTGCTACCAGCAAAAATTTACAGCAAGGTGTAAAAATCAACAGATTGTTTTTCCTTTTATTAAAATGATGCCTCTGGTCGAGGAAGGGGTGCTCCGGAAGGTTGCGGATGCGTTGCCCTGCTCCTTGAGGGGCTGTGCAGCCTTCTCCAGGAGCCCCGAGGTGGTCTCGGTCCCTTCCAGCCGCTCTCTTGGTCATTGTTGCTCATTCTCTCATTTCTCCTAAGCAACTAAGAACCAGACTTGATTTTATCTAGAAATATAAGCGAATGTGACATTTATGGCCTCTTGAATTTTAGAAGCAATTTGTATTCTTGTTACACATATACCATTATGGGTATCCTTGCTATCTAAACTTTCACTATCGAGCTTAAGATTAAGAGTCAAATAAGGCCAGATGACTTTTTTTACACTTGAATTTTATGGTTCAGTTTTTGTGTGTGTGTTTTTTTTTTTAAAGTAAGTTCTACACCCAACTTGGGCCTTGAACTCATGACCCTGAGATGAAGAGTCACATGCTCTACTGACTGAGCCAGCCAGGTGCCCCCAGCGAAAGTCAGATGACTTTTAGATAAATTCTTTGTTATATAAACTCTTGCTCTTCACTGTCTTAAACTAAGGAACCAAATTCATTTGAAATATGTACTATCCCTTCTTACTCAAGCTCAGTGTCTGACTTTCATTATCCAAATCAGGAAGCAAATAGATTTGGGTGGTGAGAGACAGTTACACATGCACAGAAAATACATCAAACTTTGATTTGACTCTCACTAGGTATCTCTAGTGCCAATTTACTTTTCAAACAAATTGGTGTACTGTTTTGATTTTTACAAGCATGTTAACATAGCTGTTACAAAATACACCAGTTAGTGGAACACTCCTTTGTCTCTATCTCAGGAACCATAATCCAGATTCCCAAAGGGGGCATTGCCCAAATATATTTGCCCAGGCGTCCCTGTTTTTCTTTCTTTTTTTTTGTGATTTTATTTTTTTAAGGAATCTCTACACCCAATGTAGGGCTTGAACCCACAAACAAGAATCACATGCTATAGAGCACCTGGGTGGCTCAGTAGGTTAAGCATCTGCCTTCGGCTCAGGTCATGATCCCAGGGTCCTGGGATCGAGCCCCGCATTGGGCTCCCTGCTCAGCTGGAAGCCTGCTTCTTCCTCTCCCTCTGCTGCTCCCCCTGCTTGTGCTCTCTCCCTCTCTCTGTCAAATAAATAAATAAAATCTTAAAAAAAAAAAAGTATGCTCCACCAACTGAGCCAGCCAGGTTACCCTGAGAAAGCTGTTCTTGGGTAGAGTTTGGTTGCTGTCAAACACCTGCCCCAACACTTACAATGTGATGACCTTAGGGAAATTATATAACCTTCCTAAAACTCAGTATTCTCATCTGAAAAATGGAGTGGATTATAATTCTAATACAATTAGAGATCATTAATAATTACTACTCTAAGAGATTAATAAATATATGAATATTTTCTACTACTACTACATCATCATCATCAATATCATATTCATTTTAAGAGTTGCACAGAATTCCATTGTACGAGCATAAAAACATTTATGTATCCAATCCCTCATAAAAGGATATTTAAATGCAAAGAATAAACAGGATGTTAAAATGAAAATTTTGTCTAAGACCCTACGTATCCTATCTCTATATTTATATGTAGATATATATTTCTTATGTATATATTTGTCAAATGCCAAAGTACGCTGTGAGACTGATCATTCTGAGTGTACTAATTATCTTCCGTTGCATAACAAATTACTCCAAAACTAGTGGCTTAAAATACCAGCATTTAGTTATCTCAGTTTCTGGAACACAAATCCAGGTATGTCTTAGCTGGGTCCTTGGGCGAGGGGTCTCTAACTGGCTGCAGTTAAAATGCTGGCCAAGGGCACCTGGGTGGCTCAGTCGTTAAGCGTCTGCCTTCGGCTGGGGTCATGATCCCAGGGTCCTGGGATTGAGCCCCGCATCGGGCTCCCTGCTCCTCGGGAAGCCTGCTTCTCCCACTCCCCCTGCTTGCGTTCCCTCTCTTGCTGTCTCTCTCTCTCTGTCGAAAAATAAAAATAAAATCTTAAAAAAAAAAAAATGTTGGCCAAGCTTCAGTCTTCTCACAGCTGGACTAGTTGCAGGACTTATTCCAAGCTCAATCATGAGGGAGCTGGCAGGATTTATTCCTTTTGGGTTGCTAGCCTGAGGGCCTCAGCTCCTCACTGGCTGTTGGTGGAAATAGCCCTCAGTTTCATGGCTCATGGGCCTCTCCTTACAGCACCTCTCAACATGGCAGCTGGCTTCTCCAGAGTGAACAAGATGAGGCAGCAAGAGAACAAGTGTGTGCAAGATGGAAGTCACAGTCTTTCATAGCCAGATTTCAGAAGTGACACCCCATCACATTTGCCATAATTTGTTAAAAACAAGGCACTTGGTCCATCCCACAGAGAAGATGAGGGGATCACACAGGAGTGTGAGTATTGGGAGTTGGGATCATTGGGAGCCACTTCAGAAACTACCTACCATATTCACACTCAGGAATTGCAAAGATAAAATAACTCAAAATCAGGTAGATTTTAGATTCCACATCCTCATTGAAAATGTAAGAGGGTCAGAGTCTATCATTTACTGAGCAGTGTCAAAATCTCCTATAATGGTTTTGTCCTTGTCTTTTTTTTTTTGTAGTACAGCTGTCAATTCTTGCTTTATATATTTTGAGGATAAGTTAAGTAGGGCACACAAATTTGGTGTTTAACTTTCAGTAGAACTCAGTCTGCTCTCATTATAAAGTAATTCTTTTTCTAACATGCTTTTTGCTTTAGTAGTATTTTGATAATATGGTGATGGCAGGGTTTTGTTGATGTTGTTGTTTGATGTTTGCACATTATATATTTTCTACCTCTTTATTTGAACTTTTCAGTTTTTGATGTGTTTTTTTTGTAAACATATATGCATTTCCAGATATTTTCATACATTCAGTCCATTTTCATTTAATCTTTTTTATTAATATTTTGAGCAAAATCCACCATGTCAACTGTGTTTATTGTCTATCCTTTTTCCTTTCTTATTTTGGGTCAGTTAAGTATTTTTCCATTTTCTCCCTATGTTAGTTTAGAGGATATATACTCTTTTTAAAAAATTGAGATACAATTAAAATACCATAAAATTAACCATTTTAAAGTATGGTAGTCAATGGTTTTTAGTATATTCACAAGGTTGTGCAAACATCACCACTAATTCCAGAACATTTTCATTAACTCAAAACCGTGTACTTGTTAGCAGTCATTTCCCATTCTGTCTTCCCTCCCCCACTTCCAGTTCCCTGGCAACCACTAATCTACTTTCTGTTTCTATGGATTTGTTTATTCTGGACATTTCATATAAATGGAATCATACAATATGTGGCCTTTTGTTTCTGGCTTCTTTCTTCCACTTAGCATAATGTTTTCAATGTTCAATCCCATTGTAGCATATATTAATACTTTCTTCCTTTTTATTGCCAAATAACAGTTCATAATTTGGATATATCATACTGTGTTTATTCATTCACCAGTTGATGAACATTTGGGTTGTTTCCATTTTTTGACTATTATGAATAATGATGCTATGAAGATTTGTGTACAGTATTTTGTCGAGAACTTGTTTTTAATTCTCTTGGGTATGTGACTAGGCATACATTTAATTGCAGAATTACATAGTAACTCTATGTTTAACTTTTTGTGCAACTGCCAAACTGTTTTGCATTGTGGTTGCACCAATTTGCATTCCTACTAGCAACGTAGGAAGAGTCCAATTTTTCCATATTTTCCTTGATATTTGTTATTTTTCATTACAGCCATCCTGGTGTTGTAAAGTGGTATCTCATTGTAGTTTTGATTTTTATTTCCATAATGATTAATGATATCATCTTTTCATGTACTTATTGACCATTTGTATATCTTTGGTGAAATGTCTATTCAGATCCTTTTTTTTTTTTTTAAATTGGGTTGTCTTCTTATTGTTGAGTTGCAAGATTTTTTTGTATATTTCCTGGGCACTAGACTTATCACACATATAATTTGCAAAGACTTTCCATTTTATGACTTGCTTTTTCACTTTCTTGGTAGCGTTCTTTGAAGTACAAAAGTTTAAAAAAATTTTTAAAATATAATTCAGTTTATTGTTTTTCTTTGGTTGTCTGCATTTTTAATGTCATATCTAAAAAATTATTGCCTAATTCAAGATCATGAAGTTACACCTATGTTTTCTTCTAAGTTTTATACTTGTAGGTCCTACATTTAAATTTTGATCCATTTTGAGTTAATTTTTGTATATGGTGAGTCCAACTTGATTCTTTGACATGTGGATATACAATTGTCCCAGAATAATTTGGGTTGAAAAGACTTTTCCCACTGAGTGATCTTGGCACCCTCATTGAAAATCATTGCTTATAGATGTATGGGTTTATTTCTGGGCTCTCAATTCTATTTCATTGATCTATATGTGTATCCTTAGGCCAGTACCACAGTCTTGATTACTGTAGCTTTGTAGTAAGTTTTGAAATTGGGAAGTGTGAGCCCTCCAAATTTGTCTTCACTTTCAAGATTGAATTGGCTATTCTGGGTCCTTTGCATTTCTATATGAATTTTAGGACTAGCTTGTCCATTTCTGCAAAAAAGGTTGGAATTTTTTACAGGGTTATCAATGAATCCGTAGATAAATTTAGTTTTTCCATTTTAACAAGGTAAGTCTTCTTGTCCATGAATGTTTTTCTATTTATTTAGGTCTTTAATTTCTTTCAGCAGTGTTTTGTAGTTTCCAGTGCACAAGTTTGCACTTCTTTGGTTAATTTATTCTTAAGAATTTTATTGTTTTTGATTCTATTGTGAATGAAATTAATTTTATTTTCAGATTTATTGCTAGTGTATAGAAATACAACTGATTTTTGTATATTTATCTCATATCCTGCAACCTTACTGAACTTATTAGTTCTAAAAGTTTTTTTTGTGTGTGTGGATTCCTTAGTGTTTTCTACATATAAGATCATGTTATATGCAAATAGATTTACTTCTTCCTCTATCACCTGGATGTCTTTTATTTCTTTTTCTTGTCTAATTGTTCTGGCTAGAACTTTCAGTACAATGTTGAATAGAAGTGGCAAAGGCAAACATCTTTTTCTTGTTCCTGATTTTAGGGTGAAAGCTTTCAATTGCCATCATTAAGTATGATGTTAACTCTGGGTTTCTATAGATGGCCTTTATCAAGTTGAGGAAATTCCCTTCTGTTTGTTTTTATTGTGATGGTTGTTGGATTTTAAAAATGCTTTCCTGCATTTACTGAAATGCTCATGTAATTTTATTCTTTATATATATATTTTTATGTTGAACCAACCTTGCAACCATAACCCACTTGGTCATGGTGTATCATTTTTATACAGTGTCAGATTATTTTGAGAATTTTTGCATCTATAAGGGACATTGCTCTATAGTTTTCTTGTGATGTCTTTGTGTGGTTTTGGTGTTAGAACTGACCACATAGAATACATTAGAAAATGTTCCTTCCTATTCTATTTTTTGCAAGTATTTGTGAAGGATTGGTATTGATTACTTTTTAAGCATTTGATAGAATTAATGAATGAAGCCTGGTCCTGGGCTTTTCTTAGTGGGAAGCTTTTTGATTACTTAATCCATCTCTTTCCTTGTTATAGGTGTGTATGCAGGTTTTCTATTTCTTCTTAAGTCAGTTTCAGTAGTTTTCATCTTTCTAGGAATTAATTCAACTCATGTACTTTACCTAATTTGTTGGCATACAATTAATTGTTCACAGTTTTCCCTTATAATTCTTTTTATTTCTATAGGGTTGGTAGTACTGTCCCTCTTTCACTCCTGGTTTTAGTAATTTGGGTATTCTCTCTTTTTTCCTTGATTAGTCTCATTAAGCTTTTCAAAGAAATTTCCTTGATTTTTTCTATTGTTTCTATATTCTCCATTTCATTTATATCTGCTCTAATCATTTTTATTTCCTCCATTCTGTTTGCTGTGGGTTTAGTTTGCTCTTCTTTTTCTAGTTTCTTAAGGTAGAATGTTAGGTTATTGATTTGGTGTCTATTTTCTATTTTTTTAAATATTGGTGTTTTGTTATTAATTTATTATGTTTTGTTACATTGTGTTTTCAATTTCATTCACCTCTGGATCTTTTCTAATTTCTCTTGTGAAGGTTTTTTTTTTAAGAATGTGAGGTTTAATTTCCACATATTTTTCTATTTCCTAAATTTGTTCATATCTAACTCCATTCCACTGTGGTTGAAGGATACGCTTTCTATGATTTGAATCTTGTTAAATTCATTCAGACTTGTTTTATTGCCTAACCTATGTTCTGTTCTGGAAAATATTCCATGTGCCCTTGAGAAGAATATGTATTCTGCTGCTGGGTGGAGGGTTCTATAGATGTGTCAGGTCTACATTTTTTAATTGAAGTACACTTGACATGCAATATCTTATTAATTTCAGTTGTACATCATAGTGATTCAGTATTTTTATACATTATGAAATGATCCCCACAATAAGTCTAGTTACCTATATGGTCTATACCGTTGTTCAGGTGTTCTATTTCCTTGTAATCTTATGTCTAGTTGTTTTATCCAGGGTGTTTCACATGGGTGATTATATATATAGTCTGTATGGATATTGATATAGATATACATCTCCCAGTTTTAGAATACAATGTAAAATTAGGAAAATAGGAATTAATGTCAAAACTCATTAGACCTTAGCTTTTATTTTTAAGAATGTTTGTATTAAACAACTTATTAGTCTTCTAAGGACATGATATGGCTCTAAGATCATAAAGTTGGCTTTTAACTTAAGTTTCCCCTCACCAAAAAAGTAACTCTTAAACCAATGTTCAAGTCCATTTTCAGTGCCATTTTCAGAGTGTCTTCAGAGATACTGTCAGGAATGTTCTCTAGAGAACAGAGAGGAGTTTCCTGGGATATAGGCAGTCCTTCCTCTGTTGCCAAAGATTGGGGATGTTTATTTCTAGATGCTAGTATTGAAGGTTTTGTGGACTGGTCCAGCCCCTCCAGATGCAGAAACAGTTTGTAAACCATCAAAACTCTCTAGGTAGGGCCAGCCTCCACTGGAAAAAGCCCTAAATCCCAAGCCGCCAAGCAGCCTCAAACCACCCACTCTGCCCCACTGCCACCCACAGAATCAGATCCATGAGATACCAGAAAGCACTGAGTTCTCCAGGCCACGTTCCTAACCATCACCACTCCCAGGCACAGACAAGTTAAGCTACCTGGGTCAAATACCCCAGATGCATGGATCCCAGCTCAGGGATCGTGATTTGTTTTCACGTACAGTCAAGGCATTAAGAGTTTTCAAAGCTTTATAGGTGATTCTAATATGCAACAAAGTTTGAGAACCACCACTCTACACTACCTGTAGCCAGTGTTCATCTCATTCTGATTTTGGCCAGTAAAGGTGCTGAAGGCAGGCAGGCAGGCAACAATGGAGTGTGAAGAACACTAGCTATTCCTGGATGCCAGGCCACTTCTAGGCTGTCCCCACAGGCTGTATAATGATGAAAGGGTCACTTGACACCTCTAGTCTCAGTCTCCTTGTGTATGAACAGATGCACGCCATGTCACAGATCCTCTCCTGCTCTGCAGTTCTGGGCTTTACTACAGGGCTAAGTCCTCTTGGAGGACTTTCACCTGCCCTGAGTCTCTATTCCTGTGAAGACCAGGGCTCTCCCTGGCATGTTCTGCAGGCCTCTAGAGTGCACTCCAGGGCAGGAAAGGCATGGACTGGGCAAAGCTGGTTATGGGAGGATAGAAAGGTCGGTAACAGAGAAGCCACCAGATGGGCTAGTTGGATTTGGGGAAAGCAGATGAGACTGAGCTTCCTGAGAGCAGTGACAGACTCAGCTGACAAAGCCCCGTATCCCCAGGCTGTCCCTAAGATATGTGCTTGTATTTGGTTAAGTGCCAATTCTCCTGCAACATACACAATTTCCTTCTTTTGGAGAGTAACATTTGTTCATACTAGTATAAGTGAATAAGTAATGTAGGAGTGGGTTGAAGCCTCTGTGGTGTGGCTAAGGGAGAGAGTTGGTCATGGAGGCTGGCCCCTGGCCCACTGGGCTCCTGCTTTGCCCGGAGACCTGGGTTACCCCTCCTTCACTCCCAACCGAGCAATGAGGCCGAGGGGCAGTAGGAGCAGCCTGGCCAGCAGCTCTCCACGCTTCTCTCCTCTTACATAACGGGCATGATTTCCTTCAAAGATCTTCAAAGTCCAGTGTTCTTCTGATTTCTTGTCTTCACTGGTCCTGTCAGAGTCGCCAGAAACTAAATCAGCCTACCCGAAGATTTGAGAGCTCTCATTTTATAGTGATTGTATATTTATGGCACCTTAATAAATATTCCTTGGAAATGGAGGTCCCTCAAAAAACCTATGAGCTAATACCCACAAGTGTTTGGAACAGTGCCTGGCACATCCTGCAGGGAACGTGCTAGCTGTTTCACCCTTAGCACAGATGAGCAATGAAGCCCAAGAAGGGTTGGCCCTACTCAGAGGTCTAAGTGGGCAGCAGTGCCCGTCTCTGTCTGGCTTTCCACCTCTACATGCCAAGGGCTGAGCCGTATCTAAACCCGGCAGCTGGGAAGCACTGGGGGAGAGGACCTCATAAGCAGAAGGGAGCCTGGTTTTTGTGCATAGCTTTTAAGCTCTTAAGCATACAATGGGTGTTTTTGACATAGGTTGCTCTAGAACCTGCTTTTCTCACCTAAGGTTTATAAATCCTTTATTCTTTTTTAACAGCTGTATATTCATTGTATGGTGTGGCATACTCAAACTCTGCTGATGAATGTGTATGCCATTTCCAGCTCTTCATTGTTTAGGAAAAACCCCGAGATGAATTTAATTGCATATGTATCTTAATTCTCGTATGTCCTGCAAGAATTCATTCCTTATGATGAATCCTTATACGTGGAATTGCTGGATTTGGTCAAACTCTCCTCTGAAGCTGAACCAATTTAGACTTCCACCAATCTGAAGGACAGCATTTCCTGCCACCGTCACCAACACTGGGCACGGACGTCAGGATTTCAAGTTGTCCGTTCTTCCTCCTAGTTGGGCTCAATTCATGAGCCAGAAGTTGGAACATGAAAGTTTTGCTTCAGAGAAGGGGGGATGTGGCCAACATGGCCCAGGGAAGGCAAAACCCAGGATGGTGTAGTCGGATCCCTAATTTGAGGAGAACCCAACTGAATTTGTTCCCTTTGTAAATTCTAGGAAAAAGACGGTATGGGGCTGCGGCCAGAATGCCGGCTGTGCCACATTGACCTGGGCTGGACGCCAGATCCCAGCCCGATGTGAAGTACTTCATGCTTCAGGTTCTCTATCTATGAAACAGCAATGAAAACACCTCCACTGTAGGTCTGCGCACAGAAGAAATAAGTTCCAACTCTCTCAATACTAAAGTAATTGCTGAAGCTTTCACATGATACAATGTAAAGTTCAGAAACAGGCAGAAGTAGGGAAAGTATGTAGGAATACGCATCTCTGACAGAGCAGCGAGGAGGAGACAGACACAAAGTTCAGAAAAAAATGGCAGCCTGGGGGGGGAGTACAGGAGACGGGTCTTGGGAGGACAATACTTGTCATATTCCAGCTCCTCTCCAGGTACAGTCCCACAGGCTTACTTACTCTCTAAACTCTACAGAAGCTGTATGCCCACGGGCGTATCTCACGAAAAAGATTAAACGTCCCCCGAGAAACTTCAGGAGTGAAGAATGAGACGAACATTTCAAATGTGTTAAGAAATATTAGTTTTATTTAACCAGTTTTCACAGCTGAATATTTATTCTATAAAAACTTTACAGATTGTACAGTTTATTATATATAGTTCAAACTACTGAACGAAAAAGTAGGTCCCACAGATGCAAAAATACTGCACCAACCAATCCAAGGTAAAGGCAGATTTACACACTGTACAGCTCTCCACGTGGTCAGGAGGTGGTCGGTTCTAAGTATAAACTTCCAAACTGTACAAAAATAAGGTTTTGATTTTATTTCATTCTTCATACATTCAATATGATTGCAAGCTCAGAAGCCTAACTAATAATAGGCGTCTGTAATCAGGAATCAGTCCCCACTCCTGAAAGGAATGTGAATGTCTATTTACACAGGGCACTCTTGGACACCACACTGTACGCCGCATAGTGCGTAGACATGAAAGCAGAGACCAGGAACATTAAACATTGAATATAAGGTAGTTCTTTTTTTTTTTTTTCTTAAAGGAGTTTCTGCATTTAATAGTGTGCCAAAAGAATTTTAACTTATTAAATAAAATATATTCTAAGTGAACCTAAAAATTACACTTTATAAACATAAAAATACTTTTTTTTTGGTGTAATACATCAATCATATCTGCAAAGAGAAAACCAAAACTGTATATAAAGTAGTATTTCTCACCCAGCAACAAGAAGCACTTATGTAGTTATTTTTTCAAAAGGGTCAGAAAAACTCTTTAAACTCCACTAAGACTAACTTATAACTTAGAAATTCATACTTAAGCTATTCAGTGATTCACTAATACTGCAAACAAGCTTTCTTCTGAAGAGACAGTGGTTTCTTCATGTTAACTGGGTAAGAACTGGACATACTAAAAAGGAAGAATCAATGGATTTTCCAGCATGAATCCTAAGTGTACTTTAGGGGTATGTTTGTCAGTGGGTTTTTCATCAGAAATACTTATCCTACAAGGTAAGTTTTCCTTTTGATTCAGGACATTTCATCTCTGAGGTATCTGTACCTTTTGAGACAGAGGCACATCTCAGATCTTTCTGTATCTCTAACTGGGGCAGGAGAGAGGAGGCTGGCTAATACCTCTTTAGATTCTTGTTCTAGAAGGAAAAAATCAGGAAAACAAACATTATTCCAGACCTTTCTGCCACCCAAAACCAGCAAAACACACTTCGTTTCTTTTTTTATACAGTACTAGCTAAAGATAACAAAAATTAGAGCTTCGAAGAGCAGTCTGGAGCTCACCATTATACTCTTATACTTGTGTGTATATTAAGTATAAAATAATGACGTTCGGACAAAGGAGCTTTGTAGTTATTTATTTTAAAGTTACAGTACTTAAAAACTCCTTGATAATAAATAGCTTGGATGTCGCAAGTCCTGCTTCCAAGCGTGAGCTAAGAGTGAACTTGTTTCAGGCCGTGGGGATGGAGGAGGGCAACCTGGCGCAACAGATGTCCTGCTCTAGAATTCCAGTGTCACCAGCAAGCACCTGCCAATCAGAACTCATCGATCTTCCTCTGCAGGTACTTCAGCATGGAGTCCATCCCTTGCGCCGAGCCCCAGATCTTCTTCAGCACCTCACACTCCCTCTCGTTGGCCTGCTCCAGCTCCATCTTCATGTTACAGCGCACAAGGGCTTTCGATTCTTCCAGCACCTGGACCGGACAACGAGCAGTGAGTTAGCAAGGGTGCGCATCTGCAAGGACTGGCTCTATCTGTCCCCAAATTTACGGAGGCAGTTATCCATCGTGAGTAATTACCTGTTAAAATTAGGCTACCATTTTTTTTCATGATACACATCAGGCCCAAGATAGGGCTGTGGTATATCCACACCAGGTAGTGGGCAAATTCTCGACTTCTCAGCTGTTGAGCTGTTTCAGGAGCGCTGTGCTGCTTGCACCCTGGCCCTCCCCACCGAGACCAACCAGCCTGGGCCCCGTGCCCCTGCTGCAGGCCAGCGCGGCCCCGGTGCTGGGTATCGACCCTTGGGAGGCTCCGTGAAAACTCTGCAAACACCTGCTGAGGGGATCTTCTAACCAAAATTTAATCTTACTCACAAGGGCTGTCGTGTCAGAGGTAATCTAGATGGGAGTCACGTTAGTTAATATTCAGTAACATTTCATCTTCTAATTTGCTACATGCTATTCTGTTACCAGACTGAATATTATCCAGCACATTTATCAAAAAGAAGCTTACATCCACTGTGGGGGGCGTGGGGGGGGCATGGGAAGCAAACATGATTATAGGAAAGAGCTCTGGAACCAGGAAAGAACCATATAGATGGTGTTTGGAGAGTTTTATAGGACATTCTGAAGTTCCTACATTTCTGAAATGCATTCCTTTCATTCTTAGGCCTCTGCAACCGGGAGGACAAGGTGAGCCCATCTGGAGCAGTGGAACCAATTTTAGCTCCAGCGGCATTTCACATGCAGGCAGCCATGCAGGGAGGAGAGGCAGAGGACTCCGGAAACACCGCTACATGGGCGAGCTCTCTGGAGGAAAGGTCATAGGGGAAAAAAAAAAGGTAACATATGTAAGAGAATGAATTCCACCTACAACTGGATTACAGGAGGCAAGCTCCTTGATGCGAACCATGACTTCTTGGGTGAAGGTCCCAGGCCAAAACACCTGGGAGACCAGGCCTTTGCCGCACGCCTCCTGGGCCGTCAGTTTCCGTCCACTGAGCAACATTTCATTTGCCTGAAAGGAAGAAGAGTTGAAACTGGTATGAGATGTGAGGGGGAGGCAGGCAGAAAAGACCCAACCCGAAAATTCATCTAAAAAAATTCAAACTGAGGACGGGTGTGTGAACGTGCGGGCCCCGCTGGGGACTCGCTGTGCTTCCTCCAGGGTTCCAGCTAAAGTGCACTGTTCTGGAGCCTGTGCATGGAGAAGCAATCCAACGAGGCACAATCAACTACGCAGAGAAGTAACATACTGACTGGGAATTAAAAAAAATAGAAAAAAAAAAAAAAGGCTTATTGTATGATGTAATACAGAATCACGTGGGCACAACCAAGAAATCTCACTTAGAGAAGGTCTACTTGTTGTGAGCTTGAAGTTCCTGGCATGTCCCTCTCCGGTTGCCTCCTCCTTCCCAGTGGCAGCCGTTCCCACATGTGAAGTCACTCAATACACAGAACAGTATCCTGAGGCATAAGCGAAGCTAGAAAATTCATAGTTTTAGGGATCGAAATCAGTCACAGAACTACTACTCAAGATTTTCTGTATCTGAGAGGCCAATGGTGATTTCTTCTCAATACACACAGACAATGTTCTAAGGGCAGTGAATGTTTCTGCTCGAGTTTATCTTAGAAGGCCACATTTTACCACTCGGACATTAAAGTAAGCAACTATTCAGGACCTGAATGCACCCAAAATGACCACTACTGTAGTCTCCTTAGAAGGGTCTGACTATAGTTACTTCAAATGACTCAATGGAGGAAATTAACACTTATCTTTGTTAAAGAGAAGGTATATATGTACCTGTATGTGTATGTATACATACGAAATTGACTTTGTTTTGGATTCTGTATCACTTAAGGTCTCAACACAATGTGCATGGAGTTTAGCTCATTCAAATCACAGGCTCATAGATATCAAAATAGGGAGAAAATCTATTTGACAAGGAAACTTCGTGCTGTTCCGACGTGACAGTTTTCTGCAAGCAGTTTATCTTGCACTGCTAAGCTTCCCAAAGACTCTGGTGGTCACGACAAAAACTTGACCATAATCTACTGTGACTCAGGTAAAGCATACTCTTGGGAGGTGACCTTCCTCCCAAGGTAAACTAGGTAAAGAGGTAAACTATTGTTAAGAAAATTCTGTAAATGCATCGAGACATTTGCTGCATGTGAACACACAGCGTGGACGACACCCAAATAAAAAGAGCTGGCAAAGGAAATGTCTGGCTGACTCACTACCCTTCCAACACAGGCAGAGGATGGAAAACAGGGTGGAGAGCTGGGTCCCCACAAGAAGGACTAAAGTCCTTCACACTCATGACTTATTTTGGCGCCAGCGTGGACCTGTTATTTGTGCCAAGTCTTGGACAAAGTCACGGATATTTGAAGAGTTTGGAGATGTTCTATTTGAAAACCCCTGTACTGAACATCCTCTTCTTGGTGAAAAGAAGGTCTGAAATAAACAATGCGTTTAGAAGCCTGACTTCACCTTACTATTAGCTGTTAAGATAGTTCTTTAGAAGACCGGTCTAAACGCGATGAGAAAGGGTGAGAGGAGTGCTGACAGAAGGACTTGGTGGGAAGTGCTCTACGGTTTTCCTACTTCGTGCTTCTCTCACTCTCAACACACAGTGAAGACCACACCACAACTACATCACTTAAGTGAAGTGTGACATATGTTTTCAAGACCAGCCTGAACCACAGGGCCTGAGCTTGGGGCGTGGATGCGAACGCATGCCAGTAAACAGTGGGCCGTGGGGGAGAGCAAGCCTCCTCCCCGTGTTCCCTCTCCAGTCCCTCTGTGGGCCTGTCCCCCCACCCTGCCACTTCTCTGAATATTACTCGTTGCCCTCTGGAGGTAGAGCAGAACCCTACCACTGTTCTCTTCCTCCCTTCTCCCTTTCCTTGATTCCCACGTGCCTGTGCTAGCCAACTGGGCCATCAGAACAGTCTCCCGCCAGGCGGTGAGTTGCCAATGCCACTATGTCCTCCTTTCGGAGCCGGGCTAACTCCGTGGTTATAGTCCCTGGAGAGTCTTTCCCTACTTAGTCTTCTCTATTCCTGATGGCTGGACATGCAAGACAACAAAGGGTATTTCTGACTTCACCCAAGAGCACGGAAGTGGGACTGACTCAAGGTTGTTAATACTCATGTAAGTACAGGCAGTGAGTTGGTTTAAATTACAGTCAACAAACGATACCATAAGATTAGTAAGATTAAATACACTCAGTCTGAATGAGCATGTTCCCATATGCTCCATTTCCAGTAGTTTTAACATGAGAGGTTTCTAACTTCTACCCAAGAAACAGATTTGCAAAGATACGGTCACTGGAAATTTACTGGCTGCCATTTTGTTCCAAGATGGACAACTGTTTTTTAAAAAAGTTATAGTGTAACTACCCAGACAAGTGAGAAATGCCAGAGGAAAGTAGAGTTTCCTTTTCTTTCAGCCCAAAAGTCCACATTAAGAGGTGTGGTGAGGAAACCTGACCAGCTTGGGTGGGAGGGGTTGGGGAGCTTTTTTTTTTTTTTAAAAGATTTGTCCGAGAGAGAGTGAGCGAGCGCGTGGGCACAAGCTGGGGGGTGGGGGTGGGGGAGGGAGAAGCAGGCTCCCTGCTGAGCAAGGAGCCCGATGTGGGACTTTACCCCGGGCTCAGGATCGGAGCAGAAGGCAGATGCTTAACCAGCTGAGCCACCCAGGTGCCCCGGGGTTGGGGAGTCTGAACCTCATGGAGGCAGCGGCTCTGCCACTTTACTCCCTTCGGTCAGGCTCCCAACTCCCCAGAGTGGCAGCCTCTCCGGTAAACTTGGGGTGAGGCCATCAGCCATTCACTGGGCTGCTCTCCAGCATCGCACCATCCGGAACGAGAGCCACCAGCTTTCTCAGTGGGAGCCCGTGTTCACCAGCTTCGCGTTCTCCTCAGTGAGGCTCTGCCGGGTGTCTGTCACAGCCCTGGAGCCACGGGACCGTGACCGTGCAGCGCCGGGCACGCCCTGAATATTCACTGGGGACAAGGAGGGCTAAGCTGTAGAAGATACCGTCTGACACTAACATGCACATCTTGTGACTACAGCTTCACTCCAAAGGGGCTTTGGCAGCTTGCTCCTTTTATCCTGGGAACAGGATCCTTCCTGGCCTTCTTGCAGACTTGTGCACAAACCCTGGGTGGAAAGCCCATCCTGTTGCAGCCTTGCCTCAGCCTGCCGGAAGCTCACCAAGGGGACTTGGCATCTGGGGGGTCACTTCCAAGGAGCACTGTCACACCATGCCTCACCCCTGCAGCATTTACTTACTTTCTGCAGACAGGTTTTAGTCAAACGCTCTGCACTTTGAGTTGATTTTAAACTGTCTGCTCTTGCTTCAGGGCAGGGTTTCTCAGCCTGCCAACATTCCGGTCCAGACGGCTCCGCGCCGAGGAGGCTGTCCTGTGATTTGCGGGACGCCGAGCAACACCCAGCTCCACCTCCGCTGTGACCGTCAAGTCTCTAGACGCTGCGTGTGCCCGCGGGGAGGGGGGAGACAGGACCCAGCACCCCGGGGGAGAATCACGAGTGGCACCGGGAGATCACAAGGAGAAGCAAAAAGTAATGTGTTTTCAAGACATGTCCAGTGAGGGAAAATGCACCCGCCGGACGAGCAGCCATTCATTTCGTCACGGCTTCCCGCGCTTTATGGTTCTGAATGCAATGGGCTCAAAGCATTCCACCTCTTAGAAGCTGTTGGCCCAAGGACTCCAATTTCAGAATGTCTTTGCCCAGAATGTGTTTAAATGTCAGGTTTAGGATTTCCCCCAATCTGCTCTTCCTGGGTATCTGCATCAACATCAGACACCTCCTTGGATCATGCAGTTCTTTCAGTCTCCCCTACGGTAATGACTCAGGATGCACGTAGAAGGCTTTTACCCGTGGCAAGGAGTCTTCACTCCCAGAACAGGCAGTAGCTGTTAGGAAACAATCTGTTTTACAGTAATAACTCAAAACGAACTTAAAGTAATTTTCCCGATAACAACTCTACCACCAGAACTAGGTAGTAGTAACTGTTGGGTGGGTGCAGCGTGGCGAAAAGAAGACAAATGACCCAGACGGGGCCCACCTCTTCATCCGTGAGACATGGAGCACCACCCTGGGGTGGACACAGACATGCTGCCCGGACGCCTCAGCCCAGAAACACTTGCTGCCCCGCTGCCAGGAGTGCTGTTCACAGGGGCCTTCTGGGAGAGCTCCTCGGCATGGCCAACCCCGCAGATGAGGCTCTGAAGGCCGCGCGACCCCCGGAAGAGCGGGGGCTCCCTGTGGGCTCCGGGGGAGGAGTTCTGCCAGGGAGGTACACGGTTCACCCGTGCCCTCTGCCCAATCCTGCCTCCTCCCTGCCCTGCCACAGAGGCGGACCCTGTGTCCTGCTTGCCCAAATCCATCTCAGCCTCTGCTTCCAGAAAAACTACCTTGTCACGGGTGGGAATGGGAGAGAAAGCGGTGATGAGAGGGCTTTGGGAGCAAGATTGCTCCCTGGCTGGCCTGCAAAGAGCACCCCTCATGGACTGGTGGAGCACCCAGAGCTCCCGGCCCTGGCGGTGGTTCAAGTGTGAAAATCCTCACATGAGGGCACAGTACCTGCTCTTTGCCACTGACGCAAGCAGAGGGGCTCCCGGGTAGCAAGAAGGCAGAGAAAGCGCAGATCCAGACCCAGGACTTACTAGTCTGAGTGGCCCAGCTCCAGACAAGAGAGTCACCCACTAGGGAGGACCTGTTGGGCTCGGTGGGGAGGGGAGGAAGGAGGAGACCCTTAAACCTGGAATAGGGACTCCAGGTGGACACCCCAAAGTTGAACCCCAGATTCCTCTGACCCCTCTGTCCCCAACAGGAACAAGTGTTGCCGTCTTGCCTAGAGACAATGCAGAGGTCTCTCTCCGCAAGACGGCATCGCTTCCCTCAAGTCCTGCCGACCTCCTCTCCTGGCCCCTAGGCCTGTAACTCGCTTCCTCCCTCCAAGGAGCTGCAAGAAGACACAGGGAGCTGAATTCTAAGGGTGCCTGACTTGGAGCCAGAACACAAACCTGGACAGGGGAGTTTGCTGATTTGGGAGCTCTCCTGAGATACAAAATGGAACTCCCTGGCAAGTGCCCCAGCAGATGGCGTGACCTGGCTACTGGGATGGCTTCTAGAAGCACGGAGGGGGTGGTGGCCAGGCTGAGTGGAGCCGAAATGTCAGAGCCACCAGGCCTGACTGTGCAGCGGGTGGGACAAGAGGCCTCCAGGAGCTTGGGGCACATGCCAGAGAGAGGACGACGATGCAGGCCTCCGGGGTTCCGGAGCGAGGCCGTGCTTTTCACAGCAGAGAAGAATGTGCCTCTTAAAAACAATTCTGGAGTGTTTACTGAACCCTGGCGGAGGCAGAACACCTAGCCACGGGACACCAAATGACCACACGCCGGAAATGTCCCCCAGGAGCAGAGTCCCATCAGGCCTGCTAGGTGTAAGGCGAGCTGTAAGGTGCAGCGCTGGGATCAGGCACAGACAGCAGACAGCACAGGGGAGCCGCATGGGGGGCCCAGACCCCACGTCACCCACCACTGCTGCACCACGGCCCTGCCTGAGCTCACACTGCCGGCCACACGGGGGAGTCCTGATGAGCGAGCTTGGGGTGTGGGTGGGCTGGCTCCATTTTCGGGTGTGCAGACTGAAACACAGCCGGCAAGTGCCCGGGAGCCTCCCCCGAAGGGAAACACTCCCTGACAGGGGATGCGCCTTGTCCACCACCTGCTGTGGAAGGAGAGGTGGCTCAAGGTGAGACCATGCAGTGACCCAACCCAGGGCCTGGCTGGCTGGTCAGGGGCCTGGAAGGTTGGGGACAAGGGGTCTGGCATGTCGATGGCCGGGAAAGTGTGTACATGGCTGTGTGACATCAGTGTCCAGCAGGGAGCGTGCAGCACAGAGAGGAACCGAACAGCTCTGGGAGACCAGCGCGGTTGCCGGCTGCCCCGGCACCAGCACAAGAGACAGGTGGACGGAGTGGCTGTGGCATGTGTGGGACATGCAGCTCAAGGGCATGGACTCTGACTCATTGAGGCTGATTCAGTTACTGTCACCGCAGAACATCCAGCCTCCAGCAAGACACTAATGCCGAGCCACCTGCTTGGCAACACTCCTGAGACCAGCTGGTCGGCCGCTTGGTGGCTGGTTGACTGCTGTCACCGGAATAGATGCTCACTCTGGTCTGGGTTTGTTTCCCTGCCTGAGGTCCTCACGAGCACCACTCTCTGAGGCTCAAAACGTGCCTGGTCTGCAGGCATAGGGTGTGCCAGGCCAGATGCCCCTCACAGCAAAGGGGCTGGGGGGAGTAGGCCCATGACCATGGGTCCTCTGACCCTGTCCTATTGGACCACTTTTGATGGAGCGCTGGGATGGCCCGAGTGCAGGCGGAGTACCAGCCTGGACGTGGCACCCCCTTCTGAGTACAGTGTGTGTAGTGCATCAAAGACCTTGATACGGTACCACGTCCCCGACAGAAAGAACACTCGGGACTGGGAAATGAGGGGAGGGAAGGGGCATGGCTGCATCTGCCCCTGGCCCTGCTCCCCACCAATGATCTGAGGGCCATCTGCCTCCTGCTTTTAAAACAGGGCTCTGCTGGTCCCTGAGGGAGCATGCTTGGCCAACAGATGCAGCGAGGGTCCCATGAGCGTGGCTATGAATACTACTGCTGGGGCACCCGGGGTCCCGCCCGGCCACAGCCACCAACGCACAAGTGCAGCAACTCCGGGGTGGGGGGAGCAGCGTCCCACCACAGGAGGGTCGCTGAGGCCAGCGGAGGCGGCAGCCGTGGGTGGGACTGGAACAGGAAGGGAGAAGACGAGGATGGGGGTGGCTCTGAGACCAGATGGGGCAATGGGGGCTGTGTGGGCCCAGTAAACTCCTTCCTCTTTCAACCTTGTTTCGGGAATAAGTTTAGACTTATGGTAAGATTATAAAAGCAGTAGAGAGAAAATAAACCCTTTACCGAGCCCTCTCCAACGTTAACATCTTCTACGACATCTTACAATGATCAAAACTGGACAACTACCATCAACACAGTTATTATGAGTCAAACCACAGACTGTCTGCAAAGTTGCCGATTTTTCCGAGGAAAGTCCTTCCTCTGACCCCGAACCGCGTCTGAGATCCCTGCATCTGCATGGAGCTGTCAGGCCCCTCTGTCCCCTCCAGTGTGGGGCGGCACCTCGGTCTCCCGGTGAGTTCTCCGACCGCCGTGGCCCTTTGGCAGGGCCCTGCATGGCACCTGCAGACTGTGCCGCAGTCCGGGCTCGTCTGGTGCTCTCTCCAGACCCGACAGAGGTGATGCCCACAGGGCAGGACTCTGGCGGAGCGACGCCATGCCATTCTTGCTGCAGCAGGTTAGGGGCCAACGACGGGTCTTATTTTTGGGGACTCTGACCACTCAGCAAGGTGACGCCTGCCAGTCTTCTCTACTGTAAAGTTAACTATTTTTCCCACCATAAATAATGAGAGGATGCAAAACATCCATTTTCTCATCATACTTTCACCCGCTAACTTGAACATCTAGGTGGTTCTTGCCTGTACAGTCATCAGTGGCTAATCCCCCTCTACGTCTTTCCCTGGGAAGAGCGGCCCGCCTCAGTGTGTATGAAGAGGTGCGTACGAAGGACCAAAGGGTGGACCGTGGTGGACACCGGGATGTGCCGCTGAGGCCCGCCCGAGGGAGGGCTTGCTGTCCTCATCCACGGTCATGGCGCTCTTCCTGGGCAGCCCACACTCGGTGATGATGGACATACAGGAACCAGCCGTTTCAGCCCACTGTGGGACAACTGTGACAGGCCATACATGCCCCAGAGCTCCCCAGAGGTGGCCCAAGCTTTGCTGGGCCTGCCTTCCTCTGTCCAGCCCCCTAACTGCTGCCATCCTGCCAACAGGTGTGGACTATGGAATACTGCTCCACCATGACAAACTCCGCCTCAGTGTTGGCTTTTGAAGACCCTAACCCGTGACACCACCTCTGGCCCTACTTCATGGAGTAAGAAATGCAATGTGTGTAATTGCTTGAAAAAAATCAAAAGCTACACACACTCTTATTATGGATGGCTTAAACAGTTAAAAAAAATAAAGCTCCACAATCAGATGGGAAGACTTCTCTTATCCTAATCAACTTAGCTCCTTCATTGCTTTCTCTTAAAAGTGCAGCTCTTAGGTTCTTAGGTCAAGAAACTTTTGGTGGCACACTCTGTTGTTTGGATTACAAATTGGGTATTTACTAATAATGGATATCAGTGTCAATATGCAGAGAGAGACTGCTCACTGAATAAGGTCCTTCTCTAGGAAATGATGCAACCCAGTGTCAATAAATGTTCTAGGAACCAAAATATGAAAAACCTCCTAAGATTTCATGAATTAAGAATATGAGTTAATGAAGAGAATTGAACTACAAGGTTCATTTGGTAGGAAGTCCCCACAAAATGACACCCTATATATATTTAGAAAAACAATGACCAAACTAGATTTCTTCAGGAAGTCTTCTAGAATAATTTTAAAAAATAGAGGTACTCACAGACGCTCCTCCCATAATCTTGGGAAACATAACGGTGGAACAGCCATCTGGACTCTGTCCGAAGGTAGTATAGGGGGTCTGAAACCAAGCCTTTTCATTGGCCCAAACCACATCACAAAGAGGCAATATGGAGGCTCCTAGTCCAATGGCTGGGCCATTTACTGCTACAATTATAGGCTTCTTAAACTGAATGAAAGTATTCACGAAGTTTCTAAAATGAAAAATAAATGGGAAATTACTCAAAACATTGTGTATTTGAGCAACAGAAAAATCTACTATTATAGATTCAATATACCAAGAGGTAAACTCTACAGAAGAAATCAAGGTAAGTTGAGATTTGTTGAAGGCTCTCCCAGAAGTGGGCCATGGTCTTATTTACTGTGTGTTGAAAGGCCCGACGATACCGTGGACGCCATGCTAGAGTGGCTACAGGACCTTGTGAAGACTACGGGTGAAGTCCAGCCAGAGGCTGGCTCTTGGGCTCTAGGACTAATCCATCTTTCTCCACAACCTTTCTTCTCTTTAAGACATAAGGAGCCCAATAAACACTGTGGGCTTCCGATGACCACTCTGGAAGCTCTCCCAAAGAAAACCTGGCACGGGGCCTCCCAAGACTGCCTGGTGTTGAGTAAAGACTAGGAGGTTGGGGTTATGACCCACAGGATCGGGGTCTGGACCTGGTATGTGATTTCATGCAACTCATTGACTGGAAACACCAGAGATTTCCTGAGTTTGTCCAGAATTAGATGGAATGACTTGGGGGGGGGGGGTAGAAACAAGAAACTTCCAGGCTGGTTTAAGACTGGAGATCCAAGGAAGGCCAGTAAGCAGCAGAGACACTGCCCGTACACCCCTGTGTACCGCACTGTGTGCTGGAGATTACAATTACCGCAGGACTGCAAAGGACAGCATGACTAGGGGTAGGGCAGCCTTCACAGAGGATGTGGATTTCAAAACCAAGCCAATGCTATTTTTGGATTTGTTTTAGGATCAGACTGGAAAAGTAGGCTGCTTTTCAATTTAGGGTAGGTTGGTGCCATGCCATACTGGGAATGTGCATCTTCTTCCTAGCACTAGAATCTACTTTTATGTTCAGAGGTTGCTGCTCGTTATGATTTAACATGGTGAAGAAAAAGACAAACATGCACCAACAAAAACAGAAGGTAATTCCTTTAAGGCAGTCAGAGTTCTAGCTCAGAATTACAGAATTTTAAACCTGACCCCCATCTTCAGTACCAGAAATAACAATCTGGTTGCTCTCTGCAATTCAGCAATTTAAAAGCTACAGCAGATCTATTCAGATTATCTCCGGAAATCAGGACTTAGCATCTTAAGTGGTCTCCCCATCTCCCCAAATAGTGACAACGAGGGATCATATAGTTTTTGGAGGGGGGGGGCCGGCTAGGGAAGTTTGGGGTGTGTTCGTGTGTGTTTGTGTGCACACGCGCACGTGTGAAGAACAGAAGAGAGGACGCACTGCCGAATCTGGCGGCTTGCATGCTAGCTCCAGGGAGTATTCTTGAAAGCACCATGCAGCCAGTGCAGACCTCAGCCCAGCCCCCAAGGTCCCCTATGGTTTGTGGGCTCTTTACATTGAGTAAGAACTGACTCATTCAAATGAATGAGTTGCAGTCAGGCTTTCTAAATGAGAGCCTGAGGCGTTGTTAGAAAGATCACACTGGGTTTTAATGATACAAAGAAGAGCCAGACAACCTTTTAAATAGGTTCTTGAAATAATGTAGACAATTTACATGAAGCTACTTCACTTGTGCCACCTTTTGAGGATTCTGGGTCAATGACATGATGGAAATACATTTACTACGCTTAGTTACTGATGACTCTAGAAAAGGTCTCCATGATACAGAGCAGACGTTTTCAAAATCTGTTCCCAGGTGCCCTAGAATCACCCCGCTTTCATCTGCCTTATGTGAACAGGGGCCGAGGGGGAGCTGGGCTAGTGCTAACAACATCTGGAAACCATGAATGGGATGGCAGAGTAACATGAAAGAAATGAGCAAATATTGCAGTAAGAGAGTGACTTTATAGAGAAATGGTCAAAGAAATCAATCACTCCACAAGGCAGTGTTCCTTCTCATGTTATATGTTTGTATAAAAGAAAAAAGATGCTTCTAAAATAGATATTGCAAAATCAAAGCCTGGAGAATTGTTTGAAGCTGATTCCTCAGCCCCCCTCCCCAACTTATTTTTATTTTTGCCTGGAATGATAACTTCATCTGACATCGGTGGCTGCTTCTGGGAGGGGTAGGAATTCAGTGGCTCGCTCAGCAAAGATCATCTTCCCCTTTCAGAGGACACAGCCGAACATTCGGGTATGTGAGCTCTGAGATGTCAGAAAGGAGCATGGCCTACAGAAAATTTTTTTTTTTTTTTAAAACAACAACAAACTTCATAGAAATCCTTTTTTTTCTGTTTAGTAGAAACTTTCCAGAGCCACAAAGGCTTGGCCACACTGCGACCAGAGACAGGGAGGCGGGGGCTGCCTTCGGGCCCCAGGACGCTGCTCAGGAGCCTGGCCCTCAGGGAGGGCCTGGCCACTGCTTTTAGGGGGCGTAAAGCCAAGTCTATTTCAGAACTTAAAATCAAAGTGCATGAGTGTTCCAATGTGTTCAATGCAACATACTGAATTCAAATTTCAGCTTTCTGGGAACTGTATGTGAACTGAGCTATAAAGTCTGTGGTGGGTATGGCAGGGAAGGAAAGAGGTTATATTTGTCATAAAAGGAGTTTAAAAAGACTTCTAATTAAACAAAAGCAAACTTCTATCCATTCTTTTGAAGAATGTTCACTACTTCATGGATATCACCAAAAAAGTTAGAAAAGCACCTAAGAACAAGAGTGTAGGAACTGTCTGGGGAAAACAAGGCCAGCGGGATCTGCAGTTTTTTTTTTTTTAAAGATTTTATTTATTTATTTGAGAGAGAGAATGGGATAGAGAGCATGAGAGGGGGGAGGGTCAGAGAGAGAAGCAGACTCCCTGCTGAGCAGGGAGCCCGACGTGGGACTCGATCCCGGGACTCCAGGATCATGACCTGAGCCGAAGGCAGTCGCTTAACCAACTGAGCCACCCAGGCGCCCATGGGATCTGCAGTTTCAATAGCTAGAGTTCACTGCCGGTTTTCAAGGGAGCTCTCCCTTCACTGTGAAGGTCTGGACAGGACTGAATGGGGAGAGGTCAGGTGCTTGTCAGCTTTGCTGTCTCCCCACATCTCTGCTTCTCTCACTCTGTGGGGGAAGAAGATGCCTGCCTTCTGGAGCCTCGAGGAGGCTCCCAGTCCTTCAGACACTAAGAGGCAGCGACTGGTTCCCATAGACTTCAAAAGCCTAATGTTATAAACGGATTTATTATCATTTTGTTTTTATCACTAATGTGCTGAATGTTTTTATTACAATGAATCTGCAAGCTGGTTATGACCAGTAGTCCTGATAATGGAATTAGCTGTAGTAGACACCTGACAATCAAATTCAAACCTCATCTTCATATTTCCCACTTTTTATGGGGGGAAACTTGCTCTGGTGACGTTCTTTGTCCCAAAGTTTTAAGAAATTCAAGACAAGACACATAGAAATAACAAACATACAGCTTTACATGTAAAGCCGATCTTACACATGTAAGAATTAATTTAAATGCAAATGAGCAAGAGCAAAGGTTAAGTGAATTTGGTATAACTCATTATTTTCGTATCTTGCCAGAGTACATGAAGAAAAATTCACATTGATAAAAATATACTCATTTAAAGAAGAACCAACTGGGTTTCCCTAAAAATTTGGCCTTTTCCTAGAAAAGCTATTTTGTGGGGGGCAAGGAGAGTGACCGGGGAGAGGGAGGGTCTGGACAAGTGACAGAAGTGGGCAGCTGCCCGAAATAAACACCTGAAGTTACCTAAAGGTAACTTCAAATGCAGTCTCTCCGTCCATCTTTCCTCTGAGGTTTCTAATACCAACAATGCAAGCCTCAGCCACTGTCAAGGGCAATTCAGCTTGGGAGGAGTGGGCCGGACTAGGGCTGTGACACCGAGGTTTAGGAGTGGAGCTGAGGGAAGTGCCTCTGGGGAGAAAGGAGCCAGATCGCAGAAGGCCCGGGCAGATGAATCTGATTCTCTATTACAGCAGAGCTCCCCCAAATCACAGTATTCTGTGTAAAGTCAGTGTGAGCTTACAGAAAATCTACAAAGTCACCGCCCGAGGTAGTTTGTACTTAAAGAATGAAAATTAAACCCACGTAATTCATCCTGAAAGGATGGGATGGGTTAACAATCAGGAATACCTACACGTTGTCTTAGAGGTGCTGACTGTCAAGTAATTGTGTGTATTGATCAAGCACTTTAATTTGAAATTGATTAATAAGATGGTCTTATCCAGTAAACCACAAGTTTGAATTTATTTAGGAGACCAGAGACAATACTTAATTAAAACAGATTATAAAATTTCAAACTATTTTTGAAAAAACAATGATCATATGATAACCTAAAAAAGGAACCTCTTGTATGCGTGCATACCTCTGTATACAGTGACAAAATATATTAATTTTGAAAATTGTTATAAATGTTATAAAAGGCCAAGGCAATGCCCTGAAACCCCAAGGTATGGGGTTCCAGGACTCTGATGGGCTGATCAGGGCAGCAACCCATCAGAACCATCTTGGGGAAGTCTGTCAGAGAGATGCCCTACCTCACTCTGCACCACCAACACAGAACTTCCACTAATCCCAACGTGCATCTTTAAGGATGGTTTGGGGGACCAGGAAGCCCTGTGCCCCAAGATCGGGGCATAGGGTCTCAGACACGAAGAGCCCAATAACCATCCAAAGAAGCTCAACTTCAACTCTCCAGGTATGTGGGGATTTGGAGAAGATCCAACCAAGTTTACTTTGCACGTATGTGCATCTTAAGTTCCTGTCCTCCTGTACCTCACGAAGACAAACGCACATGCAAGGGGTTCTTAGGGGTCACTCAGGGATATGTTATTTTAGGGAGGTGAGAAGGGCAGTACAATAGTCTTCCTGGTTGGTGACTGGGTTTCATTCACTTCAAATAAAATTAATTTCTGAATAATTAGATCTTTTGAAATTATACTTACAGTGATTAGCATGAGAAGTGAGAAATATGGAAACAGAAATATGTCCCTGGGTATGCTTACAGCAGAGTTAGGTGATTCTGGGGAAGCTTTTTTGCAATGTTATGATGTAACAGTGGAAAATCCCCAAACAGAAGAAATGGAAATCTCTAAAGTCACACTGTTAAATGGAAAAGGCAAGTTGCAAAAGAACACACAGTATAATTCCATTTATTTAACAGAACTAAAAATAAATCTATATTATCTCTAATATGTATGGAATGAATATTTGCCAGTGTTTAGAAAAAGGCTGGGAACACATAAATGAATGATGGGTCCCTGGGGGAGGGGAGCATGTGAGAGAAAGGGAACTCTTACTTTTCACTCTACATGATCGAGTTTTATGGGTAGTTGGAACTCGGGATGAACTTGAACAAGAATGTGTACGACTTGTACTAAAACAAACTTTTCATGTGATGTTATGGAACCAGCTTGTCATAAAGCCTAGCCAATTTCTTTCAGAGTCAAGCAAATGGGAAGTTATTATGTGAAAGAGAGTACATCTTTATTTAAGGGCTGAAGACAGAACATGCTCATAGTACAAATAATGGAAACTCTGGCTATATGCTATTGTCCACGCTAATCATTAGAACATTCCCAGAGTACTCACTGGGTTTGAGCCAGCCCTGAAATCAGTTATTTGCTCAAGGCAAGTAGTAATTTATGCCAGGCCCACAGAAAAGACAGATGATTTAATTAATTTTGATACTAGTGTCTCTCAGTGGAAGGAGACATGTGTTTTTCTCACGGCTTGCCGGAGCCTGTTCTCCCAGGGATGGATACACTCAAACCAAGACACTCAAACCAACCATTAAAAAAACACCATTTATGCATACCTGATAGCTTCCGCCATTTTAGTGCTTTCTCTTTTTCTGTCATCTGTTAAACGCCGGATAAAATAAATAAAGTCGAGACCGCAGCAGAAGACGCTGCCCACTGCGCTGAGCAGCACGAGTTTGCTATCGTCGGCAGCAGCTGTGCTCAGGGCACTCTGGACTTCTTTCATTACCTGGAAGTCACCAGAAGGGAAAGTGGCAAAGAGTATTTCTGATACGAAATCCTAAAAGCATTTTGTTCCTGGATAATCTGGACCCAGAGAAAGTGCAGAAGCCGGATACCGTTCCCTTTGTCTACCACAATTTAAGTAATTCACAAACTTCTTCTTTTCTATAACCAGAGATTGGGAATGCTGGGGACAGTGTAAGTTACGTAACTAATTATGAACAGAGTATAATTAGAAAGACACGTAAATCTGAGTTACCTTAATATTCTAATCGTTGGGACTTTCAGTAGATGAGGCAAGTTACACAGGATATCCACTTGGCACTTCTACAGTTTGGACAGCAGGTGGCACATTCAACCAGTTGAAAGAAACTAGGGTTCCCTGCCTTTTTTTTTTTTTCCCTTTTAACACCAGCCTACCACACGTGGGACAGAAACCCCAGAAGTTTGGTGCATGAGTATATTAAGCATAGGCACATTAGCATGGAGTCGTTTTAGAAGGGCGTAAGACCACTGAAAATGATCTCTATAGAGAAGCATTTACAAATAACCAATGAAGGGACTCTGCAGTTTAAAAATGTACCGGGGACCAGCCCTGAACTGGTTTGTCATGTGACCTTGGCCAGACATACAAACTTTGTGTAGTTTGGTTTTCTTGTCTGGAAAAAAACTTGACTGAGCTGCTCACAAGTGGAAAACAATGGCCAGAATGCAGAATCTTACGAAGGCACAGCGCGGGTTCCAGTACTTTCCATCTTAGGTAGTTTAAAGTTTGTTTCTGAACCTCTGCAAGCACCTATCTCCCGCGATCCCTGAACGCCAGCTTTGCCTGGTACTCCCGGCAACGAACACGTGCCCAGGTCCCTGCAGCGGGAACGAAGTTCCACGACGATGCCGAAGACCCGTAGCAATGATGTAACACCCTCTGAAGGGCCTGGGACCCCGGCCGTTTTAATCTTGTCTGAACAAAGCTAAAGAAAAGCATGTGCCCACATGCACTTCATATGCGAGTCTGGGTAGGCCCCCACGGCCCGCAGGCTGAGAGCTGGTGACCTGGAGGTGGCCGCTCCCCCTGCCCAGCACAGCCCCACCCCGGGGCACGGAGGCGGACCCCGAGGCGCGCTCGGCCCCAGCTGCGCTGGCACGAGCACGCAGGCGCAGTACGGTACGGAGCAAGCCCGCCCAGCCTCACCCCTGCTTCCTACCTTCTGGTGGGACTGCGCAACCGCCCAGAAGGCGAGTTAGAAAGGGCCCAAAGAGCACCGATTCGGCAAAGCAGGCCCCGGATACAAGGGCGTGGAGAAACATGAAGCACAAATCAGCTCAAGGAACGTCTCTCACCTCTGGGTTTAGTGAGTTATTCTCTGATGATTTTGTTGACAACAAGATGTGGGTGAAGCCATCCTGCTTCCTGACGACAATATCTCTGTATCTGTAGGCACTTTCTGTTTGCCTCACACTGAAACGCAACCGCTTGTCAAAAGGCTGGTCTCTTCTGTCGTCAATAAATTTCCTTTTCCCGGCTGTCACTCCTGTAACAGATGTCTGTATGTTGGTTGTTCCATTGGCTGTTAACGCATCCATAAACGGAGACGAACCTGCCGAGAGTTTGAAATCACAGTGGTCTGTGATGTCCAGCTACTAATTCCCTCCCCGGTGTCGTCTCTGAATTGGGTAAAAGCGCTTATTACGAACCCACGACTTCATGTATTAAAAGCGAGGCTGTTAAAAAGTCTACTTTTATTTTTAAAAAAGATTTTAGTTATTCATTTGAGAGAGACAGAGACAGCACAAGAGCACAAGCAGGGGGAGGGGCAGAGGGAGAGGGAGAAGCAGGCTCCCCACTGAGCAGGGATCACAATGCGGGGCTCGATCCCAGGACCCCAGCAACACGACCTGAGCCAAAGGCAGATGCTTAGCCGACTGAGCCACCCAGGTGCCCCTAAAAAGTCTGCTTTTAAAGGCATTTGTTTTCCTTCAAAGTCTGACAAGGAAATCATCCTCTTGCTTATCTTGCCTAAAAAATATAGATAGAAAGTACTTGCTGAAAAGAAGCTACAAAATTTGAGACCTCTCAAGAATGGGATTAAAAGAGAATGGGTCTCACGAAGCGTACCTATTCCAGGCTTGAGAAGTTGAAGGAAAAAAGGAAATTGGTTCAAGAAAATATTATTATTCGAGCCAAAGCCATTCAGTTGAAATTTTTTTCTGAATGCAAGATCGGTGTGTACGGACACGCCACGTGGCCACCTGTTTCTGCTGGTCCACAGGTGGGGGTGCTGTGGCCGCCACTGCAGACCACGCCCCCTTGGGGGGCACTCAAGCCTCTCAGGAGTTCTTTCTTCTGATGCCTTGGGATGTGACTGCTCTCTGCCCACTGCTCCCAGTTCCGCATTTTCCAACAGCCTTCTAAGTACAATTTCAAGACAATGCTCTTTCCTGCCACATAAAGTGTTCTAATTTTCCCTATGTCAGTTCTCAGCATCAATGTGGTTGCTGTGTCTTAAACACATGGTCTCCTGATCTTAGTATTTCTTATAATAAAGGCAAGAGATTCATTTAATGCTTTCCTAGAGTTATCAAGTTACGTCAGAGTAAGAATTCAAGTATTAATGAATAATTATAGTCCTATTCATACGAACTGAGTATTATCTCACCTGGTAATGAATATACAGAGCCTTCGGGTAGGAGAAGAAAGGGAAAGAAATGTAAGAAAACTGGTTCAAGCTTTACTAATAAAATTAGCAGAAGTTCTTGGAGGGTCAGAAATATTTCCTCCACAGTTAAAGAAAATAAGCCAAGGCCACCAGGAAACACTCAGGAATGGACATCTAGAGAAGTCAAATAATCTCCTTCGTAAAACAACAGGACTTTCATTCAATTGGTAGAAACACTTCAGAGGTTTTAAAAAAAAAAAAAAATTCAATTTTTTGAAATTTTGGAAGAGGCTATAGCCTCTACTGTGTGCAATATGGTTCAAGAATCTACAAATGTAAAAAGATCTATGGTAAGAGGCCTCCCACCACCTTTGCTCTCCATCTGCCCAGCACCCTCACCCTCCAGTTAGCTACCGAGTATGGTTTGCCGGGATCCTTCCACAGTGTCTTGATGTATACACAAGCAAGTAAGAATAAAAAGATTTCCACCCTCCTTTAAAAAACACAAGTGGTAGTTCACTAGACATAGTATTTTGTCCTGTCTTGCTTTTATCATTTGACAGTATCTCAGAACTTGTCTTGGTGGGTCAGTTTCCTTGTTCTTTTCTAAGGCTGCATACCAGTGCACTGAATGGATGTTCTATAATCCATTTTACCGATCCACACTGCAATAAATGCTAATATTACCTTGGCCTCTGTCATTCCAATGCTGGCAAGTATTTCCAATTGAAAGAGCATTTGATAGGCTGCTGTTACCAGGAACACAGGGTATCCTGAATCTGAGGAGGCTAGCAAGGATCCTTTTTCTTTAACTTTCAACCTCTCCTCCATCAGAACCTTCCCCATCTGTGTTCTCTCTGTCCACAATCTTCAACACACTCCACTGCAGCTAGAGGCAACATGACCAGATGACTTCTTGGGTAACAGGGAAATGGATCACAGATGACCCTGAAACCATTAAGCCTGGGCGCCCAGGAGATGGGGCACCACAGGGGAGTCTCACGTAGCCGGGGGAGGAGAACAGAAACTTCATTTTATCTACAGCTATTATTCAGGTGTAGATGCCCCAGAGATCAGAAGTGGGGGCCGGAGAAGTCAGGGTAGAGATGAGTACTTGGGAGCTGGTGCCTGGAAATGATGGCTGAATCGAGAAGCAGGAGCTCCAAAGGGAAGAGCGAGGAGCTGGAGGGCCACGTGCAGGGCCAGGAGGCAGCAGGGAAGCAGAAAGGCAGTAAGAGGCTCCCCTCAAAGGAAGGGGAAGATGCTGTGGCCATGAGGACCTGTCAACAGTGGCTATATGCCGCAGAGAGGTGGAGGAGAAAGGAGGCGAGGCAACGGAGGGGAGGTTAGAAGCCATTAATAAACTCGGGCAAGCACTGTCACTGCAGTGCTAAGGGTAAAAAAGCCAGACTGCAGGATACAATGAAAGACAGAAAAAAGTTGTTAAATAAAAAAGCATGCCTGTTCAAATCAAGAATCTGTTAACATGCTGTTTTAAGGAGCACAGAACTACAACTGCCAGGTGAGAGGATGCTGATCTGGAGGAGGGGACAGATGACAACGCTGACTTCCCTGCCTAAAAAGAGACCGCACGGGAGCCATCCTGTGCAGAGGCAAGCCGGAGGCCGCCTGACTCGGAGGCGAGGGTGATGGGACAAAAGCAAAGTGAGTGGGGACGGGCTGGAGGCTGCGGCGTGCCCAGGAAGGGGCGGTTCTGGCAGACAACACAGGCCAGTGTGCTCGGAACAACAGGTGAGAGGGTCTGGATTTTTAAGAGTTACTAACCCCGAACTGAATTAATTGGCACTGTATCAGAAGGTAGTGAGAAGGACCCAGCAACACAGGGGAAGGGCTGTTGAGGGCCAGGTAGCTGTTTTCGGCCAGGACAAAGTCTGCTGACTTTGGATTGGCCCCTTTCCCCCCTGAACTGCTCTTGCTTCTCTCAGTCTCTTTTGTTTCCTTGTTTAAAAGGCACGCATTCCTTAACCCTACAGGCAGATTTCCTGGGGGCTTCTTTCCACAGAAGCAGGATTTCTAGGCTATGGGGTCCATGTCGCCTTTGTATGTGAGCTTCACAATAAGCCCATTTTCTTTTCTTGGAGGCAACAGGTCCTATGGAGCTATCCGTGGTTCTGCAAATGTGGAAATGGATTCATGCTGGCTCATGCTGACCAGGCTTGTTGAACTTGGCCTTAACCTCCTTGTTAAAACTGCACTGGTTCACTGGTGCCATCATGGTCCCTGCTGACTGCAGGCCCTGTGATCTTGCCAGTGCCTCAACTACCACACCCACCCCAGCAGGACTCCTGGGACCCTCTGTTATTTCCCTCTGGGGCCATGTAACATCGAACCGTGCCCTATGTGGGTAAAGTGTTCACAGCAGGGCTGAGTCTTGGAATCGGACTGCCAGCATGAGCTGGGTCCTGAACCCTCCCTGAGCCCCTCCCCCACTGTCATCTGTGCCCCTCAGCCCCTCACTCATGACAACCCAGCCATGGCGGTCTTTCACCCATTCTGGCTTCGTGCTCACCTCAACGCCTTTGTACTTGCTGCTCCCTCTGCCTAGAATGTCCTTGTCCTACAGCCTCAAACGGCTGGTTCCTCCTGCTCGTCTGGATGGCAGCTCGAGCATCGCGTCCACAGACGAGCCTCTATGGAGTGCCCCTCTAATGTGGGCCCCTCTCAGCTACACTCACGTTGCCCCCGTTTGTCTTCCTCACAGCCCTCCTCACCAAAGGTATTTCTTCCTCATTTTTTTTTTTTTTAAGATTTATTTATTTGAGAGAGCGAGAATGAGAGAGAGAGAGAGTACAGGAAAGGGGGGAGGGTTAGAGGGAGAAGCAGGCTCCTCGCCGAGCAGGGAGCCCGATGCGGGACTCAATCCAGGGACTCCAGGATCATGACCTGAGCCGAAGGCAGTCGCTCAACCAACTGAGCCACCCAGGCGCCCCCTCATTTGATTTTTGATTCATGGTGTATATGTTGTTGCCCTACTCCACTGAGCTCCTTGACAGCAGGGTCCCTGTCTGTCTCCTTTGCTAATGTACCCTCAGGGCTTGGAACACTCAATACTGAAGAAATGAATGGAAAGGCCCTTCAAGTCCCATCAGCCCGGCTCCCTCCACGCAGGGATGAGAAGTTAAGTGGCCTGCCCAACGTCACACGGCTGATCACCTGGTGCCAATCCGGGGACAGCAAGCAGTACGCTTTAGAGCACAATCAACTGCTAATGACCAACCTAAAAGGTAAACACTGAGATTCAGGGAAAAATGCCCTCCACACATAAACTGTGTGAAAATTTACTGTGACTCCCTAGAGCAAAAGCTCTGATGACAAAGTGGAGCAAATGTTCTCAGTGAGCTGACCGTTCCTTCAGGACCTGGATTCAGAGACTACTAAATGCCTTCCTAGGATTTACTGGCAGAAAAGCCAGCGAGGAACAAACCCATTTTAGTGCCTCTCCTAATAAATGATATTCTTTTAACATGCTTGAGAGCAAAAAGGATCCCCTCAAACATGTGTTTGTTAACCTGTTAGAATTCACTGCTTCAAAAAGCATGTCTCTCTAAAAATGAAATGCGCCTTCTGCTTCCAAACCTAAAGAAACAGTAGCTGCATTTCCAGCAAGAAGGAGAAAACTGGGAAAAAAAAAAAAAAATCTATCCAACAACTGTTTCAGATGCTGGACAACAGTCAGGGCAGGACCACGTTCCCAGCATGAAGGGGACCAAGCATGGTGAGCCCAACAACGTCCCAGGCTTTCTGCCTGGAGGCCATTTCCACACTGTAGGTACAGGCAAGGGACACCGCGACAGCCCAGCAAAAGTCCTAAAATCAGGAGGAGCTCAGGAGGCTCTAATTTGTGGGGTGGAGTACTGAAAAGGAGGGAGCTCCACAGAAAGTTCCAGAACTGCCTAGGGATCCTCTTGAGTCTTTTTTTTTTTTTTTTTTTTAAAGATTTTATTTATTTGAGACAGAGAGAATGAGAGACAGACAGCATGAGAGGGAGGAGGGTCAGAGGGAGAAGCAGACTCCCTGCCGAGCAGGGAGCCCGATGCGGGACTCGATCCCGGGACTCTAGGATCATGACCTGAGCCGAAGGCAGTCGCTTAACCAACTGAGCCACCCAGGCGCCCCTTGAGTCTTTCTTGAACACCAATCTGAGTATGCACGAGGTGAAACTCCACAAGGTTTGGCAGACAACAACTTTTGAGGAAAAAATTACCTATAAGCCATATAATTGCCAAAGTGCACGTGGGGCTGGGAGTTGTCACCAGCCAGAATGGAGAGACTTCACTGAACACCCGGGACACTGGGTTGAGACCCCAGAACAGGCACATATCAGTAGAACTAATCTAGCTCTAGAACAAAGGATACTCTAGAACTACACTAACAACACTTAAAAATAAGCCTTGAAAGGATCAAACTGATCTGCAAGTTAACAACTGGCTGTCAGAACAAAACTAACACTTTTAAAAGCGTACAAAACGGGCGCCCCAAAATGTAAAAGTCCCAACATTTAGCAGCCAAAAAATTACAGACATGCAAAGAAGCAGAAAAATCGGACCTATGATTAAGATTAAATCATTTAATAGAGATCTAAAAATGAGAGGCGATGGAGTATCAGAAAAGGACATTTCCAAAATGGTTATAAATCACCTCAGTGTGCTCAAGAATTTAAATGACAACATGAACATATGAATTTCACTGGTATGTTTAACAGATTAGATGCTACACAAGAAAAGATCAGAGAACTTGAGACCTATCACCAGATTCTATATAAAATGAAGCACACAGAGAAAAAAGAAAAACCAAACAGTAGAACCCAAGTGCCCTTAGGATGACATCAAACAATCCAGCATATGTATAATTTGAATCCAAGAAATGGCGTGTGCATGTGTGTAAAGAACATTTGCAGAAATCATGGCTCAAAGTTTTCCATATCTGGGGCACCTGGGTGGCTCAGTTGTCAAGCATCTGCCTTCGGTTCAGGTCATGATCCCAGGGTCCTGGGATCGAGCCCCGCATCGGGCTCCCTACTCGGCGGGAAGCCTGCTTCTCCCTCTCCCACTCCCCTTGCTTGTGTTCCCTCTCTCGCTGTGTCTCTCTCTGTCAAATAAATAAATAAAATCTAAAAAAAAAAAAAAAAAGTTTTCCATATCTGATGAAAACCAGAAGCTTACCGACCCAAGAAGCTTAACAAATACCAACCAGGATAAACACAAAGAAAACAAAAGTAAGGCACATCATAATCAACCTGCAAAAGCTAGTGATAAAGAGAAAATCTTCAAAGTAGAGAGAGAGAAAAAGACCTACAGGTAGAACAACATAACAACAACTGCATATTCATCTTTGAAAGTAGAGAAGACCGTGGAAAAGGCATGGCATCTTTAAAGTGCAGGAAGCAGGGACGCCTGGGGGGCTCAGTGGGTTAGGCGTCTGCCTTTGGCTCAGGTCATGATCTCAGGGTCCTGGGATTGAGCCCCATGTCGGGCTCTCTGCTCAGCGGGGAGCCTGCTTCTCCTTCATCCTCTGCCCCTCCCCACCACTCATGCTCTCTCTCTCAAATAAAATCTTAAAAAAAAAAAAAAAAGTGCAGGAAGTAAAAAATAGCATATAGCACACATGCAGCCTATTTGTCCTTCAGAAACAGGAGAAATAAAAATTTTTCCAGACGAAAGCAGAGAAAATTGGTAGCCAGCAGACCTGCACTACAAGAAATGCTAAAGGAAGTTTTTCAAGGAAAATGAGAGCTGACAGAAGCTTGGACATACACAGAAGAATGCAGAGCACCAGCAGTGGTAAACATATGGGGAAAAGTGAACCTGCACAGACTGTAGCTAGGTTTAGTTAACTATAAGTAGGAGGCAATAACTGGCCTCCTCACAAAACCACACCAAACTAACCAGAGTGAGTAAAAACCACTCTGTGCACTACATAAATACGTGACGGTATCCTCAAGAAATCGACCACTTTCTGGAAAAATATGAATTTTCAAGACTCATCTCGGACACAACAGAAACAAAGAGAAAGAAAAACTGAGGAAAGATAAAAAGTAAAGTTGAAGAACTGCCCCCAAAAGCGCTTTGGGGCTGGGCACAGTAGGAGCCGTGGACTACAAAGGAAAACGGCTTCAAAGTTCCGAGAGAAGGAGGAAATCTACCAAATTCATTTTGTGAAGAACAGAATTTAACTCTGATGTCAGGACTTGACACCGATAACACAAAACAAAACCACAGGTCAATTTTACTTATGACTTGTGACACCACAGTGCCATTTTATTAACACCAAATATTACAAAGCTATCTATCTCGATTTTAATTCTAACAGACTTCCAATTGCAACCTCAGTGGCTAAGATTTGGCTGGAAGACAAGCTAAGAAATTTTTGAAGAGAATGAGTGAAATGCACCTTGCTAATTATATATTTATAGCTATTAAGGGCATGGTTTTAGCATAGAAGATGACCAACTAGATTTAACCTAGGACTAGTTCCTATGATGATGACAATCTACAGCATTACAGATAAATAGAAGTCGGTAAGGATCATTCAGTAAGTGGTAATGAAAAATCAAGTAGTTAATGTTCTTAAAACAGTCTATGTCTTTACTCAAAATAAAACACAGACACACGCAAGAGATGAGCACAGAAAAATTCATTTGAAGGAATAAAAACACCAAAACACAAAAAATTGATCTCACAAATAAAAAATGAAACGATCTTTTCTACCTACGGATTAGGAAACCTTTTTTTTTTTTTTTTAAAGATTTTATTTATTTGAGAGAGCGAGGAAGAGAGAGAGAGAACACAAGTAGGGGAGGAGGGCAGAGGGAGAGGGAGAAAAAAGCTCCCCGTGGAGCAGGGAGTCCAATGTGGGACTCCATCCCGGGACCCTGGGATCATGACCTGAGCCGAAGGCAGACACTTAACTGACTGAGCCACCCAGGCGCCCTAGGAAACCTTTTTAAATATGGCAGTTAGATCAGGACTGGTGAAGAGCACACATACATAAATGGATACACTTCTGGAGAGCGATTTTTATAAGGTGTGTCCACCAACCTCTGCCCTTGTAATTCCACTTTTAGAATTCTACTTCTAACAAAAGAAAAAGAAATTAGATGAGGGCATGTTTTCACTTATTCAAATAACTTTATTTTTAAAATGGAAAAACTGTAAAAAGCCCTAACTTTAATAGTAAGGAAATGGTTCAATGACCAACGAGACACATCCATCCGCCTGACACATCATGGGGATGTTCATGAAGACTGTTAACATCCAGGTCCATAAGTGTGTTACAGTAGCTACCATTTACATTATATGTTACATATGCCAAGCTTTTAACATAAATCTGATTTAAATCTATCGGGGGACACCTGAAAGTGGGGCTGCATCTACAGATCTGTCTCTCAAGCTTGTGTTCTTTTACTTTGTTACTCCCAAGATTATATAGCAGAGAAATGAAAATGAAAGATATCAAAAGGTATAAGTAGTGTAATCAACAATGTTTACATGTGAGTTTATTAGAAATGCAGATACGTGAAAATGTTAGTAATGTCTCTTTCTTGGTGAAAGAGATACGGGTGATTTTTATATTCTTGGTATTTTGTAAATTTCTACAATATCCTACTGATGTCAGGGGAAGGACTACTTGAAAACAGACTATAGCAACCAAAATCCAGACAAACATTTCTGGGATATTATTTTTAAATAGGTAAAGATTTATTGGTATTTCTCTAAGTGTATTATAGTTTAGGGTTGTTTAATCCAAAGTTCGTAAATGTAGTATATTAAGGCAGTTATGGGTCTGAGCTGCAGGAAAGTTCAAAACCAGCTGTTACTTTCTTTAGTCTAAAGTTACAGAGCAAGCACTACAGAGTCTATAGAATTATTAACCCTCCTTTACAGAGTTTAACATTTCAAAACATTGTCCTCCACATCTTCTAGACCTAATCCTATTTAGCCATACAAATGCCTACCACTTATTCAGATTATATAATCTGCAAACTGAAATAATTAACAGAAAACTTTTCCAATGAACGTGGAAGTAAAAGGGAGGCTTTAAACATCAGTATCCCTTTTATCCATAACATGTTAAATGAATGAAGACTTTATAAATAACTATAAAAGTCTCTTTGCTCCAATTCCTTCAAATACAGGTCCCTGTCTGTAGGGAATCTCTGGGTCTAAGGCCATATATGCTTATTCTGAGCTGTCTTCATAAAAGACAGTAATGTATGGTCAGGGCTGCTATAATGCTTTGCTCCAACATGACTGATCTATTAGGAACAATTCTGAGCATACTGCAAATTTCACCTTCTGTTTATGCCTGATTTTGTCTGGAGACAGCTGAATGTACGACCACAACTCAGGTGACTCTACTTGGGCAGGAACACACAAAACACACACCTCCACCAGCCACCCCCGCTTTCTGTGTGCTTTCAAGATGCCCCTTCCACTGCCTCACAGTAACCCTTCCCGCGCCCACTTCCACCAGCAAACTGCATGTCTCTTTCATGATAACGTGCCATATTTATTGCAGTATTTATGTTTTTCTTAACCATTTCATATGTCCAACTGTAGTACCACTTTTATTAGGGTCCTTCCTTCTTTTTAAACATGCCAGTGACACAGTTTTTGAGTGCTGGGCTCCTATCCATTTCCTACCTAAGCCTGGTGGTTTTTAGTGCATGATTTTGCATAGTGTGGTAATTTTCAAGAATGCATACGTTTGCATTAAGCAGGACTGGCTGTAAGTTTTCTTTCCGCTGCTCAGTATCAAAGTCATTCTTTTTGCCTCAGTCAAGAAAGAATTTATTCACAGTCACGTTTTAGACCTGGCCTTAAAAATAAAGCCATCTAACTAACGATTTGCTTCAAGTGGCCATACATAAACCAACAAGCAACTGCTCAATGGGGAATGAGGATGGAAATGCGTACAATCAAACTCCACATTCAGAGATCTTTGGTCTTCATTAGTCCAATCCTTCCCGGAAGGACGCAGGGGCTCCACCCAAACGCTACTACTGTTGTCCCCACCCCACCAGAGTGGGCTTCCACAGCAAAGGGCCCCAAGGTTTCCAGAGCTGAAGGGAGATTCTCCAACTGGAGAGAGCAAAGTGTTGTGTGTTTGTGTTCCAAAGCCCGTAAGCGCGCTCAGCTTTCTCTGTGTGATCCATTCCTTTGTTCTCAACAGCAGGTTGCTCCCAAATCTCTATCTCTACCCACAAATCCGTCTTTAGAGCTCCACGTTCACTTTCAAGCTAGTTACATCCCTTTTTGTTTCAAAGAGCAATACCCGCCACCACAATCCTCCCCAGGAGACCTGTGTTTAAGGGCAATGGTACCTGAAAGGCCATCCCAGCCACCCTTGATGTGAGGAGGAGCTCCTCCCCTCCCCTTCAGATCACATTGCTGGCCACAGCCACATCTTTCTTGTCCCATGTCAGTTAGGGGGGACATCTAGTCCCCACTTGTCACCCTGCAGGAGGGTTAGGAGAGTGCAAATGGTGTTTAGAATCTGTCAACACTTGTTTTCCTGTGACTCGAAGCCTACCTAGGCTCTCCCTGGTAGGTCCCTCAGGATTAGCCCACAGGACAGGTCCCCTACCACAGGTAAGATGTGCCTGACGACCACCTGCAGCTCTGGATTTGGGATTCAGAGATCAAGTGCAAGCTCACTTTTACATCACCACTGAGGCCCCTGAATGCTGTGCTTGGGGATGCTTTATTTTTGTTCAGTGTGTTAGGACAAACCCTAACTTAGAAATGTAAATTAGCCACTTAAGACATGGAGCCTCTTCATCATACACATTTAATGTAATCAAATTGAAATATAAGAATCGTTATCATTAAAAGTAAGTCTGGGGGTGCCTGGATGGCTCATCGGTTAAGCATCTGACTCTTGATTTCAGCTCAGGTCATGATCTCAGGGTTGTGGGATCGAGCCCTGTGATGGATGGGCTCTGCTTTGTCCTCTTCCTCTGCCCCTCCCCCAGCTTGTGCTCTCTCTCTCAAATAAAATCTTAAAAAAAAGAGAGAATAAGTCGGTTCAATTCCTTTTTTTTTTTAAGATTTTATTTATTTATTTGTCAGAGAGAGAGAGAGCACAAGCAGGGGGAGCAGCAGAGGGAGAGTTCGGAGAAGCAGGCTCCCGCTGAACAGGGAGCCCGATGGGGGACTCGATCCCAGGACTCTGGGATCATGACCTGAGCTGAAGGCAGATGTTTAACTGACAGAGCCACCCAGGCGCCCCAAGTCTGTCCAGTTTCTACTGCACAAACACATCTCCCCTGTCCTGTCCATTCCCAATGTCTGGCTATGCTGTGGATGCACCAGATTCCCTGCCTCCCCGGCGCCCAGCCCCGACCATGTATTCTAGTTATTACGTACTGCTGCTCCAGCCTCTGGACCCCGAAAGATAGTACAAGTAGCACAGCAAACGGGAGGGAAGGCCAGACCATCCTTGGTGACCACCACCACACTTTCCACAAACGTGCTGGAAACCACAGCAATATTCTGCCAGATAAGCTACTTGCCCAGGCCAGTCGAAACTGCCAGAGTCATTCCACGATCCTAATGCCCGAGGCAGGTGCCTTCCTATTCCAGCAGTCGCAGCGACTGTCGTCCACGCTGGGTCTAGATGAGAAGGCCCTTTTCTCCTAACCATTTCAGTATGGCTACCCTACACCTAGACTGTTCATCAGCTCTGGGTTTCTTTGTCGAGGGGTGGACAGGTGGGTGGGTGCTGTATGACCTTCCCCCGTTCTATACACAACAGTGCTTTGCAAGCTCTGGGACACAAAATCCATTTCGTGGATACCAATCAGTATTCATGTACTTAGAAAAGACTAGGAGACACCAGAGACCGTGGCCTAGCAGCACCCAGGACAGCAGATGACAGGTATGTCTTACTGCGGCTGCACTGGAGAAGTTTGGGAAGGCTGCTCAGACTGCCGAGCACCGTGCAAGCAGCAACCATCCAGAGAGAAAGCCCGGGCAGTGCTTCTGTGCACGGCCCTCACAAGGGGTCCCCCTGACGGCCCCAACCGGGCCGCGGTGTCGCCTGTTGAACCCTCCGGCACTTGTCACACTGGGCTGTGAGGAGCCGACTCCCCTGAGGAGGACACCTCTTGTGCCTGGACCCCAGCATGGCACGTGACTCCTGGGTAGCATCTGATAAATGAATAAATCTGGGATCCAAGCACCCACCAATCTGATCTGCATGCTTCTGCTTTCTCAAAAGCATTACCAAAGTCTCCCCTCCCTGGCATCATGTCTTCCCTCACTTGGCAATGGGAAGAAGGGACAGATGCATTATCACCCTGCACCCTCACATTCAGTTTGTTAACGCCTCCTCAGCCCTGCCCCTGTGTTGCTCTGTTGATTCGCCTGGTTTTCATAGTGATTATTCTGTATCCTGACCACTCCATCAGCCTCACTGCTCCCTGGCTTCTAGTTTTGCGACCGGACGCTAGCCAGGGCCAACTCTTATGGCCACAATGGCTTTCCTCAAACCTTTTTATTGAGTATTTGCCCTATAAGACAAGAACCAAAAAAACCTCAAACTTAAAACCTATCAGGTCAATAATTAAGGTTTTCCATAAGTTGGGGCTCGTTTGCATCTCTGACATTATCTCCTAAGAATTAATCAGGCACTCTGCTCCGGGTTCCAGGCACAAGCATTTGCATCCCAGCTATTTAGTATGAGCGAGGGCCACGCTAGCTGGCCGAGCGGGTTCCAAAACTTTGTACTGAGAGGCTACTGGCACAGTATTAGCACTCAGAAATACTCCGAACAGCTCATTCTCTAAAGAGCAAAAGAATACTTAAGAATGGAGGCTGCATAAAAGGCATTTTAGCCCGTGAGGCATACAAATTATTTCCTTGAAACTACTAAATAACTCACAAATGCTAGAAATATACTCAAAGCAGATGAAGGGAAAACCGTGAAATGAATTAGTTAAAAAAGCTGAGAGTACACAGAATTAGGAAGCATTCTGAAAATCAACAGAAAAAAGAACATAAGCTGTGGTTTCAATTAAAATCATCCTGTGTAATAAATTAACTTTCAGAAAGAACCAACCTAAAAATATTAGGTATGAAAAAGCAATGTGGAGACTTAAAAAGAAAAATACTATTTTGAGATAAAAAGTAGCAACTGATGAGACTCTGTAACTTTAAGATTTTATTTATTTATTTGAGAGAGAGAGAATGAGAGACAGAGCATGAGAAGGAAGAGGGCAGAGGGAGAAGCAGACCCCCTGCCGAGCAAGGAGCCCGATGCGGGACTCGATCCCAGGACTCCAGGATCATTACCTGAGCCGAAGGCAGTCGCTTAACCAACTGAGCCACCCAGGCGCCCGAGACTATGTAACTTTAAATAACCTAGAGTTAATGCCAGTTTTCTATATGAGATCAGCCTGATTAAACCAAAGAATTACGAACCAGGATATACATAACGATATAGTCTTTGATATGGGAATTACAATGTTTTGCCATTGGTAGCAGGGGTTCTCATCAGGACTAGGCAGTAGAATCATGAGGCAGGTTTTTACAAAATGCTCCTTGGGCCACATTCCCAGCTCCCCGGGGCTCCTGGGAGTGGAGCACTGGCGCCTTCCCCGTGTGATGCTGACGCACGCTGAGGGCTGAGGACCATGGCTGTAGGTAAGTGGGTTTGGTGTCTTCCACTGATGTAGCACACTTGGGGTCTAAAATAGGACATTTGGGGCAACCCAAAGGGAAATGCCTAAGTCAGAAGACGGAGACCAGATTAGCAGTAACATTTCCTTCAAATCAGAGGAAGGGTCATTAAGGTCCAAGTAATTGAAACAAATAAGAAAATGGGAAAAAAGAAAAATAACATTTGATTCTTAGAAGAAGTAGAGAACACTGGAAAGAACATAAGGAAATGCTAAAACAGATTAAAGAGGGGCATTAGGAAATGTATAGAAACTCAAAATACTCAAAGATACTCAACGTGACTGGTTTTTCTCCAATAACGAATTTAGTGAGTAAGTCAAAGGAAACAGTAAAAACTCAGGACCTGGTAACCAAAAAGGAGTTTTCAGGTGCTGGTCAACACCAACAAGATCATACTGCCTTCCTCTTTAAAGACTGCATTTCAGGAAACATGCTCACAATATCAGTTAAATAGCTTCAAATAGCCTAACGGTTGGTTCTTGTATTACTTGGATTTATAATTTTTCAGTAATATCATTTAGGAAAGGTAAAATGTCCATATTCCGCTTAATCACCTTCCTTCAAAGTGGATTTCCCATTCACTGACAACTATTTCTTTTTTCTTATTCTTTACCAAAAGCAAGGGAAGAAACCCAGTGATCAATCAGACTAGTCTCTCAGAGGAGGTAAGAAGAGGTCGGATAAATAAATGGAGGCTGAGGGACTACAACGAACACACACAGGCTCATCCATAATTGCAGGGTGCAATATGGGGCTTGTCACTAAATCCCCCCTTTACAAGATGAAAACTCAAGATCCAGAGAGGTTAACAGCCTTGCCTGAGGTCACTGAGTGTTGAGGAAGCAGAAAGTGGAGATCACACTGAGGCCTGTGCACTCGATGCACAAATGTGGTCTCCATCATGCCTAGCTTCCTGATGTGGCACAAAGATACACATGTGGAAAGCTAAAGAGCAGAAGGTAAATGATATAAATGAGTGATTAGTGACAATGACGGTCTTAAATGTCTTCCAGAAGATGAGAAACATTTCCAGTAATGCTGTTTAAGACTTCACAGAGTTGGATTTTAACTGGCTCAAGCACAGAGTTGGATTTTAACTGGCTCAAGTACTTTTTGCACATAGTAAGTGCTCAGTAAATGTGTTGAAGATAACTCATAAAAAAACCAGAATATGGCATATTAGGGTACCATGCTATTAGCAAAGAAACGGATGGCCAGATATAAATTCAAAGGACTCTGATGAAGGTTTGCCATTAAAAAAACCAAGATGGAAAAGAACTGGCTGAAATCAGCCTTTTAAGGGTTATACCAAGTTAAAAATAAGAAGTTAAAAAGAAAATAGACTGAATGCTGGAGGCAATGGAGAAGGCTTACAGGGGGTCAACAGCTCACCTACCTACCTGTAACAACCAAAATTCTTACTACCTAGCCAGGCACGGGAAGGGGCATTCTGATACCTCAAAAATAGCCTAATCTTAATTTTGTTTTTATGTATCTCTCCATATCGTTTGCAAAAGTCTCAAATAAAATATAAGCAAACAATTTAAAATATTGTTTTTATCGTGGATATATGAAAAATTTACCATTTTAACTATGTTTAAGGGCATTAAGTATATTCATACTATTTGTGCAACCATCACTACTATCCATCTCCAGAATGCTTTCCATCTTACCAAACCAAAACTCTGAACTCATTAAACAAGAACTCTCCGTTTCCCAATAACCATCATTCTACTTTTTGTGTCAATGAATCTGACTACTCTAGATACCTCCTCTATACGGAATTGTATGAATTTGTCCTTTGTGCCTGGCTAATTTATAATGCCTTCAAGGTTCACCCATGTTGCAGCATGTGTTAGAGCATCATTTCTAAGGCTAAATGACATTCCATTGTACATATAAGCCATATTTTGTTTATCCATTCATCCATCAATGGATATTTCTGAGTTGTTTCCAACTTTTTGGCTACTGTGAATAATGCTGCTATGAACATGAATGTATAAATATTTGAGTCCCTACTTTCAATTCTTTGGATAGTTCACCTAGAGGTGGAATTGATAATTCTATGGATTATATAGAAATATCTGTATCTGTTGATATAGAAGCAGATCATTTGATAATTTCATGTTTGTTTTTTTTGAAATTATATTTACTATTTCCCTAAATTAGTTAGAATGTGTTTAATTTGTAATTATAATCAAACTCTTGGAGAAGATCCAAATCATGGACTGGATGGTGATTACTTCCACTTCAGTGCTATTTTTTGTTTTCTTTTCCTGAGATTAGAAACCAGAGAATACAAGGATGTAAAATCCTTTACATGTTGAAGAGGGGTTAATATAATCAAAGATACACTGCACAAAGATCCACAGCCAATTCTGAGGGGCTTAGTTTATAGACAAAACCCTCATAAGATACATCATTTGTTTCTTTTTATGGCCAGAAATTGTTTTCTGCTAGCCAATCTTGCAGTTTTTTTGTTTTTTTTTTTTTAAGATTTTATTTATTTATTTGACAGAAAGAGAGAGACAGCGAGAGAGGGAACACAAGTAGGGGGAGTGGAAGGGAGAAGCAGGCCTCCCGCTGAGCAGGGAGCCCGATGTGGAGCTTGATCCCAGGACCCTGGGATCATGACCTGAGCCAAAGGCAGACACTTAACGACTGAGCCACCCAGGCGCCCCCAATCTTGCAGTTTTAATGTACACAAAGTAGTCATGTGCTTCCCTGAGGTTAGGATCCAGGCCTCATCAAGCTTGTGCCTCTGGTTCTGAGCACTAACCTTGTTATTAAGGTCACTCAGAGTTTGCTGAATGACATTGTGACAGTAGGAGAATAAGAAGAACTTAGGGATTTTTGGGGCGCCTGGGTGGCTCAGTAGTTAAGCGTCTGCCTTTGGCTCAGGTCATGATCCCAGGGTCCCGGGATCGAGCCCTGCATTGGGCTCCCTGCTCGGCCAGGAGCCTGCTTCTCCCTCTCCCACTCCGCCTGCTTGTGTTCCCTCTCTAGCTGTCTCTCTCTCTCTCTGTCAAATAAATAAAATAAAATCTTTAAAAAAAAAAAAAGAACTTAGGGATTTTTGTTCTTTAGAACAGAAACACTCCAATAAGCAATGTCACTGTAAACTATGCGAATATCTACACTCAGTTCAGAGTATAACTAGAGATAATCAAGTGTCCCTGGCCATGTTTTAAAGTTCTGAGGTATAAAGGTCAGTATTCTACAGCATTATTATATGTAGAAGAATCCTCTGTCAGTTTTAATCTTCATTTTGAGTTGTGTTGAGCTCCTCAGAGAGCATTAATCTCTAAAGGGATTTGGATTCCTAAATCTAGAAAAGCAATGAAGTCCTTAATAGACCAAAGGAAATTTAGGCGTCCATCTTTACTCAGCTCTTCAACACATATGGTGATAATATACAAAGCTATCAGCAACCAACATTTTAGAACGAAAGTTAAAAACACTGAGGAAACTGAAATCCTTAAAAGTGAAGTATATTATTTGAAGAGGTTAATGGGAAACTTTATTCAAGCATGATCAATCTTGAATTACAAATGCAAACTCAAGCTATTAAGTTTAGTTTTACTATGACACACCAAAACAAAAAATGAAAAATTACTAGCAATATAAATCCTATTATTCTAACTAAGCATATCAGGATAAGTTCAAAAATAAATCCAGTAAGACAGGTGATACTTTAAATTTAGTATATTTTATCTCCTCATTAACACAGCTCTGACAATAAGTCAAATATTGGAAAGAAAAAACTTACTGAAAATCTGTACACTATAATGTCACCTTGAAATACCAAAAAAAGGAACAGAAAATAATGAGATTCACCTTCCTCTTTAGTGCTGAGAATAAAGGATTGGCAAGAAAAACAAAATATAAGAAGGATAATAACTATCGACAAGGTATAATTCTCCACCAGTGGAATCTTATTACTTATCACATCTAGAAGAATTTTATTTCCTGCAATAATGAGTCTGCCTTATTTGACAGAGGACTGAATTCTCTCAACACTTTTCCTCATAATGTTTACCTTGACTTTTAGGAACAACTAGTTTCTGCAACTACTGCTTTAGGAAGATAATGAATCAATTACAATCTAATTTTTCTATTTCATTTTAATAGTGCATGGCCATTAATTTCAAATCCGAGATACTAAAGGAACATACTATCTTGCTTAGATACCTGTAGAGTATAACCAAATTTCTACTCCAAATAAAAGGAACTGTCCTGCTCCCACTTCATCCTGCACCTTCCTACAATAGCCCAGAAAGAACTGGGTAAAAAAATCAATAGAAGTCTTCCCTAGGAGAGGGGCAAAAGCGTGGAAAGAGGAGTCCTCTATGACTCAGGCATATAGAGACAACTGAAAGCTTACAGAGAAGAGTACACTGAGAAAAATCTTCCAGCAACCACAACCAAGGCAAAACTCAAACCCAGCTCAACTCCTGAGTAGAATGACTCAATCCCCCACACTAGCTGCCTGAGAAGATCCATGCTCATTTCTAGGCGTACATATTATTTATGTCAGTCTCTCCTGTTTTTACAAGATGTCAAGCATTCAATAAAAAATTATAAAATACACAAAGATCAAGGAAAAAATACAACTCATAGTCAAGAAACAAAGCAATCAACAGAAACAGACTCCGAGATAACCCAGATAATGGTACTATCATATAGGGACATTAAAATAACTAAGATACATGTAAAAGAATCTACTAGAAAGGTGGACAACGTGCATGAACAAATGGGGCAATCAAGCAAAGACCAGAAACCCTAAGAAAAAGTCAAGTGCTAAAACGAGAAATAACAACAAACCCTGGAGAAGGGAAGAATCGGATTTCCAGAGTTGCCATATTGTTTTAAAAGTCCTGTTTTTAACAAGTCACAAGGTATGCAAAGATAAAGAAAACATGACCCATACCACAGGGGGAAAAGCAGTCAACAGAAACAGTCATTGAGGAAGCCCAGACATTGAACTTAACAAAGACATTAATCAGCTATTTCAAATATGCTCAAGAACAAAAGGAAAAAAGTATCAAAGGATCTAAAGGGAAGTATGAGAAAAATGCCTCACCAAATAGTATCAATAAAGATAGACTATTTTAGAAAACAGAAATCCTTGAGTTGAAAAGTACAACAGAAATGGAAAAAAAAAAATCACTAGAGCAGCTCAATAGTAGACTTGGGCTGGCAGAAGAAATAATCACCATACACCTGAAGATAGGTCAATTGAGATTATCTAGTCTGAGAAACGGGGGGGAAAAAAAAAAAAAGAAAAAGAACAGAACCTCAGAGACCTCTGGGACATCATTAAGTATACCAACACACAAATTATGGGAATCTTGAGAGGACAAAGGCAGAAAAAAATATTTGAAGAAATAATGGCCAGAAACATCCAAAATGTGATGGAAAACATTAATCTGTATATCCAAGAAGCTCAAGGAATTCCAAACAAAATAAACTGAAAGAGATCCTCACCTAGACAAATCATAATAAAAATGTTGAAAGATAAAGACAATGAAAGAATCTTGAAAGGAATAGAGAACCAGCGTGTCATGTTCAAGGACCCTTGATAAGATTAACAGCTTAATTCTCAGTGGAAATTATGGAGGTCAGAAGGCAGTAGGACGAAATATAAAAAGTACTGAAAGAAAAAGACTGTCAACCAAGAACTTGATATCTAGCATAATAAATACTTGAAAGTAAAGGAGAAATTAAGACATTCCCAGATAAACAAAAACAGAGATTCAGTGGCCAGCCGACCTATTTTATAATACATACATACATACATACGTACATACAAAACTACTAAAGGGAGTCCTTCAGGCTAAAATGAGAGAACACTAAATAGTAAATGAAATCCACACAAAGAAATAAGACACTGACAAAAGTAACTAAAAAGATAATTATGGAAGACAGGGTAAATGTGTTTCAGTTCACAATTCTCTTTCATCTAATTTAAAAGACAAATACATAAAGCAATAATAATAAATCTGTGTTGATGAGCATATAAAGTAAAATGATGGATTCTGTATGACAATAACAGCACAAAGGAGAGAAGAGAGAACAATGTTATGCAAGAGTAAAGTTTTTATATACAAATGAATTTAACATTTTCACAGACTAAAATGTAAACTGTAATCTCCAGGGCAACAACTAAGAAAAAAGCTAAAAAGATATTGTAAAAAAACAATAAAGGAATTAAAATGGTACATTAGACAATACCTATTTAACATGAATAATGGAAGGCAATAATAGAGTAACAAAGGGAGAAAAAAAGGTGTGAGCTATCAGTAATTACAAACACTCAATTTAAAAGGCAGAGATTGGCAGAAGGATAAAAAGACCTGGTTTAACTCTATGCTGTCTATATAAGAAACACTTTATACACAAAGACACAAACAGGTTAAAAGATTGGGAAAGATACCTGGTGCATAAATAACCAAGAGAGACCTGGAATACCTATTCCAAAAGAGGCAAAAACAGACTGAAATAGTTAGGGATGCCTGGGTGGCTCAGTCAGTTAAGTGTCTGCTTTGGCTCAGGTCACAATCCCGGAGTCCTGGGAAGTGAGCCCTGTGTCGGGCTCCTGCTTCTCCCACTCTTGCTCACTCTCTCTCACAAATAAAAAAATAAAATTAAAAAAAAATTAAAACAAATAGTTATAAGAGAAAAGGAAGGCTATTTTGTAATAATAAAGTGTGAAACCATCAAGAAGACATAACAATTATGAACTTACATGTACCTAACAAGAAAGCCCTAAAATGAAGCAAATCTGACAGAAGTGAAAGGAAAAATAGACCATTCAACAATAATCACTGAAGTCTTTAATATCCCACTTTCAATATGGATACTGAACTAGACAGGATAGACAGAAGATCAGCAAGGAAAGAAGACTAAACATCACTATGAACCAACTAGACCTAAAAGACATCTGTAGGATAACCTACTCAACAACTGTATGACCTACGAACACAATGGAATGAAATCAGAAATCAGTAACAGAAGGAAATTTGGTAAACCCTCCCATCAAAAAAGATCTCAAACTATTAAGCCTAAGTATCTACCATAGGAAACAAAGTCAAGAAGTAAACTAAACCCAAAGCAAGCAGGAAGAAGGAAACAATAAAATTGAGAGAACAAATTAATGAAATATACACTAGAAAAACAAGAGCAAAAATCAAAGAAGCCAAAAGTTCGTTCTTTGAAAAAAATCAATAAATTCAACAAACTTTTTAGACTGACCAGGACAAAAAAAAATTCAAATATATTTGATAAATAATAAATATAATCAGGAATGAAAGAGCGAACAGCACCAATGACCTTACAAAAATAAAAAGGATTATAAGGGAATACTAGGGAACAACTGTATGTCAACAAATTAGATATTCTAGATGAAATAGACAAATTCTTGGGGAGGGGGGTGGGGATGGGTTAGCCCGGTGATGGGTATTAAGGAGGGCACATATTGCATGGAGCACTGGGTGTTATATGAAAACAATGGATTGTGGATCACCACATCAAAAACTAATGATGTATTGTATGGTGACTAACATAATAAAATTAAAAAAAAAAAATAAAGAATAATAATAAAAAAGAAGAAATAGACAAATTCCTAGAACAATATAAATTACTGAAACTGACTCAAGAAGAAACAGAAAATTTGAAAAGACTTGCAACAAGAGATTAAATGAATAATCAAAAAACTTCCCACAAGGAAAAGCTTCACTGGTGAAGTCTACCAAACATATAAACAAGAATTAAAACCAATCCTTCATAAACTTTTCCAAGAAAACAGAAGAGGAGAAAACACCTCCACACTCATTTTATGAAGCCACCCTGGTACCAAAACCTCACAAGGGTGATACAAGAAAACTATAGACCAATATCCTTACGAACATAGATCCCAAATCCCCCAACAAAATATTAGCAAGCTGAATCCAGCAGCATACACAATTGATTTATATTCCATGACCAAGTGGGATTCACCTCAGGAAGGCAAGGTTGGGTCAATATACGAAAATCAATCAGTGTAATAAACCATATGAAAAGAAGAGAGGACAAAAACCACATGACCATTTCAAAAAATACTGAAAAAGTTTATTAGAAAATTCAATACCCTTTCATGATAAACACTAAAAAAACTAGGAATAGAAGGGAACTTCCTCTACCTGATAATGGGTATCTGTGAAAAATCCACAGCAACCATCATACTTAGTAATGAAAGACTGAACACTTTCCCTGTAAGATCAGGAATAAGACAAAGATGTTCACTCTAGTCACCTCTATTCAACGCTGAACTGGATGGAGGTCCTAGCCAGGGCAATTAGGTAAGAAAATGAAATGAAAGATCAGAAAGGAAGAAGTAAACTATTTATTTGCAGATGAGACGTAACTATAAATATAGAAAATCCTAAAGGAATTCACATACATATATACAATTATTAGAACTAATGAATGAGTAGAGCAAGATGGTAGATACAAGATCAATATATAGAAATTAACTGTATTTCTCATATAGTAGCAGTAAGAAATAAAAAGAAATTAAACAATTTACATTTACAATAGCATTAAAAAGAATAAAATATGTAGGCATAAATTTAACCAAAGAAGGGCAAGACCTATATACTGAACATAACAAAAGCGCACTGAAGAAATTAAAGATCTAAATAACAAGACATTCCATGTTCATGTATTAGAAGATTTAACATTGTTAAGGTGGCAGTTCTCCCAAAATTGATCAATGCAAATCCCAGCTGACTTTTAATAGTAATGGACAAGCTGATTCTAAAATTCATGTGGAATTGCAAAGAACCCAGAATAGCAAATGATCCTGAAAAAGAACAAAACAGGACTCATAGTTCCTGATTTCAAAATTTACTACAAAGCTTCACTAATCAAGGCAATGTGGTATTGATATGTGAACAGACATATAGATCACTGGATTAGAATTAAGAGTCCAGGTATAAACTCATATATCTGTGCTGACTGGTATCTGACAAGGGTACCAAGGCCATTCAATGTGGGAAAGAATACTCTTTTCAATTATTGGTGTTGGAACAACAGAACAGCCATATGTAAAAGAATGAAGTTGATCTGTATACTGTATACCATATATAAAAGAAGTAACACAAAATGGATCAAAGACCTAAATGAAAGGGCAAAATCTATAAAACTCTTAGAAGAAGATGGGTATAAATCTTCCTGACCTTGGATTAGGCAAGGGTTTCTTAGCTATGATACTAAAAGCACAAGAAGCCAAAGAAAAAATAAATACATTAGATATCATCAAAATTAAAAGTATTTTTGCTTCAAAAGACACTATCAAGAAAGTGAAAGACAACCAACAGAATGTGAGAAATGTCTGCAAATCACGTCTCATAATGTCTTGTAATATCCAGATTATATAATGAGCTTGTACAACTCAATTAAAAGACACACACACACACACAAAGCCAACTTAAAAAAACAGGCAAAGGATCTAAACAGACATATCTCCAAAGATATGCAAATAGAAAATAAGCACATGAAAAGATGCTCAACATCATCAGTCATTAGGGAAACACACACCAAAACCACAATGAGATACCACTTCACACCAACTAGGATGTCTATAAAAAACAACAACAAAAAAACCCAGCTATTGTAACAATGACAAGTGTTGGTAAGAATGCAGAGAAACTGAGACCCTCCTCCACTGGTGGCGGAGATGTAAAATGTTTTTTATTTATTTATTTATTTATTTATTTATTTTTTAAAAGATTTTATTTATTTATTTGAGAGAGAGAATGAGATAGAGCATGAGAGGGGGAAGGGTCAGAGGGAGAAGCAGACTCCCTGCCGAGCAGGGAGCCCGATGCGGGACTCGATCCCGGGACTCCAGGATCATGACCTGAGCCGAAGGCAGTCGCTCAACCAACTGAGCCACCCAGGTGCCCCTGAGATGTAAAATGTTATAGAGGCTTTGGAAGTTTTGCAGTTCCTCAATTTTTAAACATAGAGTTAATATATCACACAGTTATTCCACTCGTATGTATAGACCCAAGAGAACTGAAAATACAGGCCCAAGCAAAAGCATGTATCCAAATGTTCCCAGTAGCATTATTCACAACAGCTACAATGTGGAAGTAACTCAAATGTCCATCAACTGAGGGGATATAAATAAAATGTGGTATGTCCATACAATGGAATATTATTCAGACATAAAAAGGGGACGGTGTACTCATTCATGTTACGTGGATGAACTCTGAAAACATACGGGAGGTAAAAAACACAGATACTAAATCCATCTATCTGCTTTCATTTATATGAATTGTCTCGAATAGGCAAACTCATAGAGGCAGAAAGTAAATGAGTAGTTACCAGCACCTGGGATGAAGGTGGAAAGGAAAGTGACTGCTGAGTATGGGTTTCTTTTCTGGAGTGATGAAAATGTTCTGGAATTAAAAATGTCAATGGGGGGCGCCTGGGTGGCTCAGCTGTCTGCCTCCGGCTCAGGTCATGATCCCAGCGTCCTGGGATCGAGCCCCACATCAGGATCCCTGCTCCGCAGGAAACCTGCTTCTCCCTCTCCCACTCCCCCTGCTTGTGTTCCCTTGCTGTGTCTGTCAAATAAATAAATAAAAATCTTAAAAAAAAAAAAAAAATGTCGATGGTTGCATAACTTTCTCATTTTTTTGTAAATGCACAAAAAAGCACCTATCAAACAGCAGAGCCTCAACAGACAGCTGTTGATATAAATAATACTAATGTTTGCGTTTTGCTAAAAAGGTATTACAAGATTAAAAAGAGTGAAAATTTAAAAAAACTGAATAGTCAGATTACTATTACACGAAGGGAAACATTAGAGGTCAATGTCAACAATGAACTAGGATCCTGTATCTATAACACAATTTTAGTAAAACAAATCCAGCCACTTAAGAAAATATAAAATATCATGACTAACTTGGGTTCATTCCAGGAATGCAAGGGTGACCTGGTGTTTTGGGTGGGGCAAGGAAGGAAGAGAATCCAATGCAAATTCACCTGCTTAATGGAATAAATGAGAAAAACAAAATCTCAAAAGATGCAAGTAATTCAATATCCATTCATGAAAATTTTTTTTTAACAAATTAGAAATAGAATGGAACTTCCTTAATTAGCGATGGCCCCAACTGTTGTTAACTCTTCTTTGTATCCATATGCCTTTGCTATGTAACTTTGTTTCTCTCTCATTGTGGACTGGCTGACTGTCCCAGTCGGTGAATCTGGAAAGAGAGGTTTGAAATGGGCTTTGAACAGGAGCTTGCTCTCTTGTATTTTTGATACTGCTGTGACAGTATGATTGGTCTGGCCTGCTGGAGGAAGAAAGAACCAATCTGAACCACCCCAGCTGTTCCAGTTGAGGCCATTCAAGATCAGATGAGGATTTTAAATATTTACCCTTATCTGAAGCAGTATAGCTTGGGGTCCTGAGTTGGATTGTTTCCAGTCCTTTCCTAGCTCTGTCAACTAACTAGCTATGTGTCCTTGAGCAAGTTGCTACCTTTGCCCATCAACATATGGGAATGTTAACAGCAGCTATGGCACAGGGCTTTTATGCAATCAAATCAGTGATGTTGGTAAAGCACTTATAACAGTCCCGGACATACATTAAACAGTCAGTGGACACATGCTACAGTTATTACATGCACAATATTCTAGTTTGCTCCTTTCAAATCTCCTTTGAAGTTATTTCTCATCTTCTGGACTCTTTTTCAGAACAAATATGTTCATCTTTTATAACTCTAGAAATAAAATATTTTTAAGAGCCTATCACTGTATCTTTGGAGTATACCTTTAGAAATGAGTCAAATTCAATACTATATGTCCCTATAATAAAAAAAGTAGGTTCTAAAGACAGTAAGTCCACTGGAAATTTTCAGTACTTCATTGTCTTGTTGATCTCAGACAGCCAAACAGACCTGGAAGGAAGCCCAGTCGAGATCAGAGCTGCCCATCCAACAACCTAAGATGTGTAAATAATGTTATATGCCACTGAGGTTTTGAGATAGTTTGTTACACAGCAGTATTATGGCGATGGATAATTGATATGCCTGATACACAGTATTTAAAATCTCTACAGCTGGGGCGCCTGGGTGGCTCAGTTGGTTGAGCGACTGCCTTCGGCTCAGGTCATGATCCTGGAGTCCCGGGATCGAGTCCCGCATTGGGCTCCCCCTGCTCGGAGGGGAGTCTGCTTCTCCCTCTGACCCTCCTCCCTCTCATGCTCTCTGTCTCTCATTCTCTCTGTCTCAAATAAATAAATAAAATCTTTAAAAAAAATAAATAAAAAAATAAAATCTCTACAGCAAACATTATTCTTAATGATGAAATCTTGCAATTTTCTTTCAGAGATTAGGACAAAGAAGACAATAAACATAATAAGAAAACAAAATTTAAAACACACCATTTATAATAACATCGAAAATATATTAAAAAAAAAAAACCTGAAGGAATCCATCTAACGTAAGACAGGTAATAAGCCCTCTAACTCAGAAAATTTTAAGACACATTCATTTTTTTTGTAAAGATGCCAATTTCCCTAAATGATCTCACTGAATGTAATCTCAATCAAAATTCCAGTACGTTTCTTCCTGGGGAGTGGAAAATGAAAAAGCTAACTCTACACTGTATAGCGACCTGGAAAGTGACAATAACAATCAAGGCACTGGAAGAAAACCGAGTAGGAGGGCTTTCTCTACTAGATATCTACAAGATTTAAAGATACTGTAATTAAGACAACGGAACTGGCGTTAAGGGCAGATAACAGAACAGAATCCAGAACAAAGTGACCTGTATACAGACAGTCCCTGGGTTTATGCCTAAGGTGGTCATGCAGCAGCGGAAAAATGGTGTAAAACTTGACTTCTATACATACAACACCATTGCAAATTACAGATCTAAATGTGAAAGCTTCTAGAAGACAACTTAAGAGAATGAGTTTGGGGATTAGGGAGGACTTGTTAAGCAGCATAACAAGTAAAAGAGAAGACAGATATACTGGAGTACACTAAATTAAGAACTCTGTTCATCAAAAGACCATCAGAGAATTAAAAAAAAAAAATCAAGCAAAAACTGGAAAGAGACCTTTGCAACACTTCTGACAAAGAGACTGTACCAGAGACTGGTGCACAGTATGCAGGGCTTATATTCAGATTATGTTTGGAACTTTGACAAATCAGTAAGAAGCCACTGAAATAGCAACATGCATCCTGTTCACGTAGATGAGAGACGGCAGCAAAGATATGGAAGGGAGTCTAGGATATTTGCAAGATTGTTAGGGCTGAGTGCCCTAGTTGTAGGATATCAAAGTATCCTTGTGAAAGTGGCTTGTGGGGGAGGAGATGGGAAAGAACACTAGCCAATAGGCTAGATCGGGGGCCGGCAAACGCGGGTGCGTGGTCCAAATCTGGGCTGCTGTCTCTGTAAACAAAGTTTTACGGAACACAGCTACACTCATTTGTTCACATGCAGTCTATGGCCACTTTCCTTGGCCACAGGGTAGTGACGAATAGTTGTAACAGAGACCGTATGGCCCCAAAGCCTGAAATATTCACTATCTGGCTCTTTACAGAAAAAGTGTGCTGATTCCTAGGCTGAACTGTCCTCTCATGTCCAGTATCATCGTAGAAAGGAAGTGGAGAGAGAGTTCTGTCCCTGGAAGACTTGAAGGAGGTTAACAGTCCAGCTATTAGCAGGATTTTAAAGCAAAGATTATTTTTTATTTTTTTATTTTTTTAATTTTTTTTTAAGATTTTATTTATTTATTTGAGACAGAGAGAATGAGAGAGACAGAGAGCACATGAGAGGGGGGAGGGTCAGAGGAAGAAGCAGACTCCCTGCGGAGCAGGGAGCCCGATGCGGGACTCGATCCCGGGACTCCAGGATCATGACCTGAGCCGAAGGCAGTCGCTTAACCAACTGAGCCACCCAGGCGCCCCGCAAAGATTATTTTTTAAAGGCTAAATTTGTTTTGCCAATGGGCAACCAGACTTTCTGTTCTCTGTTAAAAGCAGAAAAAGTGTGGCAATGTCATGGAATCACTAAAGTTAACAACTTATACCTAAAATTAGGGCTTGTATTTAAAAACTATTAACTTAAAAAGGGATTATGGGACTAGTTTAAGGAAATCACAGCGGCTCCAAAAACAGATAACCTGTAACTGACCTCTTTTCTTTTCTTTTTTTTTTTTTTTAAAGATTTTATTTATTTATTTGAGAGAGAGAGAATGAGAGAGCACATGAGAGGGGGGAGGGTCAGAGGGAGAAGCAGGCTCCCCGCCGAGCAGGGAGCCCGATGCGGGACTCAATCCCGGGACTCCAGGATCATGACCTGAGCCGAAGGCAGTCGCTTAACCAACTGAGCCACCCAGGCGCCCTGACCTCTTTTCTTAAAGCAAGCAAACACAATCAGGGGCTAGTAATGTTACTGAGGGATGAACCACCTTCAATTCAACAGGTAATTCAGTAATCTGTATTTTGATAGGATGCTGTCTGTACTTTGTGCTCATGCCTACTTGAGGGGCAGGTATGAAGTTTGTGTTCATAACAATTCTCTGTCCCCTTCACAGTCCCAGAGCAACAAAGTTATTCCTTTTCCCACACTCCACCAGTATTTCTCATCCCTCCCTACTTTTTTAAACAACCCAGGTGCCCTTCTCAGTTGTCCTCTTAATTATATTTGAAACTTTAATGTACTTGAAAACCATTAGCATGATTAAAAACAACTGAAATTAATGGTAATTTTAGGAGAAAAACTGTATCTTGAAAACCATATAATTTTGACTTTGATCATATAATATCAGTGAGAATACAGGGTCTGCTTACTTTCCACAAACTTAAAAAGGAAAAAACACAACAAAACAAAAAAACCCTAGCTCGAAATCAAATGAGTTTTTGCTGCTTCTCCCCACCCCAGTCCCAACAAGATTCTGATGTTTCTGGGAATGGAATAAGTTCTATGCTCTCAGAATAATGAAGACTAACCTCATACTGTTCAAGACTCCTATAAATCTCAAAAGCTCTTTTCCCACATCTCAAGATGTTTTCCACATTAAATCTATCTTCAGAGCTTTCACCACCTAGATGTCCATTCCAACATCTTCTAATATATCGTACCTTTCCCAAAGCCTACTTCAAAGAGGTGGGCTTCCTTTCTGTATACAGAGAGAGAAGACAAATCAAATCAGTAATTGCTTATCTCTTCATACTAACAGGCATGTCATCTTTGAAGATAAATCCACTGCCTGAAAACTAAAACTAAGAGTCTATCTGATGTTTGAAAGAGGCTCTCCCACTCTTGATCAGAAACTAATTCTTGGTAAGGACTTGTCAAGAAATTTGGCACGCATCAGCAAAATTCACTGAGCTGGCTCTGAAGTCCACCTTCATGGAGTCCTTTGATGGTAAAGTTCTGAAATCAACAATTTTGAGATATTTATGTCATGTGAGATTTAAAACGCTGATTTCAGTTTTTATTTTCACATGAAAAGCACACAATCTAAACAGTATTTTAAAAACTATGCCAACTTTAAGCTGAGAAGCAAGACAGGTGGCCACCAGACTCCAAAGGCCCCCCCCCTTTGTCTCAAAGCGTCTCCCCCAACACAGTTATCTCCCCCAATTTTAAGCAATGCCACATTTTTGGAAAGGATAATATCAGTGCTACTTGGTAGTTTCCAAAAACCCAACACTTATAGTTAAACCAACTTCTCATTCATAAATGGAGCAGTACAGTTAACTTTCAGTTCTCCGTGGTAATAGGAGTTCTGCATAATGCTAAGAGCCTGAAAACAGGAACATAAAGAGGAGCCTTCTCCTTACTCCCTCGTTGGTCTTACGCATGGCAATGTGAGGAGGCGTTTGGCAGTGTTAAAATACAGGCACACCTTGTTTTATTGTGCTTTGCTTTACTGCGCTTTGCAGATACTGTTTTTTTGGTACAAATTGAAATTTTGTGGCAACTCTGGGTTGGGCAAGTCTATTGGTGCATTTTTCCAACAGCATTTGCTCATTTTCTGTGTCTGTGTCACATTTTGATAATTCTTGCAATACTTCAAACTATTTCATTATTCTATTTGTTACGATGACCTGTGATCAGGGACCGCAACTCGCTGAAAGCTCAGATGACGGCTAGCATCTTTTAGCAATGAAGTATTTTTAAATTAAAGTACATACACTCTTTTTTTTAGACATAATGCTATTGCATTAACAGACTACGGTGTAAACGTAACTTTTACATGCACTCGGAAACCAAAAAATTCATGTGACTCGCGTTACTGCGACACTCACTCCATTGTGACCGTCTGGGGCTGGACCCGCAGTGTCTCTGAGGTGTATCTGTACACCATGTCTTGTGGTGCCAGCGTGTTTATACAAATTGTTCTGGTTGTTTCAATTTGGCCATTCAAGTCTGATATGCTTCCATTTCTTCCCTTATATACCATCATCTCTTTAAAGGCTTGTCCCACCAGGACGACCCTGGGAAGTCCCCGTTTCTGGCCTCCTGGTCCCACTCACCCTGAGATAAAATGCTAATCTGAGCTTCTTGCTCACCACAGCGTACGGCCCTGCTAAGTTACAAGGACCAGCAAGGTGAAGGCTATGGGAACTCTTCCTCCTCTTTTAAGATCTCAAGACTCTGTCCCTGCACCCTCCATCCATTACCCTGCCCTTCTCACTTGGTTGCAGACTTGGAACGTCTGGCCTCTTACTAATTTGGAGAGAACATTCTCTCTCTTCACCTGCGGGTGGGCAGGCAGATGGCTGGGTCATCTCTGCTCGGTCTGGAAAACCAGGGGCATCAGGCGGCCACTTCCCTTCAATAAGGCTTTCTCTCCCAAGGACGTAGCTGAGAAAGGGCTCCATGTAGCTCCTCCCCACTCCTCCAAAATACACTGAAAACAACTTCCTTGGACGCCATCTTGATTTGATCACCACCCAACCCCATTTCCTAGTAACAAAGTAACCTCTGCCTACAGAAAGGCTGTCTCATACTTCTGGGCTCCTGTGTACGGGGGGGGGGGGGAGGGAGAGACCTCCCTGGGAATGGCTCTTTAACTTGTCATATAACTGCGCCGCTGACACTGCTCTATGTAAGTACATTTCTAATATTCATGGGTATTTCTGGTCCATACCGCTTTCTGTTCAATGCAAAGAAACTAAAGGGCTTCACAAACTCCTTAAAACCATGTCCTTACACACATACAAATATGACCATCGACTGAAAGACATAATCACTCCTCTTGAATAACCACCATTAACAACAACAAATAAAACAATCCAACAGCTACCAATCTTCAGGTGAGGTCAGCGATGGAGAGGATGACTGAATTCTCAGCACAAGCTCAGATACTTCTTTTGTTACCTTGGGAGGCTGCTCTGGTTGTGATTTAGGATTTGTTTCTTTCCACCAGAGTGATTTTATTTTATGACACAGTGAAATGGAAGCTAGATACAGATGTTGCTTGGTTTTTCAAAATGTGTAATCACCAAAACCCAAAACAAAACACCAGGTTGGACACAGCCTCTCCCCTGGGAGCCCCTCCTCCAGATTCAGGCCAATCTGGTAAGTGTCCTTTGAACCCAGCATGAAAGGCAGGATATGGATGGTGAGAAGTCCACTTGCCCCGCTGTACACTTCCTGCATTGCTTCGGCCAGGCGCGTGTTCTCTGTAGGGTGGCTGGCCATTACATCTTACCATGAGCTCCTCAGAGGGAGGGAGACTACCCAGCACACCCGCCCTTTAATTCAGGTGCCGAGGGTATAAGCACAAAAACCCCTCTTTGTGGAGGTGGAGGTCTGAATGGCGTATCACCTCACAGGGTCAGTGCTGAACGCAAAGGACTCATTCTTCCACCATCACTTTCTCCACACAATACCACAACTAACTCTTTAGGGTCTTTTTGATCATATGGGATGTTGGTGCTTTTTAACTATTATTTGCATGAGCACTGTATTTTGCATATGCCACTCTGCTAAACAGAAAGCTTTAAAAAAAGACATTTAAAAGCAACTCTGAAATAATTCTTAAGTAATAAGGAAGAGTGTCAAAGACTATAGCACACTGCAGAGATTTTCTTTCATTTATAGTTAGCAATCAATGTCAAAATGTCAAATGGTTCACATCATGTTTCTACTTCAACCCCTTCGCCATACTGAAAAAAATCCAACCTCCTTACCCTGCTCTACAAAGCTCTACATGATTTGGCCCCTGATGATCAGCTCTTTCAACCAGCACTTTTGGTCTCTTCCTTTGATGAATAGGATGCTACTTCTCTCATAAGCATCCCCTGCAGAAAACAGATGACCCTCAAGGCCACATACAGATGACGATGGGCTGGAGCTGTCTGTATAAATGAGAGGTGGCCCTGCTATCCATTTACTCCCGGAAAGAATGGATCAGATCAAATTCTCCAAAACCAAAGCCAACATTTTTCGTAATGGTCTGAGGGGAAAAAATCTCCAAACTGGAAACAGGCTGAAGGCTAAAACAGGATGCCCACGTATTATTTCAAGGTCTTGCTGGAGCGCCGTGTGATGTGTCCACCGAAGATTATGGCCTCTCTCGGGCTATGTACTTTCGTTTGACTTACGAATTTGGCATTGATTAGGATATTCTATAACTCTGTAAGGGTAAATGTTAATTTTTGAAAATGCATAGTGATATACAATGAATAGCACTACTTAGAGATACAAAGGACAACTGCTCAGGAGAGAAGAGAACCCAAAGGTTGGCTTTATGGCCCTGAGGGACAGTCACTGGTTTTGTACTTCACCCTGTGACTATTCAGGCATTCTTTCAGTGACTATAGCCAGTCTCTTCAATTTTCTCTGAACCGACTTTACCATCATTTTGATTCCCGAAACAAATATTTGACACATATTCATTCGGTATTTATGAGTCATGTGTTGACTTTTGGAAAATCTTAATTTGACAGATGTCCCATAATAGTTACAGGTTTGAAACTAACAACACTATATATGGCAAGTTAATACAATTGGGAAGTTACTTAAGAAGTTCTTTAAAAAAATTTTTTTTAACTAGGCTCTACACCCAGTGTGGAGCCCAAAGCAGGGCTTGAACTCAAAACACTGAGATCAAGACCTGAGCTGAGATCAAGAGTCGGTTGCTTAACCAACTGAGCCACCCAGCTGCCCCAAGAAGTTACTTAAATTTAAATGGATCTTACCATTACAGATTCCTTCCTGAGATTTTATTTTTGTTTAAGTGGGTTTTTAGAAACACCATCCTCATGGAACACTGAGCCCATGAGCTATCATTTTTCTCTAGAACAGATAACCAAATGGCTTGGGTTTATGCCTTCAGTCATAAAGATCACCCTTTAAGAAACAACCCCGTGAACCTTATATTTACTGTGAAGATGGTGGTGTTCACTAAGCCAGGTGAAACTCTCTTTCAGGTCTTACAACTGTGCCTAACTGTACTTTGAGCGACGTGTGTATAAGTGTGCATGCGCTCTGTGAATCTGATTCACCTGCTCACTCTCAGAATATGCTACCGAGCAGCTTGAAGCCACATCTGTGGCCCACTGGCAATGTTCAGTGTCATGTGTGCATTCTCTATATTATCACACTCTCAGCTTCATCATGTTTTCATTTCCATTTGTCTTGATATCTTCATTTGGAAAAAACAAACCTTGTAGTTTCAACCTGTAAGCTGTCTTAGGTCCTTTTTCAAGTCGTGTATAAATCACCAGGATCACTCCACTACTGTGTCTTGGTCCTTTGCTCATGCTTTTCTACCTAGACCACCCCTCCGAGTCCTGTTGCCATTTAACAAAACCCTACTAATCCTTCCAGGCCCCGGAAGACACCTCTTCCCTCTTCACTAAATTTGTTATCCCAGCCGACACACAGGCATCTGTACACTGCTTCACATGATAGCTTCTGTAGCTGGCTTCTCATCCTAGCAAACACCAGCTCTTGGAGGACTGAGACGAGTCACGTTATGTCACCAGTTGGAGGACCTCCTAATACTTGGCACATAGTATGTAGGATGTTTAATCAATCAAGTTGAGGGAAGAAAACAGAAAGTACAAAGGTAAATGGTCATTAAATGCAGAGCATTAGAGATAATCTGGTAGGAAGAAAGACAAGAAAATCCAAACGGCCATTTAACAAGCCTAGGCAGGTAGCCATTGTCTGGTGCTGTTCTGGATGCTGAAGATATAGGGCTGAATAAGTATACAGAGTGTCCGACCTCCAGCAACTCACATTAATAAACACACTAAGTCTGCAAGTATAACTGTGGATGATGCTAGAAAGCCACAGAACATAGATGGTCTACTCTGGAGGTGGGGGAAGGTGTGTGGGAGAAGATCAGGGAAGGCTTCTTGGAGGAAGGGCCGGGGCCAGGAGGAAAAGGAATTAACCAGACAATAAAACAGAAGTACACGTGAGAAACCCTGAGGAAGGAGAGAGCTTGGCAAACTCCAGAACCTGGAGGAAGCCTAGTGCACCTGAATCAGATGCAGTGAAGGGGCAGGCCATGGAGGGCTCCGCAGATCACAGTAAGAAGTCTGAATCTGATCCCCAGTACATGAGGTAGCCAAGAAAGTTACTTCAGCCGGACCTTAACATATGAATTAGATCTCCAAAAATCCTTCTGGTGACTGAGTGAAAAATGGATTGAAAAAAGACAAGAAAGACGCTGGGGTGGCCTGGGCGGCTCAGATGTTTGTGTCTGACTCGGTGTTGGCTCAGGTCATGATCTCAGGGTCATGAGATCTGAGCCCTGTGTTGGGCTCCGTGCTCAGAGGGGAGTCTGCTTTAGAGTCTTTCTCTCCCTTTGCCCCTCCCTGGCTAAAATAAATAAATCTTTAAAAGGAAAAAAAAAAAGATGTTGGTCACCTGGACTAAGTGCTGGCAACGGTCAGAGGTCAGGGAAAGAGATGGACGCAGGCGCACCTGGCTTGGAACGAAGTGGGTGTGGTGGTGGGGTGGGTGGTAAGGATGAGGAAGAGGGGCGGGCATGGCCGATCTGCGGCTTATGGCTTGAGCTATTAGAGAGATGGAGGTAGCACTCACTGAGACGGGAAGATGGAGTTCCCTGTTCTCCCTGCCAGGATGGAGGAGGCCAATAATTAACTGTTTACAATGCTCACGGTAAACAAACTCACTGTTTGCCATGCTCATGATGAAATTTATTACTTTAAAAAGCCTATTGTAAGGACATAAGTAATGGCGTGATAAATACATCTTTATTCCCCCCTTACATACTCGCTTCTCCTCCCTTTCTTGATGGGTTCCTTTAGGAGATTGCTCTCACTCTCACGAACCACAAATGTTTTCAGACGACTGAGAGCACCTCTCACGGCTCCGGGTGGTGAGGAGTGGGGTGTGTCTGGGATGGTTAAGTTTGCTCACGCATACTCTAACGCTCCGCCTCTGTGCACGGGCCTGTATCTGTCGTTTAAGGCACAGAACCCTTTGTGGATTAATCAGGTGAGCAGAACCCAGTAAAGAACTGGGCATCTAGACAGACACAGAATGTGACCACGAGCCCCGAAAGGAGACCCCCTAAAGAAAGGGTCACGGTATTAAAGACACACACAGCACATTTCCGTGTGATGGGAAAGCTGCGGGTTGGAGGATTTACAGTGGGTCAAAATGTTAAAAGGCTGTGTGGGCTCCTGGTGGCCCCATCAGAAGTAAAGCTTCACTTTTTTATGGATGGAGAGGGAAAAATGAGGAAAGACCATGCTAAGCTCACAGGTCAGGCACTGTCTTTTAAGTAATAGCTCAAAAGTAACAGAGGGTTTTATGCTTCAGGAATCAGATCCTGCAACCTTGGGGAGCCAAGGATGAAGGCCAGCTGGTCCACAATTCCAGCATGTGCCACGCGCAGGGGCCACCATGGGAAGACAAGTGCCTGAGGTTGTGCGATGCTGGCCCACGACACAAGACCAGCCTCAAGAGTTGCCCCAGTGGCTCTCCTGGGGTGTTGTCACTAAGCAGCTAGCTCAATCTGCCAAGTGAAAAGGCTAAGCAAACCAAACCGAAATTAAATGTCTCCTAAAGCAAATTTTTAAGACAAATATCCAGCTTTAGTCCAGATTAGCATTTCTCAAACTAGGGTCTGAGGACATACTACGAGTCTATGCAGTAAACAATTTTTAAATCCTATGCTTTTACCCTCGTGATCATCTACGAGGACTGATGGCCTCCCATGGGGCTTTCAGGCTCCGTTCCCATCAGGTGTAACCAGGCTGTTGCCAAGGATCGCCTTCCTCAGCTGTGATTCTGAGCCAGCCTTCCATGACAATCCCTGAGGAGGGGCGACATCCATCTCTGCCAGTGAGCCCAGGTATTCATTCCTAACATGTAGCCAGGACTGAGAGATGCAGGGACTCTCAACACAATATTCCTCCAACTAGTGTAGAAGTATTTTCTCAAGGGTGCTCCAAGTGTTTGGCCTTGAGAGGGGTCCACACACCGTGCACACTGAAGAATGATGGCCCTTGGACCGCCTGACGACAGGCAGGGGCGTTTGTGTGTCTTTTCAATTAGGGATACCTACCAGGGTGGCAGGGGACTCAGAGCTCAAGACAGAACCACACCATAGCACGGACCACTCACTTGACAAAGACATTTTGGCTGAAGATTAGAATCATATGCTAAAAAGCATGGGCTCAAGAGAGAACATTTAACGCATCATTTTACAGATGAGGACAAAAGCTACCTCAAAGGTCAAGACAGAGAACTGACCTGAACACAACAGACTCGAAATATAAAGCAAAACCCTGAAATTTTAGAATCCAGTTTGAGCATCGAGGACTACTTCAAAACTGTCCTTGAGCCAAGTTCCAGTAGTCAGCTTTTCTTTCCATTCTTCCAGAAATCAACGAAACAGATACTGGAACTGCCACAGCTTTTTCTGCATTTTCCAGCAGCCCCTGCTTTCTATGTAGGGCATCTTGGGGACACGCCGTCCCTCTGGTAATCAGGCTCTCAGCCCCTCGGACTTACTCAAGCCCCCATTTCTAATGTGGACTGGTTATACTCAGTAACGCGAGCAACTCTGGAGACCGTGGCAGAGTGCCACGCCAGGCGGTCACAGGATTACCCAGATGAAAGCAGCAAGAAAACCCGGTGTGCAACTGCTCATTAAATGCATATCAGAAAATCCCTCGTGAAAACGGGATTACTTTGCAAGTGGAAAATTTACTAGGGCAACCCCTCCGTCCCCAAACAAAACAAAAACCAGACTGACACTCCTCTTAACGCCACTCCTCCTCACTTGCTGTTATAAAGCTGAGGCCATCCCGCCCCATCGGGTGAGCTTCGCCTGAAACCCCGGAGCACACACATGTGATGAGAAAAGGGGGCATGCGTCCCACTCTCCCTTCAGAGCCCAGGAATTCTAGGAATCAGAAACAGTGTCTCCAAAGCCACACTCTGGACGAGACGTCACCTGTTCCAAGGCTGGTGCGGGCTGTGCGGCCCCTACACTTGAGCTGCTGCTGGGAAGACGCGAGGTGACGACGCTGCAGACCTCACTCAGCTCTCTGGCAACACGGCAATTAAACAGCCTGAGCCCCCACAGTCATGTGGCTAATGGTCACATTACGTTTGCACAGTGTTCCCACAAAACCAAAATGGCATTTAACCTTCACAGGGAATGCCAAGTATAAGAACTAGCGACCAAGTTTTCCTGAAAAGTGTCATCCAAGGAAGAAAGTGCTACAGTTATGATACTAACACAGAATACATAATTTAAAACTATATCAGCCAGATGAAAAACAATCTCCGTCCAGTTTAAGGGCTTCAGGTAACGATGTGTGTTACATTTAATAAAAGTTACCCCGCATATCCACGCGACAGGCAGTGTCATTTACTGGATAAAATGCAGAACTCTCCCTCCGTTAGCAATATAAAACTTAATTAAAATTGAGCGTTCGCCTCCTCATATACCATGTCAGCTTACTATTTGACTTTCAAATTTAATGAGGACCCACTAAGTTTTTCTAAGGCTCCAACCACCATAGAGACACAGGATTCCCAGGACAGTGACTGTTAACACTAGGAACGGTCCTGTGAGTCTGAGGACAGAGGTCTTCAGCGTGAGGTGTCTGACACGTAGAAGCCCGCGCGGGGAAAGCGGGGGCTCCTCAGCATGGGGTGTGGTCGGGTCTCCACGTCCTGCAGCTCTCACCTCACTGGGGCCAACGGCCTCACAGGTTTAATCATCAGAAACAGATGTCGTGACCTCCCCCTTTATTACTTCAAAATAATCCAGGGATTCATCCTTCCCCGCAGACTGCTTCTCAACCCCCCCTCCCTCAGAATTCAGCAGGCCACTGCAGAAAAGGCACCAAGACACTGCCCTCCTTGGTGGCAGAGTAGGCTTTTCAGAATCAGCTGAGCCTGTAAAGGGACAGCCCCGGTCTGTCTCCCGAGGGGAGAGGCCAGCACCCAGAAGCGCATCACCTCCCAAGTACTGACTGGGGACCAGGCCTGATGTTCGGGACACTGAGCTGTCAAAGAGTGATTAAGACAGTACTTTAGGTCACCAAGGACTCCAGAGGGTTTAATATTCTTAATCAAGTCTCGAGGGGACTGGAGAGGACAGAAACTCAGGTTAGTATCCCAATCATTTAAACTGACTTCATTAAGAGACTGTGATACACATCATTTTTATAACCATGCTAATGGGGCTACTATTTTTTTTTTTTTTTAAGATTTTATTTATTTATTTGACAGAGAGAGACACAGCGAGAGAGGGAACACAAGCAGGGGGAGTGGCAGAGGGAGAAGCAGGCTTCTTGCCGAGCAGGGAGCCTGATGCGGGGCTCGATCCCAGGACCCTGGGATCACGACCTGAGCCGAAGGCAGACGCTTAGGGACTGAGCCACCCAGGCGCCCCGGGGCTACTATTTTTATCCAACGTATACTTCTGAAATTCAGGTAATGCTGGGGTGGGTGGTGTGTCTCAGGCTGGCAGGTGCACAGTGGATGACCCGGGGACTGAGGAGATCTGCTAGGGATTACTGTCACTATTTCAGAGCACGGACTTTGTGACAATTCCTTCTCAGCACAGAGGTGGAGGGGGCCATCTACAGCGCACAGCTGAACTCCAAGTGGCTAAGACAGTCCTAAGTCCACGCTGTGGCTCTACGGTGGGAACAGATTTACATCTTTTCCCCGACAGCACACTTCCCGCCCTCAGCTGCACATACATAAGTAAGAACGTAAACTGCAGGCAGAAATTAGAGTGGGCCATGATGGAGATAACTGGGCAGAAAGGAGGTTGTTTTCAGGTATTTTGAGAGCCTAGTGTGTTCCTATTAAAAAATTATTTTAAGCACAGTCAACTCTTAAATAATGAAGTACGAAGGGCAGACCAGATGTTATCATAAATAAATGGGATGATAAAGGGTCATCTTCCCAAAAGGTGGGGAGGGCGGTGGCATGGAGAACGGAGGAGCAAATACACAGTTTGGAAAATAACCTGGAGGAAAAAATACCCTGGAGGTTAAGATTTAAAGTGTTTTCTTAATATTTCATATTTTGAATGCCTCGGCAGAGCCTATTTATGGTCCTAGACCGAGAGGCAATTACATTAGATCCTTACCACTAGGGGAGATGGGTATTTACTACATGAGGGTAATTACTTTTTTATAGAGATAGTTTATCTCATTAGATGTCATCGTTTCAGCAAGAACAGGTCTGCACAAGGATTAGTTTATTATAATCTCCTTATCAATAGTCTGCTGTACTGCTCTTGCCTTAAGGAATGTTGCCTATAACCTTTGGGCTGGACTTTCAGCACCGTGGCCTGGCCAAGAGCACAGTATGGCTCCGTCCACTCTGGACCATTTCACCCTTGACTTCAGTAGGGAGGCAGTTTTACCAGTATTGCTACTTCCTGTCAACTGCAATGCCATTCAAATGGATCCCTAGAGTCAGAAACAAAGGCTCTTTCACGGACACTGGTCCTACCAGGCTATGAGCTCCTAGAAGTCAGGGGCTGTCGTTCACTGGGCTCTGGATGATCAGCATCTAGCATGGAGCCTGGCACACAGCAAACGCTCGCTAAGTGCCAGGTAACAAGGCGGGGACCTTCCAGAAACTCCCCCATGCAGAGGCTGCGATGGTCAGAGAATGGCATGGAATGTATTCACTCAGAAATTCAAAGCAAGGTTTAAAATGTGCCTTAAAACCAGAGGAAAAACTATTTCAGGAACTCCAAGTCAGGAAGACAGTTAATCAGGAGCCAGCAAGCACGCTTGGAACCACGTAACGTGAAGCAAGCACAGTTGTAGGGTCCAAAGCCATGGGAAGTGGGAGAGGTGGGGTGACCTGAGAGCCGTAGGGGACCCAGGCTCCTGGGGAGAAAGTAAATTAGAAGCCTCTTGTCCCACAAGCACTCAGATAACGGCAAGCAGTTGTATACATCTTACAGCAGACGGCGTGTTCTTTTATTACTGCATTTGTTCAGTGGAGTTGAATGAATTCCTTAACTAGATTTTGCCCAGATAAAACAATAATGTATTACTCTTAATAAACAGTTAAAATGGTAACTTTGAAATTCAGTAACATCAGAAAAACAGTAATTATGAAGACACGTTAGGATGAGCCACGAAGGAAGAGAAGGCTTTATCCACCTCCCGCATTTGGTGGCCACCTATCTCGAGGCAGGGAGGAGAAACCCTGGGGACACAGCTGTAAAGAGGAGCGTGTCAGGGTGCCTGGCTGGTTCAGCTGGTGGAGCATGTGACTCGATCTTGGGGTCATGAGTTCGAGCCCCGTGACGGGGGTAGAAATTACTTTAAAAAAAATTAAAAAAAAAAGAAAAAAGAGGAGCGTGTCAACTCTACTTAAAAGGACATGTGGAAGTAGAGCAGCTCAGAGGAATGGGGCAGCCTGCTGACCTTGACTGGGAAGAAGGACCCTAGTGCTTAGGCAGTGGTGGGGGGAGGGCAGCTGGAACCCCCAGTGGATGGCCCTTGGCCCCAGCTGCTGCCCTGTCAGCATCCTCCCAAAGGCCCCATGCACCAAATAAATATCCTTGTGCGCATGTGCCCAGCAAGCAGTCTTGGGGGCTGTGCCTCTATTTTTTTTTTTTTTAAAGATTTTATTTATTTATTTGAGACAGAGAGAATGAGAAAGAGAGAGCACATGAGAGGGGAGAGGGTCAGAGGCAGAAGCAGGCTCCCCGCCGAGCAGGGACCCCGATGCGGGACTCGATCCAGGGACTCCAGGATCATGACCTGAGCCGAAGGCAGTCGCTTAACCAACTGAGCCACCCAGGCGCCCCGAGGGGCGGGGGGCTGTGCCTCTTAAAGGGGGGCAAAAGAACAGCCACAAAGGCGCCTGGGAAAAGAAACACCCAGAGAGGTAAAAGGTGTAAAAAAGTAGTAGTGTTCCAGAAACAAGTACTGGGGTGAGGACGTAAAGTGTGGTAGGAAAGTAACATGGTGCAGCTGCTACAGAAAACAGTATGGAGGCACCCCAAAATCAAAAACAGAATTATCATATGATCCTACAATTTCACTTGTGGGTATTTATCCAAAAGAATTCAAAGCCAGGTCTTGAAGAGATATCGATTGCAGCCATATCGATTGCAGCATTATTCACAACAGCCAAGAGATAGACGCAACCCCATGTCAGCTGACAGATGAACGCATAAAGAAAATGTGGTTTATATGCACCATGGAATGTTACGCAGCCTTCAAAAAGAGGGAAATCCTGTATCAGGCTTCAACATGGATGAAGCTCCAGGACATCCTGAAGTGATACAAGCCTATCTGATGTAGTCAAAACCAAAGAAACAGAAAGAAGAATGGTGTTTGCTGGGCTGTGGGGGAGACGGGAGGGAGCATTAGTGTTTAAAGGGTAGAGTTTCAACTGTGTCAGGTGAAAATGTGATTGAGCCCGGGAGCACAGCAATGTGAATACACTTGTAACGTTTCTGAACTATGCATTTAAAGATGTTTAAGATGGTAACGTAAGGTGTATGTGTTTACTGCCACAATTAAAATGAAAGCAAAAACAATGACATGGCACTCATATTAAATGTGGCAGGGAGTGGCCTGGAGTGACCGTGGCCCGAGGACCAAGAGCCCCTGCAGAGCGGCACGGCAGGAGCCACACAGGGGGTGGGTGGGAAAGGAAAAGAGCAGGCAATCCTGAACGAAATGTCCCACAAGTGTGGCCTAAAAGGAAAATCAGAATCAGGGTGGAGACAAGTGGAACCCTGAAGAAAAGGCGTTCATGAGTTCCAGTCCTTCCCGTCTTTCAGCCTAGTGTGATCAGTAAAATGGGCATCACTCACCAGTCCCAGCTGGGGTGAGCAGCAACACATGCATGGAGTGAACCCAGGGACGCAGGGACACAGTAAACGCTAGCTGCCACCAGGATGAGCGATGTGGCTGTCGTGGCTTCCACGTGCAGCCCAGTCCTCTGGGGTGACAAGGAAGGGCGGGACCCTAAAGCCTGTCTTCTGGGGAATGCTGACATAGGACCAAGAGGTCAGTGAAGCAGACAGTAAGGGAGGGGGGAGGAAGGAGTCAGAAAACATAGGCTTCAACAGGGCAGGGTGTTCATCTGGGTCTGGGGGAGGATGAACACTCTCCACTCCAGAGACCGTGAGGGAAGGCGGAGGACCAGCGAGCAGGGCAGGTATCTGGCTTCAGGGAGGGCAGGAAGGTGAACGGGAAATCCTCCTTCAGGAGGTTGAACGTGACGGGGAACTTGAGGAAGACACAGCTATGAGCGCTGAAGGGCTGCTACTAAGTTAGGGGCAGATGAGAAAGGGGAAGAAGGCAGTTCAACCGAGAAAAATTATAGAGAAAGGCTGCAGCTTGGCAATGACAAAGAGGAAACGCACAGAATCACACAGCGAGGTTATTTTCATCTCAAAATGACCAAAAACCTAAGGCACTGGAAAGGCTCTGGTGGTCTGAAGCTCATTCTAGTGACACTGAGCTCTGGAAGTGCCTGAATCTGGGTGAGGGGCCCTACTTATTACCCATAAAGTTGCCTCCTGGATATTGTCATAGAGAGCAAAATTATTCACTGATATTTTTAAAAGATGTTCTACACCATTAACCTACAGATGTTTTCTTGAGTTTTTCCAGCTCAAAGAATTACATATCATTCCGTATTTGCAAGCAAGCTCAAAACTTGCCCTGGCTCTTACTTCCTCGGCAATTTCTCCCAACCACCCCCACAAACCTCATTCTTTTTCCCACGGAGCCTTTTTTAGAAGACAAACACTAACGATGAAAGTGGAAGTGAAGAAAACTGCTCTGACAACTCACTGGCTCACATACAAATGTTAATTAAGCACCTATTATATGTAAACAATGAGACTAGACAATGTAGAAGATTCTAAAGAAGATTACAATGTTTGCTACAATGTTTTCCCATTCTACCATCTAAAGTTTTATTGAATTTGTCTGTTCTGGATCTTTCTCTGGATCTCTTCCGCCAGATTTTACTTTTTTGGTGATTCCCCTAAAATCAGTGCTCCTCTACATAGCCTAGGTGTCCAAGCTGCTTAAGACTCCACCCAAAGCAAAAGCACCTTGGGGAACAGGACTCTGTAGAGTCTTCTTTTAAGAGGTCCCTAATAAACTGACTCAAACACAGCCTTTCCTCATTTGTAATGAAAAATATGACTGCCTACTTGTAAAAGGTGACATACCAACTTACGAGACAGACACAGTGCCCAGCCTCCCCACCCCCCCAACTTCAAACACAGGACTCTAACAGCTATGAAGGAAGAACAACACACAATGACACACAAAAATAGAAAATGAAAAGGCGAATACAGAGTTCAGTCTCATGGTGAGCAACTGGGAGAAGAAGATCATGTACGGTTTGAGAGGACTGCCCAAAAGCTAAAACATGAATTAAAATTATTATTCATTTACTATTCCATATTTAACACTCATGATATTCTGTAACTTAGGAAAGCACTGTTGTATTTTAAGGGTAATCTTAATTGTGTCAAGACTGTCAGGAGTTCAGTCTCTTCCACTCCTACTGCTAATAGCCCTGGGTTGCGCTTGGGTAACCAGAGTTTGGAGGAAGCCGATCTCCTCTCTTGGAACTTCTGGGAAAGAGAAACTCTTTTCTGCCTGGTTTGCTGTGAGGGTTGGGATGCCAGCTAGAATTGTAGATAGCATCTGCCTTCCCCATGGGATGGGTTTGCCTGAATGAAGCCCAGAGGTGGAGAGAAGGGGCTGGGGCTTGGTTACTTCTTAGGCAATGGATCCACCTAAGCCTGGATCTTGCTCACCTGAGCCAATAGATGGCATTTTTGTCTGTTTGTTTGTTGAAGCCAATTTGAGTCAGTTTCAGGAGAGAGAGTCTCTCTGAGGGAGAGAAAGTCTCAACTAATAGAGTACTGGCAACACTATGAATGAGGCTTATAAAAAATTCCTTTCACCAGTGTGACCAAGTGAGCACAAGCAGGGGGAGGGGCAGAGGGAGAAGCAGACTCCCTGCTGAGCAGGAAGCCCAGCATCGGGCTCCATCCCAGGACCCCGGGATCATGACCTGAGCTGAAGGCAGACCCTTAACCGACTGAGCCACCCAGGTGCCCCGAGACAAGTGAGATTTGTAACAAATATCCGGCCCCCACCAGCAGGTGCCAAAAAGAGCAAATATTTTCAAAAAAGGAATTTCACTTGAGTCGGTGACTTGTTTTTATTCTGCCCCTGTGCCAGTCAGTTATAAAGTTCAAGAGGAGCAGGACCTGTAGTCAGATTCTTTTCTGACATATGACCTAAATAACCCAAATTTCTTTTAAATTATAAAACTCCAAGTTAATAAAATACACTTTGGTATATTCGAACCTGAGCAGGAATCGTAAGATTAATGCAAATTAATGTGAGGTTTTGTCATTAAACTTGTAAATCCCCTAGGGTGGAGACTCGATGGCACTATTCGTTCTAACCCCTGGCATGGAAGTTATCATCCTGGAGTGGGTGCTGGGAGAGCCAAAGTCAGTGAAGTCTTCTGAAATGCTCCTGTTCAAAGGATGTACTTTCCGGCCCCGACACGCGAGATCAGCGTGGTCCTTGGGTGAGGAGGACACGCATGTTCACAAAGTCTTCACAGTTTGAAAAGGTTGAACGACTCTGTCCCCCCCTCAAGAGGCAAGATATATAAAGGGAATTAACAGAAAAATAAATGCAAACAATTCTAACCTGTGAAACCAGAACTTCCACATTTTAAAATTAAAACAAGGAGATACCATCTTCTACTTTAAATATCTGACAGGTATTTAAAAGTTGATTAAGAATAATAGGAAAATGGGCACTCACAATCTTTACAGCTTGCTTAGAGAGCAATTTGGCAGCATCTAGCACAATCTTCATTACAGCCCTGGACTCTTGTTGACAGCAGCAAGTGTCCAGCTAAGGCTCACACAGGTGGGAGGGGGGTGCAGGGGGCACGCACACCACACGCACACGCACGTATGTGAGCACATGGACAGACGCACACCTGCGGGAGGGAGGAAGTCAGTGAGTGAGGCTGAACGTAGACAACTGGGGAGCGTGGATGAAGTCTATGGGTTCTTCTTGGACTGGTTTCAAAACCTCCATAAATATGAAATTGCATCCAAAAAGACAAAAATCAAGTTTAAAACTTCAAAAGAGGTAGAGATCTGTGTCTTAAAATAGAAAGCTCTCCACAACATGATGTTAAACGAAAGAGGCAGATACCAGAACGATGTATATAGTATGATTCCATATCAAAGAGTATAAATATGTACAAGGTCTGAAAGGAAAGCTGTCAAACTATTAATGTTCCCTTTGGGGAGGGGGTAATGGTAAACTTTCCTACTAGGCTCACTGTACTTCTAAACTACTTGCATAAAAATTCATAGTATTTATGGATTACTCAGGTTTAAGACAGGAGGTGCGTTAACATTTCTGCTGTTGCAACATTGATAAAATGTATTCATCTGTGTAGAAAAAAAACTCTTAATGTCCACGCTGAGGTTCTCACATAGTGGATGCACCCAGACACAAGCCCTGTGCAGGTAGATGGGAAGAACAGACACAGAGATCTGTCACGATGCCTGAGGCCATTACCAGCATCTTAAAGGCAGGGCCCAGGATGCTAAACCAGTAAGCGTCCAGGCCCAAATGCCAAAGTGCCCCCTGCTGAGAAATACGGACACTGAATTGGAGGGGTGGGCAGGTACGTAGGATATGTACTCGCACAATAAATAGCCACAAACATTTTAGAGGAATGAGGTAGGGCTACTTGTGTGGATATGCAAATATATCCAAGATATATCAAAATTAAAAACAAAAGCCTAAGTTGGAGAGCTGTATGACAAGTATGAACCCACTGATGTATTTAAAAGATATGCATGTTTATAAAATTTCTGGAAGGAAAAAACTGTTAACAGCAGTTATCTCTCTCTGGAGAGGAGTAGGCGGGGCTTGGGGGGGTGCTTCTATTTTTCTTTTTTTCTTTCAAATGCTTTATTTTACAATGCTTTCCTGTCATTTAAAATTTCTAATTATAAATATTTATTAAACCAAATCACAAAAGCCCGAAGACAATTTTAAATCAAGATATACTAAGGCTAACAAGCAACCTCACCAGAGAATAGGATCTAACCATAAGAAACCTAAAATATACTGTAAACAGAAGAATTTAGTAGTGTTCTTATTTATTTCCCATCTTGCTCTAGAAAACCAAATTAAAAAAAAAGCATGGTACAGTGGGGTTGTTGCGACCCTTTGGCGAGTACCAGAGCCACCCGGCGGGCTTGTGGGAAACAGGCTTCTGGGCCCAGGGGACACTGCAGTTCAGGAGGCGTGAGGGGGGCTTGGCTGGGGACCTGCATTTCTAACAGGCCCCCAGAGTCCCCCCGTCGCGGCTGCTTGGGGAACCTCACTTTGAGAACCACCGGTATAGGAAGAAATACTCAAGAGAGTGGAGACGAAAAGAGAAAACTAAACAGTCACAAGGGCTCTGAAGCAGGTTCGCTGGGTCACCCCTTCCCCAAGCCCTAATCACCCCTGAACAATGCCATCAAACCCTGGAAATGTGGGGGCGGGGGGGGGGGTCCTCTGGCAGCAAGCCAGTGTTGCTCCTGCTGGGATGTGTGCTGGTCAGGAGCAGGCTGGCTTTATCCATAACCTAAACTTCTTAGGCCAGCTGAATGGGTTATCATATTTAATTCATTTTTACGTAACATCAGAAATATGATTACAAGAGGTGAGCTGTGGCCTCAAGGGAAATGATGTCTAATGCTCTGGAAAGGCTCTAAGTGAAAATAATTGTCGAATCAGGTATAAGTGAGGATATGGGAAAAATGAAAAAAATATCCCAGGACTGTGTACTCAGATTTGTAAGCACTGAAGTTTCTGTTCCACTTCAATGAAATCTGCAATGGCAACAGCAGATGCTGTATTATGGATGCACTTCCCACACAACCGAACTCTAGTCCACGGATCCACACCCAAAGAAAAGGGCTTGACTCACCAAACAAATGGCAAAGCAAAGGCCTTTAAAGGCCTTGGCTCTACATCAGTGGCAAAGAGGTGCCCATTTTTAACTTTTTAAAATGAAATGATTATGGGTGGTATGTCCTCAAAGATTCCTGGAGGTGACCAACTTTTTACGCTAACAGACTGCTGCTGGATGAACGCATCTTCTCGAAGAGCTTTGTGCCTAAAATGCCACTCAGTGCTCAAGCAGAGAAGAGTTCTGCAGCCCACTGAGCTCCCCCTCACAAAGAAGGAACAATCTTGTCTGGGCCACCACACCATTCTGCCTGGGGCATCCCAGTCACCGCTTTGTGGGGCGTGGAGCTGCTATCTGCTTGCCTCGAAACTTGACTCCACTTTGGTTCAATTTTAGCTTCTGTAATCTTTCTACATATAAGTAGGTTTGTTCCCAGTGAGATAAGACAGCGGAAGTATCTAGCATGGAACCCATTTTACAAGAGGCTCCAGAAAATGTTTGTTGGTTTCCAATGCAAGTCCTTTGTGATCAAACCCTCACTGGCACGGTCAATGGACTGCCTGCTAGGGACAGCTTCAACTGTCCTCTTTTACCGGGTAGACTTCTCCTGTTGGGGCCTGCTGAACAGCTCCTGCCACTGGTCTCCTGATTTTTTAACTATCCCTGGAGCTAAATTCTAATCTCAGCACATCAATCATAAATGGCCCTAGGGGACCATGGGCCTCTTACGTGGGTGGAGCTACTGATTTGGAACAACAGCTTCCCTGATAATAACAGAGAAGGGAGACAGATGATCAGCTTCATATTCCTACTAAGGGGAATTTACACTCCGGCTCCTCAGAAGAAACCAAATTTTCCTGAACAATTTCTCCCAGGAGCCTCCTTGGATGGAAATGCTCACAGGATGAGCATTTGTGGTATGTTAAGGTACCTCTTCACTTTCTTCCTGAATCTGCTGGCTTTGGCTTAATCTCTGGCAGCAACCCTAGGCAGTAACATTGATGGGGTTTAGAAGTCATTTTTTTAAAAGTGTGTTAACAGTGTTTTCTCAAGTGTCATACTTGTCAAACGATGAACAATTATATATTTGAGTTCATAAAAGAACAAAGTAACAATAATCCAGTTTTTAAAAGCAGTTGCTTCTTTTGTAGGATTAATTTGTTAGGCAATTACAAGAGCAAGAAAATACCCTCATTAACTTATTAATATAAAGAAGAGAATCATATCACCTAAACTTTAAAATTTTTCATATTTCTGAATGAAGCAATATAGTCATCTTTTAAACCTTTGTTTCATACTTAAAACAGTTACAAACCAAATATACATATGGTTATTCTGTAAAAGCAACTGTGTGTGTTAAAAGTTCTCCAGAAACATTTACTCTCTTGGTTAACAGGTATTTAAATATCTGTTGCGTTTGGTGGCAAAAATATCCCTCATACACACATGATTAATGTTTTGAATAAGATGATTCATTTCCCAGTGACTCCACAAGTATCTGCTTCAGTTAGTTTTAAAAAAACAAATCAGGGGCGCCTGGGTGGCTCAGTCGTTGGGCGCCTGCCTTCGGCTCGGGTCATGATCCCGGGGTCCTGGGATTGAGCCCCACATTGGGATCAAGCCCCACATCAGGCTCCCTGCTCAGTGGGAAGCATGCTTCTCCCTCTCCCGCTCCCCCTGCTTGTGTTCCTGCTCTCGCTCTCTCTCTCTGTCAAATTAATAAAAAAAAAATCTAAAATAAATAAATAAATAAATAAATAAATAAATAAATAAAAAAACCAAAGCAGTTTTCTTATGTAGCCCTAAAACTGATGTGGAAAGTAAAAACAAACAACTACTTCAAGAAATTATGAGTGTGGACCAACAGCCTGACACAGCTTCAGTACTGCTCTCTCAGGAAAGAAACACCCCGAGGGCTAGTAATAGGTTTTGGAGAATGTTCCTGTACTTCTGGCCTCCAGACTCGGTCATTTCAATAGCATTTCTTCCCTCACATTGAGTGTGACCCAGCCACAGGGCTACAAAGAACGTACTACAGTCCTTGTCTTCAGGGAGCGCCCATTCTCCTGGAATTGTTCCCTCCACAAACACTGGCAGGGCACCCACCATGCACAGGTACTGCTCTGGACATAGTAGGATTTTGCCCTGGCAAAACAAAATCCCTTCTTGGAGCTTACTTTCCAGAGGAGGGAACAAAAGCACCTTTCTACAAAGGGAAAGGGTGAGGAGGAGCAAAGGCACTGACCCACTTAAGCAACTGCCCACAGGTGGCCATATTGTCTAACACACCATTTGCTTTTGCCATCATATTTCATTCAGAAAGGACACTCCAATGGGAGGCTCCAGAGGGAAGAGGAGATGGTTCTTTTCCCTTCTAATCTGCAAGATCATGGCCATGTCCCTTACCACTGTCCTAAAAAATCTTCCTGAGTGGCTTCTGTTCTTCTAAGTGGAGAGAGTACTCTCAACAGTACATAGGACTCAGGGCCAGGAGAGAGAGGTGGTCACGAGGGCCTTGCATGTACGGTAGTACTCCCATCCTAATCAGTGAATCTAACTCCACAGAACAAGATAAAGTAATTCAAGAATTTATGCTTACGCATCCCTGGTGGTTTCAACCAAAGCCACCTTTATGGACATTGAAAAATGTTTTCAAAATGGGAAGAAGAATAAAAAAGGAAATCACTAACTCCTTATTTAAACAGAAGCCACTACCCTCCTTTTCTACGAAACTGGAGGCTTTGCTGAGGGCAAAGACAAAACATGGAAACTTTAGGGTCAAAAAAGTTTTGAAAATCATGCCCCCACACCACCCCCTAAAAGTGTATGTACACACAACTTTTGTGGACAAAGTGGAACCACAGATCTTCTGAAGCCTTTTGTGTTCCCTTACTTTCCAAAAATACGGCCCTAGGACTGCGACTTCATAGAGCAAGGATTAGCAAACTTCTTCTGTAAAGAGCCAGACTGCCAGTTTTTTCAGCTTTGCAGGCTATACAGTCTCTGTCATAATGATTCAACTCTGTCCTTGTACCTAGAAAGCAGCCACAGACCCTAAGTCAATGAACGAATGTGGCTGTGTTCCAATGAAACTTTATTTATGGAGGGGCTCCTGGGGGGCTCAGTTGGATGAACGACTGACTCTTGATTTCGGCTCAGGTCATGATCTCAGGGTTGTGAGATGGAGCCCTGCATTGGGTAAGAGTCTCTCTCCCTCTGCCCCTCCCCCATCTCTGTCTCTCCAAAAACAAAAAAACAGTCTCTTTCCCCTCTCTAAAAAGCAAAACAAAACAAAACCCCCACAAAACTTCATGGATACAGAAATTTGGATTTCTTATATTTTCAACATGTCATTACATATTATTCCTCTTGGTTTTTTTTCAAACATGAGAAAGTGTCAAAACCATTCTTAGCTTGCAAGCTGTACAGAAACAGGCGGGGCGCTGGGCTTGGCCCACAGGCTGGCTTGCCAACCGCGGTCCCAGAGTCAGCAGACGTCCAGCCCTCATCTACTGCACACAGCCCAGCGCAGTGCCTGGCCCTGAGTCATCAACAGAGAAGTAGATGCTCCTCGTCTAGTGGAGGCAGCAAGTAAAGCTGAGAACACGGGAGTAGGAAGTAAGGAACGTGTTCTGATTCCATCTCTGCCTTCAGCTCTCTCTGAACACCACAGTCTCCGCGGACTTGACTGCCCTCTCTGTGAAACAGAGCACGCAATTCGATGGCTAATCATCTCTTCTGCCCCTGAGCCTCTATGATCCTTCATTTATAGCGAAGTAAAAGAAGCAGGCCAACAATTTGGGAAGTCAACTTGGTAATAAACAAGCTCATACAAGTTCCAGGTGAGGGTGAAACTTTTGGAGTAAGGAAGAAAAGCAGCATTTGGGTAAAGCGTGTTATTGGAAAAATACTAGCCAAATGGCAATTTACTGTCCAAAGGGAAACCCCAGATTTCCGTTTAGATCCCTCCCTCTTCATTGCTCCACAAAGGTCTAAACCAAAACTCACTGATGCACCACAACAAGACGGATAGGGCAGTGTCTTAGGTGAACAGTTCTCCTCAAGGGAAATAGCTCCCCTCCTTCCAAACCAACACCATTTTGTTTTATTTCACTAAGGGTGAGTTGGCGGGACACTCAGACAGATACAATCACAACAATGCAGCACAGAGGACATGGATGGCATATGAGACCAGAGGATGCAAGAGCACGTGGGTCCTGAACCAGAAGGCAGAGTGGGAGCTCCAGAGGAGGCATGATGCTCCTGGTAGAGAGGGAGCTGAGAGGGGGTGAGGGCCAAGGAGAGACTCAGGAGCACGCCTGCTAACTAAAACAACGGTGGCTGGATTGGACTGCTGACAGGGATGCCCCTCCCCCACCTCCGTCCAAGAACTACAGAAAATGGACAGAAACCCTCAACAGGCAGGAAGCAGGGAGACCAATGAGAAAACTATGGCAGGTAAGAAATGACCAGGGCCCAAAGTGAGACCAAACTAGTGGGGCTCACATCAGAGAAACCCATAACAGAACTCTATAAAAATCGGTGGCTAGCCGAGGCATGGGGACAGTCAGGGGAAGGGAGCTGTGTTAATCCCAGCTGCGCAGTCTTAGGAGCTGGGGAGGCCACGGCACAACCAGGTAAGCTGCAGAATCCAGGAGCCGAAACACAACAGAAAATACCACCCCTGCTGAGTGGACTCCTACTCTGAAAAAGGGACAACGAGATCTGAACAGTTGATGATTACAGATGAACAAATCAAAGTCCCATAGGTTCTATTAGGTGATTGGTACCTTCACCTGAAAGGCATTTCCGGTTATTTAAATGCGTCAGCAAAATAAGGCTCGTGACTTCTAATCAATACTGGTCACATTTAGAAAATTCAGATGGACCCTTAACATGAGACTTTCTACATACTAAGATGTATGAAGGTTCACAAAGAAACCTTCTATAAAGGAAAATACCACGCGTAATGGATTTAGAGTGAGGAGCCGCTGTTCAAAGCAAGTCGATGTGGTGGGACGGTTTGTGGGTACAAATTAAACAGAGACAGCTAGTGCTGATTGAAAAGAGAAATGCCAAAGGCTTCAGGTAAACAAAGAGGCTGCACCGGCTCTCAGAGGTTCCAGTCCACAGCCTCCCCAGACTTCCATCAGCCTGCCCTCTAGAGTAAGACCAACACGGAAGAAAAGAGTGCCTACACACCTTGAGAAAATTGCCAGCATGCTGAGAAACAGCCTGTGACCATCGACAGGGACGCTGCCTACTGAGCAGCTCACCTGGACACTCACCTTTTCCGTTAACAGCTAATCCCGTGGCCATGGCTGCAGTCACAGGGCCAGACACCTGAGGCACTAATGGGTGTATTCGGGGCCTGCTCCCCATCCTAGCTCGCTCTGCACCAGGGCCCAACAAGGCTCCGACTGGCTTTTCGGCTGCTGCTTCTGGTGCTACCGTGTCCTCCTGACCCTGTTCGATGGGGTCCAGCTTCTCAGGGCTCTCGTTCTGAAAGCCGTCCACTGCGGTCCTGCTCTTAATGGGGCTCTTAGGCACAAGTATCTTTATACCTGATTTTGCTAGGTCCATGTTCTTCCGGTTTGAGAGAGATGGAGCTGTGTTCTTCCTGAACTTCTGGCTGGCAGCAAATAACTGACTGTTTTTGGACTCGTGGTCTTTGCCAATCACTAGTGACTTAGGAGAGGTCTTTGAAAAGTTGCTGTTGGTGGATCTGGAGATCTGTTTCCTGGCATTGTTTGGAGAGGTCCTATTTGTTCTGGTTAGTGTGCTTTCTTTCTGCTTTTCGGTGTGGCGTCTGTTAAAATCATGAATGTACTCCTCACAGTTCACAAGGTGCTGCTCTGGTTCCCAAGTGTCGTCCTCACTGTCATAGCCTTTCCACCGAACCAGATATTCTATCTTCCCTTTTTTGTTTTTCCTTTTGTCAACGATACTTTCAACCTGTTTATAAACAGAAAAGAAAGAGGTGTCAACGTATTATCTGGGAAAAAAGGGGCAAGTTTCATAAGGAAGCATCAGAAATAATAAAAACCACAACAGATAAAGAAAATGACCATCTCTTTCCTAAGCTGAAAAAAGCACAGGAACAGAACATTGGGGATTTTAGCAATTTCCTTGAAATTAAGTCAGACAAGATGCTAAAATTTTATGCCCAGAATACATGGACATACATTAAGTAGCCTATTTTTCTGTGATTCAAAGGGGGCTCTGTTTTTATTTTTACCTCAGACCCTGACCACCTGAGTTGGTTCTGTTACAGCTGGAACAGGACTAGTCATCTGCAGCCTTCTGCCTGGTCATCCTCAGGGCACCCACGGCAGGCCCTCCTCAGGCACTAGCTCAGCGGTGGTAAACACTAGCTACGAAGGGCTCGGAGCCTCCTGACGTGTGGAACTGGCTCACGGAAGAAACGGTCAGTATTGCAAGTATCAGTGAGAAGCACTCGGTTAAAACGGAGAAAGGTCCATAGACAGTGTGATGCTGTATCAGTAACAAAATGGTCTGGAATGGTCAGTTATTTACCTCCAAATATTGGTTTGAACTAATTTTATTATTATTTTAAGATTTTATTTATTTGACAGAGAGAGACACAGCAAGAGAGGGAACACAAGCGGGGAGAGGAAGAGGGAGAGGTAGGCTTCCCGCTGAGCAGGGAGCCTGATGCGGGACTCGATCCCAGGACCCTGGGATCATGACCTGAGCCGAAGGCAGGCGCTTAACGACTGAGCCACCCAGGCGTCCCTGAACTAATTTTACACTAACATCTTCAAAGGAAGATGCTGCTAATCTTTGAATATGATGATCAATATATCCCATACCTAATTTATGAGTTCACACTAATTTATGAATTTGCCATGAAAGATAGTTATTACTGTGACATAGCTATTACCTTCACATTAAGTGTAAATGGGAGATCTTTGATGACTCACGCGAACAAAATCTATTTGACATAATTTCCCCATGTTATTGGGGAAATATTTAGAATCTGTTGGAACCTCTCTATAGTTAACATAAAAACCATCAGCCTGCTTCCCCGGTGGCAGCGTGCATCTCTGTACCTTGCAGGGAGAGGCCTACAGCCACAGAGCAGCTCTTTAATTAAGGATACAACGTCTAAGCCCATCAATTACCAAGAACATAAATAAATTTCTGGCAAACCTACGGGTCAGGTCAGATGACATAATGGTATACCTAGTTCTCCAACATTCCAAAATAACAGAGGCTAACTTAGCGTACAACAACAGACACTTTTGGAGAATGGGAGAATACCTTACCTCATCATTTCCCCCACTCTCAAAATCCACCCCCATCAAAAAAACTCTCCAATATGTCTACCTGGGATATAGGGAATTAAAGCCCTTAACTACAGAAAAGCCTAAAATTAAATACACATTATTGCTTCCGTGAAAAAAGGATTAAGGGTAAAGAAAGGACTTGTTTCAGCAGGTGGCAGATTTCATGCCTAACAGATCTCTACAGAGATAACTAATAATCGCTGTAGATTATTACCTAATAACTAATGTCGGATCTGCATATGTAAGTCCACACGGTCCATAATATAGCATGGAAAGCTTTGAAAGTGATTTTTTTTTCCTGCTCCTTTGCTTGTGAAAAGTTTTATACAAGGGCTTAAGTATTTCAATATAAGTAAAAGATGTATTTCTGGAAAATTCCACATGAATCAATTTCATAGCAGAAATAGTTTAAAAGTTTTAAAGACATGGGGTAAATAGATTCTCTAAGAGGAAACTACATTTTAATACTTATTTTCTTTCTAACTCAATTTCCAGTCCAGAAGCATGAAGTACAGTTGACCCTTGAGCAACATGGGAGTCGGGCACCAACCCCCACCTCCAAGGCAGTAAAAAAATCTGCATATAACTTCTGACTTCCCCCAAAACAACTACTGATATCCTGTTGGCTGGAAGACTTACCGATAACACACACAATTAACACATATTTTGTATATGTATTATATACTGTATTCTTACAGTAAAGGAAGCTAGAGAAAAGAAAGTATTAAAATGTTACTAAGAAAGTCGTAAGTACGAAAAAATACATTCATGGTACTGTGCGGTACTTATCAGAGAAAGTCGGTGTATAGAAGGACTCACGTAGTTCAAACCCATGTTGTTCAAGGGTCAACTAAACCGTACTAAACCGGAGCACCCAATTTTCCTTTCTTCCACTTTCTTAAAGCTGAAGAGGGAGCTAGTAAAGGAGGATGAGATTCTTGCCCCTCTTGTCCTTTCACTGGTGTTTCTTCTCTAGGGTTGTAACCCACAGGCACCTTCCTTTGCCAGCCCCGAGCAGTGTTGCCCCTCTCTCAGCAGCTGTGGTGTATATGCTATGTTTTATGTATACTCAGTGGTCAGATTTTGTTTAGACACCGAAGGCAGGCAGTAATAGGGGACCCATGAGACTGGGGGTTGGCAAACTTTAGGTAAAGGGGCACACAGGCCATATGGGCTCCCAACCACCAAACTCTTGTCACTGTATAAATGTTGTTCGTGTTGTAGCAAGAACAACATATAAAGGAGGAGACTTTTTAAAAGCAAAAACAATTCGATTTATGGACACTAAAATTAGATTTTCTAATTTACTTGTGTCATGAAATATTAAGCTTTTGATTTTTTTCAACTATTTAAAAAGGTAAAAACCATTCTTCGAGTTAACCTGAGGCCACAGTTTGCTGACCCCTGCATTAGATGCTGAGAAAGCAACAGGACACAGGACATTCAGGTTGCAGACTTGCCGTCCTACGGATTCTCATGGGGAACATGGCTTGCAAATTGACAAGACACATATAGCTGATAAGGAGACAGCAAGCATGTCTTTCAAGTGGCAGGTCTACCAGAATCACTCCAGGCCCTAGACGCAGGGTAGGGACGTTTAGGCCAATGACCATAGCCCTCTTAATACCAACTCGGACTCCACTGGTACATGACACCCTCTCCCCACCATTCAAGGACAGACGTCCTTCTTCCCCCTTTGAAAGCTTAAAGGAAAAGTCCTACTGATTCTTAGTCTGAGTGGCTAAAAGAAATTAGTCTCCCACAAAAAGGCATCATCACCCAGATTCAAAAATATTTGACCGTGCTAGTAAGCCTAAAATTACTTCCAGAGTGCTTTTATGATGGTGAGGGAGGAAAACCTTGATTCCAAGAGAAACACATAAATAAACTTTCCTTCAGGTTTTCGGTCCCTTCCCCTTGTGTTCTTCCTCTCCTTGCTAACATAGCCGTTTCTGAAAACTAGTCTCAGTTAACAGTCTTTTCAAAGTATACGCACAGGTATCCACCTCTAGTTACAGAATTTCAATGCAAAGAATTTTATATAAAACAAACTTATTAACACAGAAGTATAGAACCGCAGACTAGTTCTACTAAGATTCTTAAAAGCCCAAGACAAAATGAAGAAAGGCATGAAAATCTTATCCAAATTACCTGGATTGTTCTGCTGTGTTACCCACACTAACATGTGCAGTAAAATTCTGGTGAATCCAAATCACAATAGCCTTGACTACCTGCGGCACAGTAAACTGACCAAAGTTCTGTTCGTTAGGATTTCCTTCTAAAACTCAATCTAAAAAGCCAAGATGTGACACAAGTCAGACAAGGCTTTCCTTAACACTACAATGTCCTCTGATGGTTTGCACAGCTGTGAAATTAATCAAAAGATCATTCCAAACACCTAATTCACTTCACCTACCTCAGAGCACATCCTAGTATCTGTGGCCCCAGGAATGTGCTGAAATGTGCTACAGAGTCACAGAAGCCAGACAAGGATGGACAAAGGTTCCCTAACACAGAAACAAAAACCCACAGAGAAGCCCAAACTGGTTAAAGAGCTCAGGAAGAGTAGGAAGAAAGAGTAACTCTGCTATTGCTACATTAAATACCAAACAGCCTAGAAATTTTATCAGGGCAAGGCATCCAAATATATCAACTTACAGGAAAAGACCAAAGTTGCAAAATATAGTAGGAAAAGTTTGGCACATTGTGTTATCGATAACCTTGTCAGCGATACTTGCTGATTCCTCCCAGCCAGAACAGTGGGAGCAGGCTGCCAGGATAACTTTGAAACCACAAGAAATGCTGAAATCTTTTCTCAGGTTTGGGTCTTACACCAATGGCTGGAAAATCTGGAACAACAGAGCATCACTATGGAAAAAATGAATAAACAAAAACTCTGCTTTTATCAAAGAATTCTACAGGACCTTTGAAAAGCAACAGCTCTTTATATGAGGAAGAGAAGTGTTTCACCAGCCGTTTGAGAGTTGTGTTTACTATTAAAAGGAAAAGTTGCCTGAAATACTAAGAACATTTAACTATTAAAAACACAGGCAGATAGTTCCACTGCAAGAAGTAAAGGTGTAATATAAACATAAATATTTGACAACACTGTAAAGAAACCAAAAGCTGGTAGACACTCGAGGGACTAGACCCTTTAAACAAAGGAACCCAAGGGCTTCTGCACTCCCTGGTTGGCTGCTGGTAGGACTCACATAGAAAGTGCAGTCTTCCAGGCTTCGGGGGTCAGAAGGCCGAGTCAGGAGTTGACAGAGTGCTAGAAATCTAGTGGAGATCACAGACAGGAGGGCCCCCACAGAAGGGGGAGTCCCCTGAAACAATATTATAAACCCTCTCTAATCCCAGGTGGACTCCTGAACTACAACAGGCTAGTGGAAAACAACAATGGGTGTGTTGGGGGCACCCAAGTCCACCTCCAGGTTTGAGGATTCACTAGAACTCCGAGGCCTCAGCATGCAGTCTCACTCATGGCTATGATTTAACACAGTGAAAGGACACTAAGCAAAATGAACAAAGGGAAAAGCATGTAGGGGAAAGTCCAAGGGAAACCGAGTGCAGGCTTGCAAGGGTCCTCTCCCAGGGGAGTCACACAGGATGCACTTCATTCCTCCAGCAACAAGTTGTCACAATACATGCAAAATGCTGTCTACCAAAGAAGCTCATTAAGGACTTCCTGCCCAAGATTTTTTTGTTAGGGCTGGCCACAGAGGCATCCTCTGCCTAGCATGGGTCAAAATTCCAGATTCTTGGAAGGAAGCAGGTGTTCAGCATAAACCATACCAATGGACATCACAATCAAATCTAAACAAACCAAGATAAAGGGTAACACCAACTAGCCAGTGAGCAGAGGACAGGAGAAGACATCACAGACAGCACCACAACAGTGGGGGCCAGGAGACAAAGGAAACATATTTAAAGCACTGAAGGAAAAACCCGTCAACTCAGAATTCTTTATCTTAAAAAAATACTCTTCAAAAGCAAAGGTAGAGTTCCAATTCTGGGATGGCAGTATAAAACAAGGAGCTCTGTAAACACATTCTTCAACCAAATAAGCAAAGCTGGTAAACTATTACCAAAAAACCCCCCCAAAAAACATTAAAAAAAAAAAAAGAAAAAAATCACAAAACCTAAAGTCTCTGGAAATTGTCCTAAGGCCATAGAGCAAATGAAGGAACGTTTATTCAAGAAAGTCAACTAACACTCGGTAAGAACAGAGAGTTCATGGCATCTGAGCCAAGACCCACTTCTTTCCCCACCTACCCTCCAGTTAGTGTGACAGGAGCTCACTGAGTGTAGCTAAGAATATAGGCTTTCTCTCCCCTCTCTCGGCTACCAATCAAGTCTTCTCAAATGTCACTAGGACAGACAGGCTACCAGCATTTCTCCTCTCCCACTCAAAGGAGAAGAGGTAAAAACCTCTTATGAGTATGACTGAGAGGTCAGGGACTCATTTCCTCTAGCTGGCCCCTATTCATAAGGAGGCTTTATCCCAGGGGTAACAGGGCAAAAATATTGGGGACTGTGACCAATTCTGCCCCGAGTCACTCTGGGAGAGGTTTTATGTTGGCAGAGGCAAGCTGAGAAATCAGAGGCTACCACTCTACTCAGCACCCAGACTAGTGGTTCAGAGATTTTGCCCTGGGGGAGAGGTAATCCATAAGAAAAGAGAACTATTTCCCAAAATAAATGACTTTGTTTGAGACAGAGTATGGGTAAGTTTAAACCTAAGGATGTTCTTAAAAATGATAATGAAGGGCAACAAGCCAAACCATAACTCACCTAGTCACCAGGGAAGGCCAGCTAATAAGAGCCCCCCTAGGATACGAGTAACTCTCAGACTGGTCTCAGAAACTACTCCTACCCAAATTTAATTGGGTCAGACTGCTAAGCAATTAATGCACCAGACACTGTAAAACAAAAAAAAACCAAAAAACAAAACAAGAGAGTAGCTAACCAGTAATCAGTCGATTCTAACAGCCTAGGTGTAATACCAAATAAAGCTAGCAGCTTAGAGAACCAGGGAAGGAGACAGCCAAAGAGAGCCTATGAAAGCACTGTTATCCCAGGACTTGCTCAAGACTGTGCCCACCGAGGAGTCCATGGAAGTCTTCACAGAGTAGGGGTAATGGATTTCACTAAAATAGTCTAGTCAAGTCACAAAACAAACCATCAAACAAATAACAACAAAAGTAAGTCCCAGAGAGGGGAGAGACGAACCAATATCTAGAACTGCTGCAATATATAACCTAAAATGTCCAGTTTTCAAAAAATTACAAGACATGAAAACACACAGGATGATCAAGTGGCCTATACAACACTGGGGGAAAACAGGCAACAGGAACTGCTTGGGAAAAGAGAGCTACCAGGTATAGCAAACAAAGACTTCATATAAGGACACCATACTTAGAGAAGTAAAGTATGAAGACAGTATCACCTTAAAGAATATCATTAACAAGTTAGAAATGCAAAAAGAACCAAACGGAAAAACTTTTTAATTCTGGGTGCTCAACAGATTTGAATTGGCAGAAAAATCAATCAACTTGAAGAAAAGATGGATGGAACCACAGAAATGTGAGACATGCAACTGCACACCAGTATTTGTGCAATGGGGAACACAAGGAGATGAAGAAGCAGAAATGTTTGTAAAAATGGCTGAAAACTTCCCCCAAGTTTAGGATAAATGCAGAGACCCAGAAACACAGGTAATAGTCAAAATACCAATAATCAGGGCAGAGAGAAAACCTGGAAGCAGCAAGAGGAAAATAACTCCACAGTAGAAGGGAATTCTTGTAAGATTAACAGCTAACTTCTTATCAGACATAAAGAAAAAGGCAGTGGGACAACATTCAAGGTACTAAAAGAAAACCATGTCAGCGAAGAATCTTATATACAGCAATGCTCTTTTTCAAAAATGAAAACAGAAAAGGGTACATACTATGTGATTCTAAATGTCTGACAATCCTGAAAAAGGCAGCACTATAGAGACTGTAAAAAGATAAGTGTTTGGGTTAGTGTGGAAAAAGGGATGAACAGGTAGAGCACAGAAAAGTTGTAGGGCAGTGAAACTATTTTCTATGATACTATAATGGTGGATAAATGTCATTAAAGACTTGTCAAAACCCACAGAATGTAAAACACAAAGAGTAAACCCTAATGTAAACTATGGACTTTGTGTGATAGGACTCGTCAGTGCAGGTTCATCAATTGTAACAAATGCACCACTCTGGTCGGGGATGTCCATGATAGTGGGGCAGGCTGTTCCTGCATATAGGGGCAGGAAGTACATGGGAACACTCTGTTCCTTCTGCTCCATTTTGCTGTGAATCTTAAAACTGCTATGAAAAAGAAGTCTACAAACCACCCCCTCTCCCAAAATGAAAACAAAATAAAGATACTCTCAGATAAATAAAAGCAAAATTTGTTGCTTGCAGAGCTGCTTTACAAAACATACCTAAGGAAGTTCTTCAGGCTGTAAACAGATAAACCAGAATTCACACACAAAAACCCAAAGAGGACTAGTAAAGGTAATTATATAATTCTAAAAGTTTAAAATGCATATTTTTCTACATTCTTCTTACTTAAAAAGCAACTGTATAAAACAACACATATACAGTTGTGCTGCTGGATCTGTAACATATAGAAATATATAACTGTTTCAAGCATATCTAGTAAGAGCCAACAAAATACATGATGCTAAAACTGACAAAAGAATAAGCAGAGAAATGACAATTCAACAGTAAGAGTTGGAGACTTCATTTCCACATTCAGTAATGGATAGAGCAAACAGAAGATCAACAAGGTAACAGAAGTCCAGAACACCACCATATACAAGCGAGACCCAGCAGACATCCAGGGAATTCTCTATCCAACAACAGCAGAATATAATTCTTCTTAAGCACACATGGAACATTCCCCAGCATAGACCATATGCCAGCCCATAACATAAGCCTCAATAAATTTGAAGGGATTGAAGTCATACAAAGTCTTATTGCCAATAAAATGGAGTGAAAATGAAAATTAACAGAAAAATCTGAGAAATTCACCACTGTGGGACAAAGAAGAAATCACAAGGGAAATTAGGAAATCCCAAAAGATAAATAAAAAATACAAAATACAGTGATGAAAGGGAAATTTATAGTTGTAAACTGCCTACACTGAAAAAGAAGAAAAATTTCAAATCAATAGCCTAACCATTCACCTTAAGACACTGGAAGAGGGGCCTGGGTGGCTCAGTCAGTTAAGTGATGGACTCTTGATTTCGGCTCAGGTCATGGTCTTGGGGTTCTGGGATTGAGCCCGGTGCCAACTCTGTGCTCAGCATGGTGTCTGTTTGTCCCTCTTCCTCTGTCCTTCCTCCCCCGCTCAAATAAATAAAATCTTAAAAAAAAAAAAAAAGACACTGGAAAAAAGCAAACTAAACCCAAAGCATGCAAAAGGAAGGAAATAATAAGAATTAGCGTAGAAGTTCATGGAACAAAGAACAGAAAAGCAATATTAAAAAAAAAAACAAAACACAACAAAACCAAGTTTCCTTGAAAAGATCAACAAAATTGACCAAACTTTAGTTATATTAATCAAGAAAAGAGAACACTAAAATTACTAAAATCAGGAATGAAAGAGGGAACTACCAACAGTACAGAAATAAAAAGAATTATAATACCATGAACAACTGTATGCCAACGATTTGGATAACTTAGATGAAATAAGCAATTCCAGGAAAGACAGAAACTCCTGAAACTGAATCTGAATAGATTTATAACAAATAAAAAGACTGAATTTGTGAAAAAACAAAAAGAAAACAAAAAAACCAAACTAAAACAAAAACTCCCCACAAAGAAAAAGCACAGGAGCAGATTGCTTTTCTGGTGAATTCTACCTGGCCTATCGTGATCATCCAAAGCTGTAAGCAAATCTACCCTAAGGTCTGAAGGGAGACACTATTTTTATCTCCAAGACTGTTTGCTATACCAACATTACCGAAGAGAGTCAAGGACAAATGCACAGTCTCTGTTCCCAAGACATACAGAAATGCAGAGGAAAATGCATACCGAGATCCCTCGAGAACTGTCCCCCCAACAGTATCCATCCCTTGTATTCACACTGTCTTGGCTTCTGGCAAATTTTCCTGAGTATACCACTCCATTAGCTGCTGTGATCAATCTGACCATTAGAGGCTGGGACCAAATCCTTTCAATTTGTCTCATACAACATTTAATTAAAGCTACTATCTGCAGGACTCCAGGCATCAGAATGAGCTACCCTGCAGTCCTGTCTTTAGCCATGCCTCCAGTGTCCTGGACCCAGCTGGCTGAACAAATCCCATAAACTCTCAGGATCTATCTCAGAAAGCCAGATGGCTTTCTCCTTAAGCTTCTGAATTGATTTTTCCTCTTGCTCTGGGGCATTAATACAGGTACAACAGGACGCATTAGTAATTGCACAAGCTCTGTCTTGGCCCACAAGGAGGAAATCCAGAGCAGTGCTAGCATCTATACAACCCTGATTAGCGAGCTGAGGCTGACTATCTTCCAGCCAAGGCATTTTTACTGCTCACTTCAGAGAAAGGCAGCGACAAATTTCCTACTGCCCTTTCTATGGTTCTCACAGTAGGGCTAACTGTCTGCAGGCTGTATACACAGTAAGTCAATTATCCCTCCAGCAACCTGCTCTGAGTAATCAAGAGTAGCCTCATTTTGGAGATCTCCACGGTCTTAGGAGGGCTCTACGACCTACTACTGGCTGTTTTCCTTAAACACCTCAAGGTCTTCAGTGATCACCCTCAGGGTGTAAGTCACCATGTTTGTGGGAGAGAAACATGCTAGTTTCCGGATTTCATACAAGCACAGTCCCAATGGTGCACATGTTGGTCCTGGAAAGTGTTGTTTACAGTGACTGGGGTTCCCCCAGTGGCCCTTCTATCATGGGGGCATAGGTTGAAAGTGCCTCCAACATAGCTTTCCAGCTGGTTAAGTTCAAATAACTGTCTTGTCCTTGTTTTTGGAGGGGCAGCCTGAGAACAGTCAGTCCAACTTGTCCCGTTTGTCTAGTCAACCAGCCAGGTGGCAGTCATCTGTGCTCATGGAATGACAGTGATGGCCCTAAGAATGGAGGCGGGCTGACATCTGAAGGTGTTAACAGGTGTTTTGTGGAGGAGGAACTGTTCTACACGGCTTCCGATATCTTCTCAGTGCGGTTACGAGGAACGCACCAATTCATCATCAGAATATGTTCTGGCCAGGGAAGGCAGATCCAAAAGTTACACTTAAGTCCCTTGCAAAAATTTGGGAGAACCACACCAAGGCTTTTCCATTACTGAGGATGACTCTAGGGGTGGTTCTGAAGGACAAGGATCTTTAATGTCCTTTCCTTTCCGATACCTCCGGAGATAGAAAGTGCTCTCTCCCCAGGTGTCAGGACTGGTTCCAATACCACATGTTCCCATTACAGCACCTGCTTGCCAATCACACTTTACCCACACCCAGTCCTCTGCAAGGTAGGGCCAGGTGCTGGAGAAGTGAGGGCATTTTTATGCAGCTTTCTACGTTGGCCAACGTGTGCCCTGCTGGGAACTCAGTGGCCAGAGGACTAAACTAAGTGATTGTTATCCTAATAATCTAGGCTCCCCCTATCAGTCCGACAAGACAATTCAGGTGACCACAGCAAAATTAAATTCAAATTCCCTAAGTCCCCATTGGCTGGGCTGTCACCCAGAGCAGTCTGCGTTTGCTGTTATGGGAAAAAATATACCAGGAATGATCAGGATGGAATCCAGAATTTTCAAAATGGGTGTATATAAAATGTCTCACAACTTCTGTCCTAGTCATAACCCAGGAAGCAGCTAAGAGGAAATGATCCCTTCCTGGGGAAAGCTGTATTCAGTGACCCAACTGCTTTGCTATGTGTAGAGGACGAGGGGATGAGATGAAGGAGGCAGAGTCAGACACCTTTCTGCACGGGTTTCTGAGGAGGCTACTCCAGGGCTCTGTGATGCCACACGCCATCTGTGGATGGGACCATGGAAGGCCCACCGAATACCTTAACTGAAAGTCTACTACTAAGTGGCATTTGAGATAAAAGTGCAACACTGCCAGGCTGCACATGGTCTGGACAGCTTGGAAACACGGCACAGATTAGTTTCAGGGGTCACTATGGTATGGCCAGAGCTGGCTGGCCAGTCTAGAACAGCAACACCATAACCTGAAAGTGTCATTAGTGGCAAGGCACCCGTTAGCTGTGAGGAAGGCGCCAAGGTCTCCTGTAATCAGCCTGCCAGGGGGCAGGTGGGACAAAGGCCCACGGGATGTGGCTCCCCTCTGTCAGGGCAACTGGGTAAACACTTGGCAGGAATCATATGCTGGACATGCAGCGGTCAGGTGTGTGCCAGAAACACGGACGTCTTTACAAGGAGTCCGGTCGGTGACGGCGGATGTGCGGTCATGTCTGGTACCTGGACGGTGCAGGCTCACCCAGCAGCCGGACGCCAGCCGGTCTCATCGAGGGCAGGCACTTACCAGGGGCGTGGACATGAGGAGCTCAGAACAGTCCATCGTTTTCCAAGCAGCAGACGGAAGGCTAGGCCACGCCCCGGAGTCCGTCCAGACCTCACGGCTCACCAAGGGGAGTACCGAGCAGAGCGTGAGCACTGCCCTGAGGTATGCCTAATGAGCAGAGAGGCCACGTCCCATCTCAAGAGCAGGTGCAGCAGCGGGACCTGATGCATACCACCGGTTTTCAGCTCAACTGAACCATTACTGAACCAGGCCTGGCATCTCAGGGAACTCTGTGAAGCAAGGGTCCCACTGAGCCAGTGGCTCAAGCTTAGGGTGAAGGAGTGGGGGATACAGACTCCTCCCACTTTTCGCATAAAGTTAACATGCCACTGGGACCAGGCATTTAGTTCTTCAACATGGCATTTCCACTTAACAATCGAGGCCTGTTGGGCCCTTCCCGTTGGGTTAGTCACTGATTCCAAATTCACCACCTCAAAATGAGAGTACCGGGCCTGAGAGTCACAAGACCTCCAGGGGACAGGCATTCAATTTCGACAAGAGCCTGGTAGCAAGGTAAGAACAAGCTAATAATAGCTAGCTGCTTTTCAAAAGGGGGGTGCCTGCAGCCAAGACAGCTGCAGACCTCTGGACAGCTTCCAACACAACCTGCTAGATTTGGCCTCAAAGGATGCTGATTTGCACGCTGGCCTATATAAAGGGCCAAGGAGAATAATGCCCAAGTGAGGCACACACTGTCTCCAACAGCCAAAGCCCAATAAAGTGCTGGACTTCCTATTTCATGTGGGGGCTAAGGAGAGAAAAATTACTGTCGAGTTCATACGGGGTCCCAGACCATAAGTCTGCCCATAGAGTCCTAAAAGCCTTTACATAGCAAGTAGACCTCTCAATTTTGTTGGGGGTGAATGAGCCACTCTTGCTGGTGATGAGAACCCAGACAGTGCTTTGGAGACCGAGGCTTCTGACATGCCTGCCGCAGGACACCACCTAGAGGGTGAACGCTGTGATTTCAGAGGGCAGGATCACTCAGTCTAAATCCTAACCCACCCACTACTGGCAAACTGTGGACGAACTTACATACCCCCAAAGACGGACTACAATCTACACACAGTTCTTTCTGATTGGGAGAATCCTCCTTGAAACTTAAAGGACAGGGAAGTCCGAAGTATGTAATAACACATCAATTCCTACTATACATTCGGATATATAGCAACAGTACACTGAATTGACCCAATGGGCTCTACCCAGGAGATCACGTTAACTTCTTTCCCCACTGCACAAAGCTTGGCGAAAGCCCGTCAGTTGATTCAGATACCACCTACTCCTGCAAGACTGGGAAGGAGGGTGACTTGGGTGGCCTTACCCAAAAGAGTCACAAATGTTTGAGCTCCTCCCCTTTCCAAAGTTCCCTAGACTACCGGGATGGGTGTGTATGGCCTGCAGTCCCCTTTGGGGACAGGGAAGGCTCAGCCAGACCTCCCTAAAGCAGCTGGGGTCAAAGCAGAGGTGGACAGAGGGTCAGGTGCTGCACCAGTTAATAAGCACATTCACCTTCCATTCAAGTGGCATGGTGGCTGCTCCTGGCTCAACTGCACTTCCAGTGTTTTCAGGCCACTGTAATGAAGCCCTGTGTCAGGTGGCAAGGCCATTACTGTTTCAGCAGTCTCATCTGGCTGGGGCAATAGAGTCTGCACATTTTGGTTGGTTCAGGCCTGACTTGCTCAGCAGCAACTTCACGGCGTGTGACTAAACTATGGGTATTCGATGCTCCACTGTCCTGACACCTCACATGGTTTTAGCAGAAAGGCCAGGGGAGAATTTTCCAGGCAGTGGGGCTACCAACAACAATTTATCTCAAACTTTTAGGGTTTCTCTTTCTCTAGTGCGTCACCTTCATCAGCATTGGAAATCCAATGTGGGGCAGCAAAAGCCCGACGAGTACTAGTCAATGCATCATCAGTGTTTTCCCACTGGTATTTGTCTGTCTCTGGGAAATCTCTCTGAGAGGGCCAAACCTCCCTCCTGGCAGCCAGGACCCTCTGCAAAAAAAACTGAGCCTTTTATTGTCATGTCCTGATGGACCGGAGGTTGGCATGACACAGTGTTGGAGAAACGGAGTAGCAAGGCTGCCCAGCTGTTTCTGCTTTAACAAGTCCCAACCTCTCATCTCCCAAGGGAACCAGCCAAAGTCCTAACAATCTGCCTGCTTTCTGCCCATTGTGGTTGTGACTTTCCCTCTTTTAGCTGTTTGAGAAGGGCCAGAACCATCTGCCCACCAAACCAATGAGGATGTCCTCCTGCCCAGGGAGGAGGTACCATAACCAGAGCAGTGTTTGGCAGCCGTGTTCAAACATGACCATGTAGTCAGGGGTCAGTTTGCACGCATCTCCCACTTCTTTCTCATTATCACACAATTAAAGGAGACGACCATTTATTGCCAGGTTGAGGATTTGGTCAACATGTCAAGCTACTGATCTTCCTGGGTTTTCCTCAAATCTCCTCAGTTGACCCAGGAGGCTTTCATCCTCCCCTTTGAGAAAACCATAGCCTTGTCTGTGTCCTGTCATCATAACCGAAACTGTTAAGAACTGTGACCTGTGATTTCACACTATTTGCAAGCTAACAAATGAGCCTGCCAAGTTTCATAAATGTGGCAGAAGGCAAGAGACTTCTCACAGCAACTGGAACAGTCAGAGTACCAGCATCTTATTTTACAGTTCCCCGAGCCCCAGTTCCCTCAGGAGGACACACGAGGGCCATACAATGGATTATGGTACAGGAGAGGACACTGAGCTTAGGAAGCTCAATTTTTTAGGACGGTCAGTGAGTGTGCCTGCCCGAACGCCTGGCAGGAGAAACTACTGCTGTCCTCTACACAGACATCCTTAAATGATGTTCAAGGCGGGGGGTGAGGGAGGTGCAGGAACTGGATGAAGGTCGTCAAAAGGTATAAACTTCCAGTTTTAAGATAAAGAAGTACTGGTGAATTAATGTACAACATGAGTTGTAGTTAACACTGCTGTATGGTCTATCTGACAGTTGCTAAGAGAGTAGATCCTAGAAGTTCTCATCACGAGGAAAAGAATTTTTTTTTTCCTTTTTTGCATCTACATAAGATGATCGTTGTTAACTAAACTTACTGTGGTAATCATTTTGCAAAATATGTAAGTCAGGTCATTATGCTGTGCATTTTAAACTTATACACTGCTGTATGTCAATTCTATCTCAATAAAACTAAAAGAAAAAAATGTTCATGAATTAAATAAATATTGTTAAACATTTTCTCAGATTCAGACAATCCCAATAATAATCCCAGCAAACTTTTGTGTGTAAACCGCCAAAAAGATTTTAACACTCACACGGAAAGGCAACAAACCTGGAAAGAAACCCTAGGAAATCTTGAAAGAGAAAAAGTAGCCGTATGTCATCACTTCAAGACCTACTACCATAAAGCAACAGTACAGTCCTGGATCCAGGGTCTACAGAGAGATCAATGAAACAGGACAGCAAGGGAGCCCGAAGGAGACTCTCACTGATAGATCACGGCCAAGGGACTCGTTTATTTACTTTTGGTGAGAAAGGCTTCCAAAGCAATCCATTTGGTTGAGTCCTTTCAGTATTCGGTGCTGGGATACTGGCTATCCATGGGTTAAAAAAAAAAAAAAAGTGAATCACAATCATTATCATGACCTTTATATACAGAAATTGATTCAAGATGTATTATAGGCTTAATTATAAAAGCTACAGGATGTCAACTTTGCAACTTGGGGGAAGGCAATGCTTCCTTAGGTGACAAAAAAGCACTAATATGAAAGAAAGAAAACTGATAAACCAGACTTCATCAAAACACAATATTGACAAAATGTATAAAACAAGCCATATATTGGGATATACTATCCATTACAGATATCTTCAAGGACTGGTCCCTATGTCTAATAAAGAATTCCTAGCATTCAATAATGGCAATATAGAATTAAGAAGTGGGCAAAAGATCTGGGCACGCATTCCCAAAAGAAGACACGTGAATGGCCAATAAACACATTGAAAAGTGATGAATATCATCGTTCTTGAGGAAAATACGAATTAAAAAATACAATGAGATACTAACACACATCCATTAAAATGGCTAACAAGAAAACACACCAATGATGAGCAACTGAGATACTCACCCATTGTTGGATTTTAAAAAGGTACCGCCATTTTGGTAAAAGGTTTGACAGCATTTTATAAAACTAAACAAATACCTACCCTATGATCCAGTAATTCCAACCCTAATTACTTGCTCAAAAGGAATGAAAACATATGTCTACAAAAAGATTTGTACAAAGCTATTTATAGCAGCTCTGTTCATAATGGCCCCAAACCAGAGACAGCCCAAAGTTCCAACAAGGGACTGCACACAGTGTGGTAAGTACAGACAATATCACCTAATAACATAAAGCAATTAACTAGTGATACATGCAAGAACATGGCTGAGCCTCAAAAACATGCTGAATGAGAAAATCTTACTCAAAGGAATACTCATTGCATAATTCCATTTAAATGGAAATTCTTGAACAAGCCAAAAAAACCCTACATCCCTTTAAACAAAAAAATGGAAACCAAAACAAAGGTTGGTAGGGAATTGACTGGGAAGGGACATCAGTGAACTTCCTGGGCTGACAGCTTTCTAGCTTAATAAGCACTTCTGGAGTGCACAGGTATGTATGTGCCTTTGTTAAGCTCAGCAACTGGTATCGTATTTAAGACCTGTGCATCGCCTTGTTGGAAAATTCTATATCAAAAGAAAAAAGCTATAAATAATATGGAATTCTAGTTAATGACATGCATGCTAATGAAGTTTTTTATGGGGAAGTGCCCTGAAGTCAGCGTTTACTTTAAAATATGTCAACAAATGAGATGATGGATGGAAACTGGGCTGAAAAATAGAATGTTCGTGGAAGAACATGTACTGGGCATATGAATGTTCACTGTAAAATTCTTTCAATTTAGATGTTTAAAATTTTTCATAATTAAAAAATGGTGAGGAAAAGTCAATGTTTATTCTTGATTTTAAAAACTCAGAAATAAAGGAATCTACAGACAACTACTAAGAAAAATAAGTGAATTTAATAAAAGTCACAGGATTAAATTTTTTAAAAATCAAGTGAATATCAAAAAATTTTTTAAAAATCCAATGAATTTTTATATAATGGTCCTAAACGGTTAGAAAATGAAAAAATTTGGGGACGCCTGGGTGGCTCAGTTGGTTAAGCAGCTGCCTTCGGCTCAGGTCATGATCCCAGGGTCCTGGGATCGAGTCCCACATCGGGCTCCTTGCTCGGCGGGGAGCCTGCTTCTCCCTCTGCCTGCCTCTCCCCCTGCTTGTGTTCTGTCTCTCTGACAAATAAATAAATAAAATCTTTAAAAAAAAAAAAAAGAAAATGAAAAAATTTTAAATCTCCATTTATAATATAATCAAAATATTAGAAATATAGTAAATAAAAATACCTAAAACATCTACCCTGAAAATGACAAAACACAGCTGAGAGAAATTAAATACCTATAAATTGAGAGACATACCATGTTCGTAATTTGGCAGACTCAATATTATTTAGTTGTCAATTTTTCCAAAATTGATATAGATACAATGTAATCCCAATAAAAACATCCCCAAAGCTTTTTTTTTTAAATAGAAATTGAAAAGCTGACTCTGAAATTTTATACCTAAAATAGCCAGAACAATCTCGAAAGAGAAGCCCAAAGTTGGATGGCTTATGTTAATCTAAATTCAAGCCCGACTCTAATGGCTAAAATGAAAACAAGAGTAAATGCTGATGAAGATGCACAACACCTGGGACGCTCAAGCTCATGCTCTGCGGGTTGAGTGTGGAAAATGTCACAATCACTCTGGAAAACTGGCGGTTCCTACCTCAGCAATTCTCTTCCTGGGGATTTACCCAAGAGAAACCAGAACACAGGTCCACAGAAAGCTTTATACAAGAATGTCCATAGCAGCTTTATCACCATCGCCAGAAAAATGCATCAGCCCCGCTAGCCATCAACAGGAAAGTGGATTAACAAAATCCGGTATATTCACACCACGGACTGCTGCTCCCAATAAAAAAGCACTGCTACTGACTGACGCAACAACGTGGACAAATCCAAAAACCATCATGCCGCAAAGGACACGAGATGCCATGGGATCTGTCCTCTCTGATTCTACTTGTAGGAAGCCCCAGAAGAAGCAAAACCAACCTGTGGGTCAGTGGCCGCCTGTGGCTGGGGCGGGGGCCACGGTGGGGTGGCGCAGCGAGGGGGGAGGCGGGGATGGGGGCACAAGGAAACTGAAGTGAAAATGCTCTATCTCGAGCCAGACAGTAGCGGTACAGATGTACACGTCTGTTAAAATCCATCGAGCTGTACATTTATGCCTTTACTGTATGGGAGTCATACCTCACTGGACAAACTTAACAGGAAAAAACTCAGGTGGCTCTCAGCCTGGGATGAGTCAGGAATGAAGAGATGCTTCTGGCAGGTAACAGCTGAAACTGCTGCTGGGCTCTCAGGGACCCACGTCCTCCTCACAGGCAGAGCTCCCCACCCTGCACAGAGCCCGTGAGTTCCTACAGCAGCCTAATCCCAAGGCTGGCAGTGTCGGGTCTGATCAGAAGCACTAAAAACATGTGACTAGATATATATATGAAGAACCACCACCAAATAAAACTGACAAGCTATGAGAAGTACGAATTAAGAGGCTATTAATCTCATTGCAGAAAAAGCCCCTTCAAATCAGTAAGGTCAGCACTGGGATAGAGCAGGCGCGGAACTGTGAGTAAGCAATTTGCGTAAGAAAATACAAACGGCAATAAGCCTAGGACGACGTTTAACCTCACCAAAGTAAGAGGTCACTTTGTCAGGCTCACAAGGGTGTGAAGAAGCTACCTGCTTAACTGCTGAGGGGGTGCATGCATTATTCTATGGAGGGCAACTGAACAATGAACATCAAGAAGGGTTTAAAACAACCTTACTCTCTACGTGAGAATTTAGCTAAGGAATAAACTCAAGGAAGTAACTTGAAGAAATGCTCACGGGCACACACAGGGGAGCAGATGAGATGCAATCTGCAGGCTGTGGAGTCTGTGACCACACCCCCTGGAGAAGGTACCTTCTCAATGGCTTCAACCAGGTTCTCAGAGCCCTGCAGGCACACTGAATCTCAGCTCTGAATTCTTTCAATAATGACTGGTAGAATCCTGTTATGAGGACTCCATCAATGTATTCTTGAGGTAGGTGATAGAATTAAGGTATAGGAATTTTCAGTGGCCATGTTTTCCAAAGGGTTAAATGGTAAGTTAATTTTCTAACGAAAAACAAAGGAGAAATGCATGATTTAGGTTGTTAGCAAATGTGGATTTCCACCTGCCCCATGAAAAATGCACAGAAGAGTATCATCACTGTCCACATCTTCCCCCTCCCATAAGAACACCAGATACTTGAGCAACGTAATGGCTCTCGGTGTAAACACACACATATGTATGTGCAGATACCATATATACTCTCTTCTTCCTCAACGAGAGATTCAGAATTCTATCTGCATACAGAGTAAAGGGATTCCTTTTACTAGAAGTGGCAACACTCACCATTATCTTATGGTGACTTCTTATGTGACTTACGCAAGTAAAAATGGATTAAAATTTTTTTTAAAGGTTAAGCCGTTTAGAAATCTTACCAATAAGTCACATTTCTGGTGTTTTGTTCTGAATAAGAGTAGGATGGTATCTGGTACAAATAAAACCACTTGCTTCTTGCTTCTTGCATACTTGACAAACAAATCACAAACTGAATCAAATCTATATGTGTGTATTGTATAAACAAGGGTGAATCAGAACTTTTCCTGCACAGCTGCTACAACTGAAAAACTATGAAAACATATTCGTAACAACTGTATTATTCTTCAGACACCTCAAAATAGTATAAAGCATTTGTTGTTTTCACTGACAACACAAACCAAAAATGCTAAAGAGGGAGCTTGAAGAAATAATAAAGAAATTTCTGTTTTGAAATCAGAATGTTTGCTGCTATGCTTTACTGTCTGGCTTTATTAAATGAATAGAGACAAAGATGAAACTGTTCAGGAACTGAAAATAGATAAACCAAGATTTCTGAGGTTGGGAGTCTGGTCCTATTTCCATAGCAAAACAGCAAAGTTAGAAACTACAATGCTACAGGCAAGCCTCCACATATTTTAAATTATAAAAACCTTGCCAAAGTGTGCACTTTTAAACCTTAAATGCTCTATCAAAAAAGCCAAACTTAAATGCCAAGACATGCCAAAATTAAATACGTTTGGAATATACCAGGCACACAGTAAAATAACATCTGTGACAGATTTCACTGGTGCAGTTTGATGAAAATCTTTCTCATAAATTACAAGCTGACGCATCAAGAGGGTACCTTTGTGTTGAAAACCTCCTAAGTCCTCTGCTAACAGGAATGAGTACATCCACCACAGGAATAAAACCCATTCTGGGATGAAATGCAGCAAAACTGTTCTATAGCCCACGAAAGACTATTAAAACTACACAAGAATACTCTTGCATACACATACTCAGACCAATGAAAAACAAATAAAGCATTTAGGAATCAGAATATAATTGCTCTGGCCAAAACCCCAAATCTCAACTCCTGCACAGAGATCCCAGGTGCTGTTATGGAAGTCATATTCCAACTCCACAATGTAGGCTCCTAGCAGCATCTGTCATAATGCCAATGAGGAATTCAGGGTCAGTGCGGGAAGGTAATGGGAACCTTGGTTTCTTCCATTAGCATGAACGTTAGAGACAGCATGAATGTTAGAGACAGCATGAACCAGACTGGGGTATCGAGTACTTTTTGTGAGAAAGTACCCCTTTATATTTCCTCCAAAGCCCATCTAGGTGATACTATTTAAGGGGAGAAGCAACATGGGCAAATGTAATTTTTACACAAGCTACAAACTATCATGGAAGTGGTAGTCAATATTTGCAGATTCTAAGTCTGACAAACTAGCTTTGAGATTTGCCAAATAAGAGATTCAGATCTTGAGACCATGACAATCTGGCTGGAGGCCCCTGAACCAGATGGATTCTAAAATCCAGTTCCACTGATCACAGTCAATCCCATCAATGCCACCAATACATATGGAGACCCTACATCAGGCTGTTTATTTTACTGAGGCTACAGGAGGAAACAAAAACAGTTTTCTCTCTATTATCTTACATTCAAGTGAAAAAGTCAGACTAAATAAATAGATATGGAATATATTACATATATATATAAGCGCTAAGAAGAGAAAACCACAGCAAGAGGACAGGGTAATGGCAGACAGGTTGCTCAGGAGGAGGTGAGCCACTGCAGTGTGAGTGACGAACAGCAAGAAGGCCAGGGAGGCTCAAGTGGAGGTAACAAGGGACGAATGAAGAAGACTAGGTCAAGAAGGCTAGAGTTGGGAGTGGAGGGTGCGGAGGGGGTTACTTAGTGCCTTGTAGCCATTATATATTTGGGGTTTGCTCTCAGTAAGATGGAAGCCATGGAAGGTTTTGGGCAGAAGAATGGTATCTATTTTACATTTCAGAATCATGACTCCAGCAACTCTGTGGAATTAGGAAGAGCAGCTGGTAGGTACTGTGATAGCCCCAGTGAGAGACGGTGTGACATGGACAACGTGATACGGTACAGCTGGATTTGGAGTCTATTTGAGATTTCCTGATGGACTGAATGCAAGATATGAAACAACACGAAGAGTGAAGGCCAACCAAGATATTTGGCCTGAGTAAACGAAAATGGGGAGCTGACATTTACTGGGAGTGAGAAGACAGAAGAGTTCATTTTAAAGACATTCAGAGGAGATGTGGAATAGGCCACTTGATTCAGGTATTTGGAATGCACACTAAAGAAAGAAATCGCTCCACATGCCCCGCATACAGTGGACACTCGAGAGAACTAGCACAGAGTCAAACCTGGGGCAGCCCTGAAAGCTGTCTGAACTGTGAATGTACGCCCAAACCAAACATAAACTTAATGCAGAGGGTGGAAGCCTTATGGGCTTGAGGTATCCAGACCAAAACTTGGCTCACAGATAAACTATGCAGACAGAGGACTGACCCCTAGAAAGTCTGGCCAAAAAATAAAGATAAGAACTGGGAAGGAGACAGCTGAGCAGAGGAATCAGTGGCCACACAATGTAGGGTTGATAAGATTGTTCAGATTACATCCTAGCAAGTGGCTTAAAACACACACATACACAAAACCAAAATGACAAAAAATTCCCAGAAAAAAATTAAAACCCTGAAACAAATGTAAAACACCAGGAAAGTATGAGTCACACTCAGGTAAAAACTGCCAAAAGAAACCATCTCTCAGTTTACCCATAATCTGGATTTAGCAGAAAAATACTTCAAGTTGATTAAAATACATTTAAAGAGTTGGGAAAAAACCATGTTTAAAGAAAACACGATGAAAATGACTCAAATAGGAAATAAAGAAATAGACAATCAAATAAAACAAAAATTCTACAGTTGAAAAACACAACTGAAATGAAAATTCATTAGCAGATTTGAGATGGGAGAAGAATGAAAGATCAAACAGACTTTAACCAAACTGAAGAGAGAGAAAAAAGGATGAAAGAAAAAGAGACACACAGAGAGATGGTGCACAAAAATATTTTTAAAATAATGGCTGAAAACATTCTGAATACGATGGAAAGCAATTATTTAGAGTCAAGCTCAACAAAGCCCAATTAATATATTATATCTCCAAAGAGCTCCTTAATTGATTATCAGCAGATGCTAAAGACAGAAAAAAAATCTTGAAACCAGTTGGAAAAATAACAAGGAAAATGACAGGTTAACATGTATAGGGGAATAAATAATACAATTAATGGTTGGCTTTTCATCAGAAACAATGGAAAGCAGAAAACAGGGGAATGACATATTCAAAGCACCATAAGGAAACCAAGAATTCTATATCCAGCTAAATTATCTTCCAAAAATGAAGGCAAAATAAAGAGATTCCCCAATAAATGATACTGAGAAAATCCACTGCTGTCAGAACTGCCTGAAAAAAATACTCAGAAAGTCTTACAGGTTAAAAGGAAGAAGACTCTAGACAGAAATGCAAAACCAGGAAAAGAAAGGAAGAGCACTGGAAATAGTAAATACGTGGGTAAATATAAAAGACTGGTTAAAAATTGTTTCTTTACATGAAAGAAGACTGTATAAAGCAAAAATTAGAGCACTATACCCACCTAACAAATTAGATACAATTATATATGACTGTAACAGCACAACGGGGGGGAATGGAGATATACTGGACTACAGGTGATATGTTGATTGGAATTCAGGCCGTATTAAACTGAAGTAGATTGTGGTAAATTAAAATACGTATTATAAACCTTAGAACAATCATCAAGAAAATAATCCAAAGACATAGTTTTAAAAATCGTAGAAATTAATATGGTACAGGCAAAAAGAGAGTTTAACATAAGAGAAGACAGGAAAGGAGAAACAAAAACAAAACAATGAGATGAACAGAAAACAGCTAGCAGATTGATAAATTAAATCCAGCCAAATCAATAATTACATGAAATGTGAAAGAATTAGACGCTCCCAACAAAGAGCAGAGGTTGTCAGAGACCAGATTTTTTTTAAAAAAAGCAACTATATACTATCTATAAGAGATTCATTTTAGATTCAAAGAAAAAACAGCTTACAAGTAAAAGGGTAGAAAAAGATATACCATGCCTACAGTAACCATATGAGAGTGACTGTATTCATATTGGACAAAACAGACTTTTAGCTGAGAAATATTACTAGAGACTAAAAGGAACATTTTATAATGATAAAAGGGTCAATATTTCAGAAAGATGTAACAATGAATGTATGTGTATATCTGAAAGTCTTGAAACAGATGAAGCAAAAATGGATATAAATGAAAGGAAAAATAGACAATTCTACATTGATAGAGATTTTAATATCCAACTACCAATAACTGATAGAATGAAACAGAAAATCAGCAATGATCTAGAAAACTTGAATGCTATCAACCAATGCTGTATGACATTTACAGAAAACTCCATCCAGGAACAAAAGGATACACATTCTTTCCAAGTGCACACAAAACATTTACCACAACAGACCATGTTTGAGGCCACATAACAAGTTTTAATAAATTGGAGAGGATTCAAGACATACAAAGAGATCCTTACTGAAGACACATAATAGTCAAACTATTGAAAGCTAAAGACAGAAAAATCTTGTTCACAGGCCACAAGGGATTAAACTAGAAATCAGCAATTTTGGAAATTCTCCAAACCTGGACATCAAACAACACACTTCTAAAAATAGGTCAAAGAAAAAAGTACAGGGAAATCAAAGTATTTGGAATTGAAAGAAAATGGGAAACATATAAAAACTTATGGGATACAGCTGATGTAGTGCTTATAGGAAATTTTATAGCTTTAAACACCTATTCAGAAAAGAAGTTAATAAAGTAAAAAAAAAAAAATCAATAATCTAAGATTTCTACCTTGGGAAACAAGAACAGAAGAGAAAATTAAGCCCAAGGCAAGCACAAGGTAGTAAATAATAAAGATCTGAGCAGAAATCAATGCAACAGCAAAAACAAGAACAAGCCAGAAAAATCAATGAAACCAAAAGTTGGTTCTTCAAACAGATCAACAAAACTGATAAACCTTTAACTAGACTAACCAAAAAAAGAAGAAAGAGAACACAAATAAATAATATCAGAAATGAACGAGGAGGCATCACTATCTACCTGGCAGAAATTAATTAAAGGACTACAAAGGAAATACTGGGTATTATGAACAACGCTGCCAACAAAGTAGGAAACTTAGATGAAATAGAGAAATTCCAGGAAAATATAAATGATCACAACTGACTCCAGAAGAAAGAGAAAATCTGTATAGATTAACAAGTAAATAAGTAGATTTAGTAATTTAAAGTCTTCCCACAAAGAAAGTACAGGCTCAGATGGCTTCACTTATGAATTGCACAAAATGTTTAAAAAAAGAAAAAAAATCCTATAAAAATACCGTCCAAAAATAGGAAAGACCACTTCCCAACTCATTCTATGAGGCCAGTGTTACTCAATAGTAAAGCCAAACAAAGACATCATAAAAACAAAACAAAAAGCACCCCCTAGACAACAGTATTTCTTATAAGCATAAACACAAAAATCCCAAACCAAATTCACCAACATATAAATAGGATTGTACATCATGTCCATGCAAAATTTATCTGCCAAATGCAAGGTAGGTCAGTTCCAATCTGAAAATCAACTAATGCAATACACCATACTAATGGAATATAGAACAAAAGCCACATGATCATCTTAATGGCTACAGATAAAGCATTTGACAAAAAAAGACTTATGACTAAACTCTCCACAAAGCAGAAGTAGAAGGGAAATTTTTTAACTTGATAAGGAAGCCTACAAAAACCCAGCTAATATCACACTTAATGTGGAAGGCTGAAGACATTCCCCTAAATATCCCAGGAACTAAAAGCAAGATTTTCATTCTCAGCACTCCTATCGTCCACCACACCGTAGGCTCTACATAGCACAAAAGAAGCAAACACATACAGACTGGAAAGAAGTAAATAAAAGCATCTCTAATTTTTGCAGATGATATGATTGTGCAGGAAAAAACTAAGAAATCTACAAAATAACTATGAGAACTAATAAATGAATTTAGCAAGGCTGAAGGATATAAGACCAATATATAAAAATCAATTGTATTTCTATATACTAGCAATGGACAATCCAAAAATGAAAATAAGCATTCCCATTCAAAATATCAAGAAGAATAAAATACTTCGAAATCAATTTATGAAAGAAGTTCATGAATTTTACACTGAAACCTTTAAAACATTACTGAGAGAAATAAAAAATGGGGCCTATGGGAACTGGACAGATCTGTAAAGTGATGGGTCCTACCGTGCCCAGTGGAAAAGAGACAACCACTGCTCTGGGTGCATCTTCAAAGAGTGGAAGCTGGGAGAGGGAAGGGTTTAAGGTTGAGGATTGCGGTGATATGGAAGAATTTAAAATACTTCTTATGCAAATACAATGTGGTATGGGGTCATGATGTTGCTGAAATCTGTGACTAGTCACTAACTGCATAGCTGCTCATTCTGGGGAAGCAGGCCACTGTGCTTTTTGTCTTTGAAACACTGCTTCAGACTCCGATTTCTGCTGCCTTCTTGTGGACCAGGTACACAGCTAACACGCCGGAGAAGAACACCACCCTCAAGCAGCACTAAGAGTTGGTTAGTGAAGATTAGATTGTGAAGATAGTGAAGAAGCGAAGATTAGCATTAACCATACAAGTACAAGTTTGGTAATAAAAGTGGAGAATAGCACCATTTGATTTTAGAAAACCCGTAGGTCAACACAGGCTTAGGACTTGTCCATGCATCAGCCTTAAGTTTTCTCTTCCAGGTGAATTGATCTGATTTTGCCTTATTATTTTGCTCACCTGCAGGACCAAAGCCAACCACATGCTAAGACTGGCCCTTGCTCGAGTAAGCAGCACAGACAATACAGTCTGAATGGGACCAAAAGAAAGTTTGTGTATTTTCATTTTTGCTTATGTCCAGGAGCAGTTCCTGGCTGTGGAATCCTACTTTACCATTAGCGACCCCTTAGCTCTGGTACCGGTGATGTGATGGTGTGACATTCCAGCTGCAAACAGATTTATACTCCCAGCGCTTGCCCTTCAATAATGTTTTAAAAGTCTGTACATCATTAGGGGTACTTCTTACCAGCTAGACTACCCTTGCTTCATTTCACGGCAATGTTTTCTCTGGCCTCCCAAAAAGTAATATTTCAATCATACAGAAAAATGGGGGGGGGGGAGGGTATGTATTATCTATTATTCTGACTGCCCTAATCTAGCTGATCAACCCTAACATTTTGCCATATCTGATATAGGATTTTTTTTTTAAAGTAGTATGATACAGTTGAAACCCACTGAGCATCCCTCTGTGACTTCATCTGCCATCCACTCCCCTCAGAGGTAAGTAACCACTATTTCAAATCGGATGTTTATCATTCTCATACATTTTTGAAGAAGTGTATTACTTGTGTGTGCATTATTTTGCATAGTTTCAAACTCTATACACTTTATAATCTTCATCAGTTTTTGAAATTAATCCATATTCATACATGTAGATCTAACTCATTCATTTTCAAGGCTGCATAGTATTCCACAGTATGAATAATTAACTCGGCTACGTACCCATTCTCATGTGCATTTGAGTTGCTTTCAATTTTTCTCTCTATAAACAATGTAACGAGTACCCTTGTTAATAATTGTTTATGCACATGACTATTCTCCTAAAGTATATTATCTAGAAGAAAAATTATTAAATCAGATGGTAGAAGCACTTTCAAGTCAACTAGGTATTATCAAATTGTTGCCTAAAGTGGTTGGTCATCCATTAATACTCCAAATCAACAGTTTCCTCACCCTCACCAGCAAACCACTATTTTAAAATCTGACTGGTATAGAATGCTAACTTGTTTTAATTTGCACTTCCCCAATAACTGGTGAGGACAGAATTCTTATAAAACTTTATTTTCTATTCTGGTTTCCTTTTCTGTGAAGCCCTGTTCACATATTTTGCCCATTCTGTGGATTATCTTTTTCAATTTGTTTATGGTGGCCTTTATGAGATTTTTGTTATTGTTTTACTTTGACTAAATTCAGTTGTTTCTTTATAGTTTTTGGTTGGTTCTGATGTCTTGCTTAAAAAATTCATTCCCTTCCCTAAGGTCATAAAGGTAGTCTTTAATACACATAGAAATGGCTTCTGTACAGTGTGAGAAAGGAAATCTAACTTTGTTTCTTTCTCACAAGTTTCTACATGACTCACTTTTATGTTCTATTTGCTTCCAACACCAATATCATATTGTCTAAAATGGCCTATTATAATAAGCATTTTGTTCATTAAGTCATTCTACCTTGTTCTATTTGAAAACTATCTTGGCTATTCCTGGCACAATGTTCTCCCATATAAATTACAAGATCAACTAGTATCACACAATGATAACCCAAAAAAGGGGGTGGGGGGGGAGAAGGCAGCAAAAAACAAGAATTAAACACCTGACTTTGGGATTTTCATAAAAATGATTCAAAATTCATAGATTTATTTGGGAGAACTGGACATTACAGTAACAAGACTTCCCATCCACAAGCATGGAACTTCTCCATTTATTTGGTTCTCTTTAATTTCCTCCAATAAAGCTTTATAATTCTCTCCATAAAGATCTTGCATATTTTAAGTTTGTGGTTATAGTGTTGATGTTATTGTAAATCTTTCCAAATTATATATTCAAATTGGTGCTCTGATATAGGTACACAGTTCATTATCTGTTTATGTCTACCCTTACTGAACTCTTAAGTTCTAAAAATCTATTGTTTCCATGCAATCATATTTGTGCATAAGTTTAGCTTTGTTTCTTGCTTTCCAGGGCTTCTACCTTCATTTGTTCCCAATTTTAAAAATTAAGATACTTCCAACATTCTATAATTACTATGTTTACAGTAAGGCTGGGTAGCTAATCTTTATCACTAATTTCCTAGGAGCTTTTATCAAGAAAGGGTGGTAGATTTTTAAAAAAGTGTTTAACCCACTGAGATGCTGTTATGTTAATTGAGATTACATTAAATTTTCAAGTGTTGAACCATCTTTGCATTCCTGAAATACATTCAATTTGGTCCCGATCTTTCCTTAATATACTGCTAAATTTTTAAATTCATACTTTAGAAAATTCTGTGTCTGTGTTCATAGCTATGATAACACCTGAATCTCCTAATCAACCTTAACATTACTACGAGTGGGAGGATCGGACATCATGTGCCTCCTGATATAACACAATAGGAAGGACACAGTACCATCTCTTAAGTATTCTTGCCAAAGTGATTTACTCAAATCTAACAAGCCTCTAAATCTAGTAATTATCAGTTTGTAGTAAATATAGGGAGGTGGAAAAGAAGTTAAATGATCCAACAAGGATACAATCTACAAGACCAAACTTGGGAAATTCTACAAGATAAATGACCTGGTCCCTTCAATAAATGAGTAGGATGAGGGAAAAAAGACAGGGAAAATTGAAAAATATTTAAGAGCCATGTCAACCAAATGCAAAGTAGAGTCATAATCTGAATTCTAATTCTAATTCTAACCAACTATAAAAATGGAATTTTAAAGTCAATCTTTAGTCAATATTGTTGGTACAGTAACAGTATTATAATTATGTTCTTAAATCCTATAGATTAAGAGATATTTACTGAAGTATTTATGAAAGAAATGACAAATCCTGGATTTCCTTTAAAAGATCCCAGAAATGACAAACGAAGCTAACCAAAAAGGTATATACGTGAGGAATTATAGACAAAACATGAATGGCAAAATATTCTAATTGTTGACTGCAGGTTTGTTTGCCTTTGGTAGGTAACACAGCTTCAAAATATGCAGAGGAAGACAAATCTGACGTAATCTCAGATCTGCGGTCAGGGGAAATTGTTAAGTGACCCTCCCCGCCGCCCCCGTAAGTAACTAGTCGATCAAGCAGAGAGAAATTGGAAAGGTTACAAGATTTGCATACTGGAGTTTTGTTTGAGCTAGTGAACCCTGCCTTTAGTAAGTAGATATGTTCTTTTAAAATATGAGACCTATTCTTTTATGACGAATGATGGATGATGGGTTCACGAGAGCTTCTTATACTGCGATACAATTTGAAACTTCTCATAATAAATAGTTTAAAATGGAAAGAAAAAACAAGACCAGAAGATCAATCCAGTCTCTTTTCTCTGGAAATATCTAAACAAAATGTAGAGACTCCATTCCTTTAAATTTTTGGTTGAACACATCAGTGAGCTCCCTGGACCTGGTATCAGGATAAGGTGGGAGGTGTACAGATGGTTGTGACTGGATTTCTTTAATGGTTTCCTACTCTTCCTGAGTCCAGTTCAAGTTACAGATTTTCTAGGAAATTACAAAGCATTAGCTTCTCACACTTGTTGGCACACAACTTGTCTGTAGTTTTCCATATTAAAAACACCTGTAGACGTAACTGCCTGCTCATTCCTACTCCTGTTTGTTCATTTTTCTCATCCTTTATAAATTCTGTCACATGTCATGTCTTCAAAGAACTAACTTTTGGACTGGTATCCTTGTTTGGGGTTAGTTTCTATTCTTATTTTTATCATCCCTTTTTCTTTGACTTTTATTCTGCTGTTCTTTAACTCAGAAGTTGGGCATTTCACTCAATTCCATTTTTTTTTTATTTAAGATTTTATTTATTTATTTGACAGAGAGAGACACAGCGAGAGAGGGAACACAAGCAGGGGGAGTGGGAGAGGGAGAAGCAGGCTTCCCGCCGAGCAGGGAGCCCGATGCAGGGCTTGATCCCAGGACCCTGGGACCATGACATAAGCCAAAGGCAGATGCTTAACTGACTGAGCCACCCAGGTGCCTCTCAATTCCAAAATTTTTGATCACCATTTATTTCTAGGTGTTCTCTTAATTCCACTGTGATTTCTTCACTGACCTGTAGGTTATTTAGACAATTTTTAAATTTTCGAAAACCACAAAATTAGAAATGTAGTTTCTAATTTAATCAAAGTTTCTAATTTAAATTATAATAAACTACTTAATAAATTATGAGACCACATGGTATGTAATTTGGCACTGGTTCCTATTTGCAGCTTTGTGGCTTATTATGTAGGCAGCTTTTGAATATGTCTCTTGTATTTTAAAACAGTGTATCTACTTACTAAAGGCAGAGCTCAACCGAAACTCTACTATGCAAATCTTCTAACCTTCCTAATTTCTCTCTGCTCAATCTACTAGTAATTTACGGAAGAGTCACTTAATTCCCACTGACTGTAGATCTAAAATTACATGTCTTCCATATTTTGAAGCTCTATTACCAAAGGCAAGCAAGTTTAAAATTACTATAACTTCATGGAGAATTGCTTTTTATCACTGTTATACAATGACCCTTCTATGTTTGTCCCTTTATTGCCTTCAAGTTATATTTTCCAATCTGACAAGCTCTGACTTTTAACAGAGACGATCCTTTTTTATTTATTGTGATTACACATATATTTGTATTTATAGTTATTTTGACCATGTCATTCTATTTGCCCTTGCTTTTCCTATCATTCTTTCCCCCTTCTTTCCTACATTCTGTATATTTTTTAGTAGTTACCCTTAAAGCTTGAACACGCTTATCTGTTTTATTAAAATTTAAAGTTACTTCCTCCCTCCTAAGTAATAAAAGGGCAGAAGACAGCATTAGTTCTGATCACCCATCTTCTTTCTTACTGCTATAAATTTTAGTTGTATCTAACTTATTACGACCTAATTTATCAACATAACTTACTGTTTTAAACAACTAAGGTGTGTTTGCCTGTTATTCCCAATTTCTTTCCTCACTGATCATTTATATTTCATGCTTTTCTGAGTGCAATAACTTCTTTCTGAAGAATAACTTTTGATGATCCTCTTAGTGAAAATCTACCAGTGGTAAAACTTCCAGGACTTGTTCATTTGAAAGCGTCCATTCCATTTGGCTTCTTGAATGATAGTTTGCAGTAGTAAAGCAGGGCAGGTTGGCAGCTCCGTTCTCAGCTCCAGCCTCTGGCTTCACTGACTGCTTGCTGTGTCTGTGCTCAGTGCCCCGGCTTGTCCTTCTGAGGCCATCTTTCCCCGTGCGTTCTCTGTGTTTTTTCAAGATCTCCTCCTCTGCCTTTCATGTTCTGCAGTTTACTCTGTCAGAGTCTGGGCTCAATTTCGATTGGGCTTTAGTGCTTCAATCTGAGGACTTTAAAAAATATATAATAATAAGGGACACCTGGGTGGCTCAGTCCGTTAAGTGTCTGACTCTTGATTTCAGCTCAGGTCATGATCTCAGGGTCCTGGGATCGAGCCCTGCACTGGGCTCCCCACTTGGCACAGAGTCTGCTTGAGGATTCTCTCTCTCCCTCTGCTCATGCTCTCTCTCTAAAATAAATAAATAAATCTTTAAAAAAATCAGTAATGATATCTTCTTGGACATTATCTTTTCCAACTTTTCCAGTATTATTTCTCCAGTCCGTCAGTTCACTTTTCTGAAAAACGTATTTGACTTAAGTTGGACATTCTCTGGTGTGAGGCAAGGCCTTGGGGGGCCTGCATGAGGCAAGGAAGTAAGATCTGAGTTTATCCCAACACTGAAACATTAAAAACCAATTCAGTTTGAGATTGGCTTCTGTGTTAAATATTTGTTTCACAGACCTATAAATACTTGCAAAGTGTATTGTTTTCCTAATTTAGATGTTTGTGACACAAAATGGCTTTCTGGGAACAACATAACCTTATGCTTATAAGAAGTATCATTTTGCACCAGGAAAGGGTTACATTGAAGCTAGATCATTTGTAGAAGAACGCCACTAAATGTAAATATCAAGCAATACCTAGTAGCTGCTCATTCCTTTGGGAGAATCATCCTTTATGAGCATAAAATTGACTTTTTCTAATCCAAAAAGCATAAGGAATCACCTCTTTTTTCTATTTTTGCCATGAAGTAGGGAAAATGTTTTTATTAAAAGCAGCCTATCTGAAAAGATGTCTCACTCAGACCAACACACACTGACTAGCTGAGAAGAACTGCTGGGTCTACAGCACCAAGTTAAACCAGAGTTGCCATAGATAATCTAAAAAATTACCATTAAGGAATTTCTCTTTGAAGCCAAGAATGATAAATGATCTAGGAATTATAAACTAAGGATGAGCGAATTAGGTTAACAGTCCTGATCCAAAAACTTAGTCTACTGAGCACAAATGCCTGAGAGTACATATGCACATGTATTAACTGGACTGCCCCCAAAAGCAGAAAACTTTGAGATCTTTATTAGATCACATTTACAGCTATAAGCTGACTTAGTTACATGAAACAATGCTTTGATAGAATACTTATTATTATTATACTGTGCATTTTAAGTTTATATGGACAGAGTAAAAATAATTAGGGTAAGTTGTCACCAGATGGATCTTGTTCATGTCTTATTCATGGTCTTACAGCCAACTTTATAAGCTTAAACCCAAATCAGAATCTCAGGGTCCTGGGATCGAGCCCTGCACTGGGCTCCCCACTTGGCACAGAGTCTGCTTGAGGATTCTCTCTCTCCCTCTGCTCATGCTCTCTCTCTAAAATAAATAAATAAATCTTTATTAGATCACATTTACAGCTATAAGCTGACTTAGTTACATGAAACAGAATAAGCTCACCCCTCCACACACGCATCCCAAACAAGAACACAAACACTTAACATTTCTTTCAAAGCTAGTATGCACAGACTATACCAGGAAATCAGATGTAATTGCGGGGAAGGGGGGCTTTTTACTTCCCACCATATAGTTTTTTTTTTTTAATTGAAGGATAATTAACATACAGTGTTATATCACCTTACTGTGTTTTGTTTAACCTGAGATATTAAAACAACAACACAGACCAGGCACAGACTCAGACCTGCTTGGTAACCAACCCAAGGAGGGCTACCCAGCACTCTGACAGTTCTTTTGTCTCTGGTTCTTAAGAGTTCCCTTACTTTCTGTTTATTACCAGGGCTATGGAAAGCTTGTTGTGATTTAACAGGGAATATATACTAAAGTGTTCGTTGCTGGATTTTAAGAGATGGTCAAGTTAACTTAACCAGATTCATGCACCTGTAACCCAGGTGCTTAAAGGTTTGTTGAGTGGAGGGATAAAATTGCTTGGGGACAGAAACACACCAGGGAGCCACTCCGCACTGAGCACAGATCTCCAACAACACATGGCAACAAACCCAACTCAAAAGAACAGTTTTCAAGGGCACCCAGAAGCATACCTTTCCTTTCTACTCTTTTTAGAGAGCAGTTTCATAAAATCAAAATACCTTCAACATAATGTAGTAATAGCTTTATTAATGGAAATATATCCTTAGACACATTACACAGAGTGTGAACTATGTCTGAAGATGTAGGTTTCCATTTCTTATCCTACAAGCTTCCTCTTATTACTGGAGAAAGAGGGGAGTCATGATGTACTGGCCCTCTTGGTCCTCAAAGGAATCAGATGCAGGAAAGTGGAGCTCAAATGTGGCCAGGGACCGGACAGCAGCCCCAGCTCTGTTACACGCGTGACCGCAAACACCACTGGGGATGGGTGACACACCAAGCTCCAGGAAGGAGTTCTGAGGTCACCTCCTCTCTAGCACCCGCCTGGCCCTGAGACAACTACAACCCCGTTTGCACCTTAGTGCCTTTCAGGCCTGGGTGAATGTCCTGGAGGATGCTAATCAAAGCACTGTAGAAGCCACTGATACACATAACTAGAAAGAACACATATATTCTTCCATAACATTTTGCTCATAGCACTACATTTTTCATTGACATTTATAGGTCTTAACTGTTTTGTATTTTTAGGTCCTCTGTGTCAGAAAAATAAGTAACTGCTGTTAATGAATTAATCCCACTCTCTATACCATTCTAATTATTGGCAACAAGCTCCTAACCACCCATTTGCTAACACCTGTAGGTTACAATATCATGAGCCCTTAACATAAGCTCCTACCTAGTAGGTGGGGGGACAGAGAGGGAGGGAGGGAGGGAGAATGTGGTTGTAAGAGTGGCAATAACAACCATATGCATTAGATATGTGTCATAAAACTTGAAAACGATAGTTCAAAAGAAAAAACAGGAAGTATAAACTTGTTATTAAGATTCTTATTAATTTTGTGTCTACAAAAGTCATAGTATCAGTCTAGCCCCGACACAGCCATTTAGGACCTTACTTTGCTCCCTGCAGTCAGAGTGTAAGGTGCTAAGAGGACAAGCAAAGCGTCAGGAGAGGTGATGCTAGTGGACAGATACCCTTTTGTTCAGCGAGCACCGAACTTAAATTTTGAAAAGCGCTCTATAAATGGGGACACCTAAAAAAAACCAAAACGATCTCCTAAAAATAAGGCAGAGAGTCCCTGAAAATGCAAGTTTTCAGAACTAGCACTAATCAAAATAATCTAATCATCTAATAAAATCCATAATAAAAAGGTCCTTTCATGTAACAGGCACAGAAAAGACAGCCACCATGAAATCAAGCCTCCTTTATAGCGAAAAGAAATGTGGTAAAGGGGAGGGACAAAGCTCTGGACAGCAACATCGGTTCCGCCAGGAAAGCGTGGCAGGTGCATAACCCTGCCCATGTCCTCATCAATAACACAAGGACAACCAACCCGAGGTGCTGAGAAGGTTAAATGAAGCGTATCCTACATTAAGCAGTGCACCCAGAGCACAGGACCCCCAACACATGAGAGCAAGTCATCCGAGGTGACAGGAATCAGAAGACTACGTGTGGAAGCATACAGCTCACAGAACTGAGCTCACAACTGCAATAAAATTATCCTGTTGTTGTAATCCAAGGATAGGTCTGTTCCACAGAACATGCCTTCTATTGTGTGACTTTTGTGACTCACTGAAAACATCACAAAAGAGAAATTATTAAGGAAAGTGTAACAAGACACTGCCCAGTCACCAAATCAAACACCTTACCATAAACAAGACTTCAAGAAATCGCATCAGTAAAAATATGTACAAATGTACTTGAACTCTGGCACTAGTCTGGGAGCACTCTAACAAATGATTCGCTAGTGAGTAAGCCCCGAATGATGTGAGCACATAACATACTATTACCATCGCAGGTAATTAGCATTTACCTACTGCTTATTTGGCAATTGCTATTTTAAGCGTTTTACATGTATTTACTTATGTAATTCTTGCAAAACCCTGGGAGGTAAATCCTATCTACCATCCCCTTTTTACACAGAAGGAACTGAGGCAGTCCTAGCATAAACCAAGGCAACCTAATTCCAAAGTCTATGCTTCCCACCTTCAGGCTGATGGCCTTAAATTTTAAGTCAATGTATGAACAGTGAAAGAATTCTACCATATCCCCAAATTAAAAAAAAAAAAAAAAGGCAGGTTACACAGAAACATGTATGATATGTACAGACACTCTGTAGGGGGAAACTCTATAGACAGTGACCGGTGGGGCCTGGCTGCTCGGCGGGGCAGGTGGGTAGCAGTGGGTAGCTTACCTTCCAAGGGCTGCTGTGGGGAGTAATTGATGTGTGTGGGTGTAAAGCATTCTGGTGCCTGGCACCTGCTGAGACTGAACTTAGGTCAGTCACTGTTACATATGAATAAGGAGATCATCGGGAAGAACGATCAAGGAAACAAAGAGTGGTTTGGGTCTGATTCAGAGTTTACAGAGTTTCCCCATCCCTGCTGTAACTTACTTTACTGCTTGAATTTTCTATGTAAGTATGGCCTTTTTTTTTTAATTAAAAAAAAATCAAAGCTATTTATATCTGAGGGAGGAATAAAAGTCTCACTTTGGATAAGGAGCATATTTTGAGATAAGAGGAGTCAGGAAAGAAACTGAATAAGGCTTCTAGATGAAATTTTTGCATTAAAAAATAAGTGTAATTTTGAAGGATATTGAAAACAGTGAAGGGTACAAGGAACAGTGACTAGTACAATACAAAATAAGGAAATGGGACCAGCTGATTTGTGAAACAGACAAGTATTTAGATGAACAGATAGAAACCTGTATTTTTAAATCATGCAATTTCACCAGAGAGGTGGTCTTTTTAAAAAATTTTATTTTAAATTCCAGTATAGTTAACATACACTGTAATATTACTTTCAGGTGAATTACTTTCAGTGATTCAACACTTCCATACATCACCCAGTGCTCATCACAAGTGCCCTTCTTAATCCCCATCACCTCTTTCACCATCAGTTTGTTCTCTACAGTTAAGGGTCTGTTTCTTGGTTTGTCTTTTTTTTCCCCTTTGTTGGTTTGTCTTGTTTCTTAAAATCTACATATGAGTAAAATCATACAGTATTTGGCTTTCTCTGATTTATTTTGCTTTAGCATAATACTCTCTAGCTCCGTCTATGTTGTTGCAAATGGCAAGATCTCATTCTTTTTTATGGCCAAGTAATATTCCATTGTGTGTGTGTGTGTGTATGTGTGTGTGTGTGTGTGTGTGTGTGTATATATATATATATATATATACACACCACATCTTCTTAATCCACTCCTCAGTCGATGGACACTTGGGCTGTTTCCATAATTTGGCTATTATAGATAATGCTGCTATAAACATCGGGGTACATGTATCCCTCTGAATTAGTATTTTTGAATTTTTCAGATAAATACCCAGTAGTGCGATTACTGGATACTGGATTGCAGCGTAGTTCTACTTTTGAGGAACATCCATACTGTTTTTCCACAGTGGCTGCACCAGTTTGCATTCCCACCAACAGAGCATGTGGGGTCCTTTCTCTCCACGTCCTCACCAACATCTGTTAATTTTTTTTCCAACTCAGTAGACTTCTCCAGGGTGGCTGAGAAAGGAACTGCCAAGAATTTAGCACCACATGAAAGCATGGAGGAACGCTATGGACAAAAAATATCATGACTATACTTGTCAGAAAAGGTTTAGAGTTTCTCTTTCAAACTATAATGAGGAAATACCTGAAAATTAAACAACTTCTTGACTTTTCCAACTGGTGTGAAAGGCATGTCAAATTTTCACCTTCCCCCAAACTGAGCTCCTGATGCTCCCCGGACCTCCATCGACCCCAGCTGCAACCTCCAAGCTCCCAACTTGGTCACCAATTCCTCTTCTGGTTGGTGCCATCCTCGGCTCTTTTCTTTCACAACACTTCCAGTCTTTCCATGATCCAAGCCATTGTTCATGGCCATCATCCTGGTCCATGTTACCACCTGTCACCTTGGCAGGTGAAAGCTTGTTCCATTCAGCTCAACATTCCCATGGCCATCATCCTGGTCCATGTTACCACCTGTCTTCCTGCTTCTGCCCTTGAGACTCTTCAGGTTACAGAGCTTAAGTCCTCTAATGGCTCCCCTCACTCTTCTCCTGACACCAGGTGGCTCTCGGCTCCTCCCACACATCAGGCATTTTCTCTCTCAGGGATTTTGCACTTGCTGTTGTCTCTCTGTAGAGTCCTGTCCTTGAATATCTGATGGTTAACTGCCTCACTTCCTTCAGATCTTTACTCAAAAGTTACTTTCTCAGTGAGTTTAATACCCCAGCTATGCTACCTAAAATTTCAAGCTCTATCTCAACCCTTCATAACCCCCATTTGCTTTATTTTTTTTCCTTAGCATTTATCATGACCTGACATACCACATATTTTAGTTTATAACCTTGTTGGTTGCTTATCTCCTCTACAGAAGGCAAGAATTTTTATTTGGTTCATTGCTATACCCTGATGCTCTCTGTATATGTTTGTGAGCACACAGGATGTGTGCTCACGGAGCATGTGAGATTCCTATGCCCTATATGAATAATGTGGTTCAGATCTCAGTACTTTTAATCAGTCAGACATTAAATTGTAACTCTCTTCTTCTAACTGCCTAAGATAAGCATGTGGCCCAGGCCCAACCTGTCCTTCTTAGCAACAAATGGACAAGGCATAAAAGCTATGTCTCAACAGGAGACACTCCAATACTGAACTTGACTATGATGAAACAAGGGTTCTACAACTTGGCAACTTTGCACACTGAGAGTTATATTTTTCTAACCGCAGGGGGGACTCATTAAATCAATTCCATTGATGACCTTTTATAAAATGAACCAGAATAGAACAGAGTATGTTATACACAGAGAGGTTAATGTTCTTTGAAACTTTACATTTTATATACTTACATATGTGTATAGTGGATTGTGATATATAGTTCTTTTTTTTTTTAAAGATTTTATTTATTTGACAGAGAGAGACACTGCGAGAGCAGGAACACAAGCAGGAGGAGTGGGAGAGGGAGAAGCAGGCATCCCTTGGAGCAGGGAGCCCGATATGGGACTCCATCCCAGGACCCTGGGCTCATGACCTGAGCCTAAGGCGGACGCTTAATGACTGAGCCACCCAGGCACCCCTGTGACATATAGTTCTAACTGTGGTTTGTGGTCAAGAAAACTTTTGAGAAGAAGGGTCCAGAAATAACTTTCAGAGGGGTTTGTGACTTCTCTGACTCTATCCCAAAGGGGGACAAAATCATTGTGGGTGCCTCAGACATACCCACCTGCTACATACACCCTGCGCGTAAACAGATCTGGGGGGTGATGCCCTCTTGGAACGGAGTCTTCCCTGTTCTGCCACTGAGAGGCCAAACTTACCTTTTCAGCAGATACATGCTGAATGGAACAAGCTTTTTCACCTGCCAATCTTGGAACTACTTTTCTACTCACAAAGGGCCATGAGAGCGCTTGGCATTTTATCCCAGGTGACTCAGCTTCTCACCACTTGAGAATACTTACCATGCTGGAAGACTTGGTGTATTTATTCTCTCTCTAAAACACTTCTAAAACGAGAGCACACACACAGAGCTCCCAGCTGAGTATGGGCCCATGTCACCTCTTCAATGGAAATGATTCACTGGGGGCCTATGGGGTACACAGAGTTCTCTGCAATGGGAAGAACTTTCACATTAAAACTGTGAGATCTGGTGAAATATCAAATTGGATAAAATCACATAAATAGGATGGTGGGAACTGGGGATGCTGAGTTTTTAAAGAAAACTGGCATAATGAGGAAAAATGTCTTGCAGAAGATGAGCTGTGAGCTACACCCTGCAAGATGGTAGTCACTTGGAATAAACAGAGGCCAAGTGGCAATCCCAGTGAGGAGAACCAGAAATAAATCTGCTCAAATGTGTATCAAGGGTCTTCTGTAGCAAGGGTAAAACACCCTACTTGCTGGCTAGAAGAACTGGGCTACAGGTCAGGCAGAGCTCTGCTCTCCAGTGGCCCTGCTGGAGGAGGCCATGTGCAGAGAGTGGGCTGCAACCAAGGGAGACACTTCAGGGGGCACACTGGGAACAGAGACACCTTGCACTGAGAATCAGGAAAACGCATTCCCAGCAGGTGCCCATCTGTGCTGAGTTAAAAAAAAAAAAAAAAAAAGGTGGGAGAAGGATTCCAAGGAGAAGAAACCAGGTGTGCAAAGAAAGGCACAGGAGTGAGCAAGGGTTCTGAGAACCGCACGCTGCTCTGTTCTGCACCTGTGCATGCTGTGGGGTGGTGGTGGTGGGGGACAGGCCTGTGTGGCTGGCTCAGGGGACAAACCTTGAAGGGCAAGTGTGCCAGGCAGAAGAGGCTGGACTTTATAAGCAGAAGTGATAGTTGCCTTAAAAAAAAAAAAAAATGCTTCTGGAAGGAATATAGATATTGGAAGGAGAAAGGCAAGAGGCAGAGAGTCAATGCTATAATCTAGAAGGACTCGAAACAAGAAAGTAATCAGGCTGATTAGACAAATGATTCAAGCGATCCTCTGGTACTACACAGGGGCAGGGGGATTGGATATGGACGGACCTGGATCAGTAACATGCGATTTGGTTGCTTTGGAGGCTTTGATGCTGGAAGCCTGGATTCAGATGCAGGCTCTGCCACTTAACAACTGGCTCTGGATAAATCATATCACCCTTTCTTAACCTCTCTTTACAGAGGAGAATAAAAGTACCCATCCTCAGGGCTGCTATGAAGTTTGAATGAGGTAATGATTTTAAAATATGAAGCAGTACCTGACATACAGTAAGTGCTCAGCAATGGTTATTTACAATTATTGTCATCAGTTACATGGAAGAAATGCAGGGGGAGCCTTACTGTGCCAAAATGCAAGGAAAACTCAAAGACTAATGAGGGGGTGTGGGCAGATGTCAAAAGAACAAAGGAACCCACTAGAAACAGTTCCTGCTGGCTGAAAATTGGGGCAATCCAAACAAAAAAGAATGACTGTATCAGAATCATTGAGTAAAAATTCAGAGCCCACAATGAGACCCACAAGAAATTTTAAGCCTGCACTTATTATCAATGAAGCTAACTTTTACACCAAATCTAAACTTGGAAAGTTGGTAAAAGAGAATTAAGCCTTGCCTTTTCCAGGAGGAACCGTAGTTCACCCCTGTTGAGAGAAAGCTCTTCTTTACAAAATAATTCTACCTACTCAATATAGAAGAAATGACAGGATTAGAAAGTCATTATATTGCAATACCCACTGAAGATTCAGCAAGGACCATCAGTGGATGCCAAATTCACAGGCTGAAACATTAATGGAAATGGGATTTCTGCCTGGTGCCAAGTATGTTCCTGCCAGGTTATGTACTAAGAACAGAGGGGAATGCATCCCTTTCTCCTTGGCGACACCACTAGCTAAGCTATCAAGGTCAGCACCCACCAGCGGGACAACCTGTCACTGGGGGCCTGGTAACGGGATGTGACAGCACAGAGTAGCTAGCCTGTAACCCAAACTTCCAATTTACAGAAAACACAAGAGGTAGAGAAATGAGTTACAAAATACCAATAGGGAACAATCAGATAAATCCAAGAGGCAAGACATTCAACAAGAAACTGGCCTGAGCACCTCAAAAAGTCAACGTAAAAGCAAACAAATAAAAATTAGGGGGACTGTTCTAGAAAAGGGTATAAAATAGCACCCTGTGTTCGTTAGTATCCCTATCACCACAGCTTAAGTCTAACATTTCAGTTGCTGGCGGGTGGTTTCAGCACCATCAACCCCGCTATCAAACCATTCTCTACATTTGACTGTTAAGTCTCTGACGGTTAAATATGAAGACTGATGGCTGCGGGGTTCTACTGAAACAAGGCTGAGAAAGCCCGACTATATGCAGAGCCACATTCCCAGGCCTGTCGGTATCAGTGACTGTCCAGAGGGAGGTGGATGCAAAGCATCAGTAAAGGCAGTGAAGAGTTAAACAGGGATTATAGTTTCCTGCTTGGTCCTGGGGGTGGGGAGTGCAAGCAAACGATACCTGTGTTTCTACCTTCTCAAAGACCCCTTAGCAAGAGACAATCCCCAGACTCTAGCTTCCTGCACCCACAAGACAGGAGGAAGTGCCGTGAATCTTGCCTGCCACGATGAAGGCAATGCAAAGGCTCACTCCAACCACAGGAAGAGCCTAAACCCTTCCAAGAGCAGAGCCCCTACAACATGGTGAAGTGCTCACACTTCGGAGAAAAACCTTCAGCGACACCAACACTGACAGCTAATAATCATCGTGCACTTCATGTATCTGTGTGCAAACACTGCGTTAGGTCTTGAATCACCTCCAAGGAGTCCTACAATCCTGTTAATATCCATTTCTTAGGAAAGTAATAGCACCAAGAAGCTGGGTGACTTGCCTAACATTACAGAATCAGCAACTGAGCTCACAGGTGCTCCGCCCAGATTACCTTCTACCAAACATGATGTCCTCAGGCTTTGAAAGTGAACCACAAGTCCTCTGTAAGAACTATGCCCACCCATCCAAATGATGTGACACCCATCACTGTCACTCATGGAGTTATGTCCCCCAAAGGAATGTCAGCATTTTGAGTCCATGAGCAGACAGTGCCAGCTGCATGAAATCTGTAAGGGCCCCAAGATTAAATCACAAAACCTAGTCAGTCAAGTCTTCACTAGCCAAAGATCCTAGTACACAGCTGATCTTAACAAGTCACTGTGACACTGCTTGATTCCTATTACTTTTCCCCCAGTAATCATAAGCTTTTTTCCCCACCAATCAGCAGGATTTTCTAGTCATTCAATTAAGAACTCTGTATTGCCTGTTAATGCAAATTACTCCTTTTTCAAACATTTTAACTCTTGATAATCTTTTACTAAGTATCCAAATTACTTGTATCTCTTCCACTCCTTTTTCCCAGATAGAGAACTATTTACCTCATTTACCAGTCAGCATTTCATCAACGTAGCTAAATTCCAGTGTGTGATTTTCACCTTTCAATTATCAAATGACATATTTCTACTTCCTAATCTATGCTGTCGTCACGAAATTATATTCATTGTTCTTACTGAACACCATTATAAACTGAGAGCTACAGCAGAATTTTTATAAGGAAAGGAATAAGGAACTCCATGAATACTTTTAAAATTGATATTTGCCGAGCAAAAGCAATTACTGTTTTAAGTGGTCCCAAGACCAATTAATGGGAAAATGAAACCACATTGAGTTTCCTATCATAGCCTTCACTAAAATATAAACTTTTCTGTTAACTGGCAAAAGATTGACAAACTGAACTTTTAAATAAAATATACAATAGCAATTGTGAGAAGTACTAAATGCTACATCTCTTCAACTACACCTCAACTAGAATAAGGGCAGAGATTTCTCTATTTAAAACCTAGCTTATATCACTAGTGTCTAGAACAAAAACACTCAGTAATAATCTGCTAAATTAATCAAGGGAATTAATCACAATAATGGCACTAGACTTATGCATTATTGTAAGGACTCAATAAGCTAATACTAAAAAAAGGCTACCAGTTATAATTATATGAACTACTGATAAGGCCTTTTCACTATTAATATTCCTTCTACCCACACAGTCTTATGAAGTAGGTTGAACATGTACTATTTTTACCAATTTATTCATGAGAACACGGGTTCCAGAGTTAAATGACAGACCTGTCGTCACCCAGTTGGACTAGCATGTTTCGTGCCTGCATCCCCAGTCCTATGTATCCTTTTTCCTTGCCTTTTTTTTTTTAAGAATTTTATTTTTAAGTAATCTCTGCCCACCGTAGGGCTTGAACTCACAACCTGGAGATCAAGGGCTGCAAGCTCTACCGACTGAGCTAGCTGGGTGCCCCCCTCCCCACTTTCCTTGCTTTTGTAGCACCCTATCTCTCCATCATGGCATGTTTTTCTTCCTGATCCTGTGGGGTCTACATGTGAGCTTTATGAGGGCAGGGAGTCCACCTGTTTTGTATCTTGCCGTATCCCTTTAACTTTTAAGTGTTGGGGATTTAGCAGGTGCAAAATCATTCGAATTACCTAACTGATTAAACTCAGTGGGAGGGACTTTGTTCCGGCATGATCGATTTTACCATTTGGGGGAAATTTTATATTAAAAATAACAAATAAATTAAATGGACGAAGTTCTCTGAACAGTGAAGTTTATGTCCAAAAGCACTGATGTGAGAAAGAAAATAAGAACACTTATTTAAATGACTGCTCCAAATAAATGAGTAACATACCATGCAGAGAGCACTTAAGATTGTTGAGAACCTTTGAAAAAAACATACTGCATAAGTATCATGCTGCTCAGTACTGACCTTTCTGTAGCTTCCTATTTATAATTTTGTTACCCTCAAAAAGCACTTGTACTTGACAGATAATCACTAATATACGCTTCCAATGAAGACTCATTTTGTCAAAAATCAGTGTTATCTGTTTTAGTAATTGGCCTATCACTTCACATTTTAAAAAAAGCTTCAACACTATTACAAAGCCCCCTCACCCATAAAGTTGTGCTTTATCCAATTGTTGATTTTAAGAAATACCAATACTTGGCTAGGGGAATTCAAAGAAAAGATTAAGAGTAAGTCAAACAGAGTTTTATCTAGATGACCCCAAATAATCAGGACATTCTGAAATAAGACCACTTTTCCGGACACCTGGGTGGCTTACTTGGTTAAGAATCTGCCTTCAGCTTAGGTCATGATCCCGGGGTCCCAGGATCGAGTCCCACATCAGGCTCCTTGTTCAGTGGGGAGCCTGCTTCTCCCCCTGCTTCTGCTCTCTCTCTGACAAATACATAAAATCTTAAAAAAAAAAAAAAAAGACTTTTCTAAGGTAAACATGGTTAAATTTAAAATTTGATCAATAAAAATATGGACACAATACGTTAATGACAACTAGGGCCTAACACATTTAAGTACTATCTTTTTAATATCTGAGGTTACAAAGAAATGTTGGGGAAAACCAGTCAAATCCTAACAAAGTAAACAATAAGCTTCAGATATCCTATATGCAATAATCTTCTGCCCCTTGCCCTAAGGGGTTTCAGAGAGAAGCCTCAAAGTAACTGTCTCAAACTGTCACCCACACAATTGAGGCTTAAGACCCTCAACACGTAGTGCATCCTAAAAATCAAATAAAAGTGAAAACACAAACCATTGGGAAGATATAAATAGCCACAACCAAAGCTGTCCTGGGCTATTTATATACGCTCCAAGAAGAATTCTCCTCCTGATCAAAATATTTGCCTTTTCATTGACTTGAATGAAAAATTCAGGCCAGCCACTCATGATGCAAATGCTTTCCTGCCGGGAAGACCTTCATTGTTATCATCCTAAACAAGAAGCTGCACATTGTTCTTACATGCCTGCTCATTTATGCATTTGTCCAAAGAGAGAATATTCTCAAAATCTAACAGGAGGCATTAATCTAGCTCTAAGTACTAGCAACTGATTTCAAACTGATGGTTTAAGAAAGGATACCATAGATAATTCTGGCTATTTAAACATTTTCACAAAACTCTCCAATTTCTGTAAGAATTTGCCAGTAGGAAAAAAATTAAAGCATCAAAGAATCAATTTGCTATACTCACACTTTACCATAAAGTTCGTTTTATTCATTAAACAAATATTGAGTGCCTACTATTTGTCAGATGCTGTTCGAAACTGTGGAGTATCATACACCTCCTACTCCCAGACAAAAAAATCCTATCTTATACAGATTGCTTTCTTCCTGGAGAAAGCCTACTGAATTTAGAAGCATATTAGGTAATCATGGTTGAATTTTATGAAACTTTAATACTGGTAAGCAACAGCATAAACAAGTAACGGAAATTTGCAGTTCCAACACTGGTTGTTAACCAGACTCTTACCAGAACTTAATTCAAAGTGTGAGACATGTCCCACTGGCACAGACTCTCAGGAAAGCTTGAGCAGATATTCCCTAACCATCCTGACAGCAATCCTGACTTGCGGAAAAAACTCAAGAACTCCTGCTGACAGCCCTGTGCTATCCCCACAGGGCTGGAGGCTTGCAGCATTTTCCAGCTCATTGTTGAGCCCTATCCTGCACGTGGAAAGACACAGCTACTATTACATTTTAAGATAAAGCAGCAGTTAACATTTAAGGGTGCTCATCTGCTCTAAAGCACAATTTTTAAAGTCTGAAATTAATAATCAGCACACTGATTAATCTTGGGGAAAGCTGAAGTTTTAAAGGCAGAACTTGATAGGTACAATGAGCTACGTGAAGTGACTACACAAATCCTACTTTGATTCACTCTTAACTTTCAGCTCATGACAAGCGAACAATGGAAAGATCCTTACTTTGAACTTTATACCTATAATCATCATCACTAAACAGCTGCCGGGAGTTTCAGGTGTCAGGTTGAGAATACGGGAGGGATTTGAGACGTAGAACTTGCTATCACAAGATTGCTTAGTCTAGAGAAAAATGGAATCAAAAAGCAACAGACATAATTTCAACTCAAAGGTGTACGATAACAGCCCTCCTGGCCGATGGAAGAGTATGAAGAGGATGTCCAGGTCCATGGAACAGGGCACAGGTAACTACAACATCTGGGTGGTTTCAGACTGTGACACTGGAGGGGGATGGGAGGTGAGACTGAAGACAGGCTGATAAGGGCCCCAAGTTCCCACATGCCAATGTTTCCCCAAGCCGTCCTGAATCTAAGTCTCTGGGACAGGAACCAGACATCTGCAATTACCCTCACACACTCAAGATTCTGGTGCACACAATCACTGCAAGACCATGAGTGACATCCGTGGGTAGTCAATGCTAGGTTTCTAAGCATGGAATAGACGTGACTGGGCTTGGGTCTTGTTAGCTTGCACGGCTGGGTTGTATAAAAGTAACGTGCGGAATAGTGGACCTTTTTAGGAAGCTACTCTGCTGACCAAATTGGGAAAAGGAAAGAGAAGAGCCATCCAAGTTATAAAAAAGCGCAATTTATGTATTGAAATAGGAGAGCCATATGTTCTGGTTTGCCTAAGACAGTCTTGGCTTACGCCTGTCTCAATGTCCAATCTGGTTTCGCATGTGTCCATTTTTCATCTTTCATTAAGTATTACGGCTCACCATCACCTTAAAATAATCCAGTTCCAGTTCAATATACCTCTATTTTCTGTATCTTGCTTCTGCTACAATCTCGTCTAGTAGAGTGCAAGACACACGGGCAGTGAACAGACTTCCCATTTTACCATATGCTGCACGTCAAAGTCAACCAGCAGTAAACCACCTATTTTCCAGACTCTTTTCTGGGTCTACAGTTACTGCTTCCTTTAAAGCATATGAGCACTCACGGATGGAACAAGGCATGCTACTGTCATGACTCCTGTACATGAAGTCTGTGGGAAGGAGTTACATACAGACAGTAAGTTTGGTACTTATTACAGTGATTCTGGCATTCACTAAATGGTGTAAATAATTTTTTATTTTATTGCTTTGATGACTTGTATTTTGCAATAAGCCATTTTATTAGCAACGAACTAAAAATTTAAATATAGATTTAATAAAAACATCTAAGTATTTCATTGCCACTTAAGAAAGTTCATGATGAACGTGTGATTTGCAAATGTGTGCCCATATCTGTCATGCTCCATGGAACCAAACTGGGTGCTCAACAAACATGTGCAGACATATGCTCAACAAGCAATAGCATCCACGTGGGAAGCTACCTGGTTTTTTTATTTAAAACAGAGTGCCCAAAGGGAGTTAATTCAGGAGTACAGCTACAGAAGAACTTCCATTTATGCAATTACAGAAAGCGTGCTTCTTTCTGAAGCATGACTTTTCATTTAGATCAAATAAGTATTCTAATTAACTGTCCTCATTTTTTCCCTAAATTTTCTCCTGGACATAAAAAAATCGACAGAACACTGGCTCATTTAAAAGCCATGGGAGGACTTTACAAGTAGTTAGTACCAGTTTTCACACAGAAAACCAATTTCCTTAGTGGTTCTATTTTTTTTTTTTTTTTAAATCCAATTCATGGAACAAAGTTTAGCAGTGTGTGGCCTGCAGGCCAAATCCAGCCTGCCACTTCTTTTGTCATAGCCTGCAAGATAAAGATTTTTTTTTTCAGTTCTCAGTGGTTGGAAAAAGGTCAAAAGAGGAGTAATAATTTGTGGTATGTGAAAATTATAGGAAATTCACATTCCGAGGTACATAAATAAAGTCTTATTGAGACACGGTTGTGCTCATTTGTTTATATATCGTCTCTAGCTCCTTTCAGATTACAGCTGCGGAACTGAGTAGCTACAGCAGACCTCGGCCCTACAAATATGAAAGGTTTACTATCTGGCCCTATACAGAAGAAAAAGTTTGCTGAATTTTACCTAAACAACTGATATTATTGTGAACAATACTGTAAAAGCTCAACGTACAACACTTTGATTTTAATATGAATACATATTTTTATATATACACAGTGAAAACAAATTTCTAAAAGGCTGAAGTTGAATTCAAAAATACTTCACCATGGCACTGTGCATTCTCTTTTTGCTGCCCACTTGCTTAAGCCTTTAAGAAACTACCTTGAAAATCAATCTGGTATTACAAAAATGACTTAAGACTTTTTTTTGGTGAGAATACAAAATTTTGGTTGCATTATGCTCAAAATAGCTGGATATCTTTGGTCAAAAACTTTACCAAACAGAATTTTTTTTAAGTCAGCTTCTGAAGATTTTGGCAAACTGCAATTATTGAGCAAAACTTGCAAATAAGACAATGAAATTAATCCCTAATTAAAAAAAGCAAGGGATTAAAAATATCAGACATTCAGAGCTTAAGAAGGTGTATAATAATTTTGAAATTCATAGAGTGCTTTGGAATATATCAATTTATATAAAGAATCATTTTATAGAGCTCTCATTTTTAATTAAATTTATATTCTGTAAAAAGAAATGGAACAGAGTAAAAATTTTGTATCTAAATTTCACAAATACAATCAAAATAATCAGAGGCCATTTATTTGACAATTTTTATCTCATAAAATTATTTGCTGAACAGAGGTATTCTTTTTTTAAATTTTTTATTGTTATGTTAGTCACCATACATTACATCATTAGTTTTTGATGTAGTGTTCCATGATTCATTGTTTGTGCATAACACCCAGTGCTCCTTGCAGAACGTGCCCTCTTTAATACCCATCACCAGGCTAACCCATCCTCCCACCCTCCTCCCCTCTAGAACCCTCAGTTTGTTTTTCAGAGTCCACCGTCTCTCATGTGAACAGAGGTATTCTGAATGGAGGTAAAAATAACTGTTCTTGTGAAAGTATTTGAGCTGAAATATTTCTCATTTCAGTTTTTAAAAAAAGACTGAAAGTATCCTTCCTTCAGCACAAGTTGCTCTGAACTTACTAGCTACCTTAGTACCCAAAGAGTATTATTCAATTAAAAAAAAAAAAGTATGGCACATGGAAAATAAACTCAAAATGTTGGCAATCTCAAACTTATTACCAAAAAAACAAAACTCTGAAGAAGTTTGCAGGCCGTATTATGAGAATTTTGGAAATAAAATCATGCTGGTGAAAAATAACCTTCAGAATAACATCAGTAACACAGTACATGATAAAAGTATGTGAGACTATACCAAGAATAATTACTAACTCTTATAATATTCGAATGATCAATTTAGTTATTAAACTAATGAAAGTTTACTTCAGATAATTTTATTTTTGAAAATAGTTTTTTAAATAGAACTATTTCACAGGTCTACCAATACAATAAATTTGGTCAAAAATATTTAGATGATTATATAACGATTTCTAGTCCCCCTTTTCCTCTCACGCACCTCCAGCTGAACGATAAATTATACAGTTGCTCTAATTATAAAAGTCTGTGAGAAGTCAAATTGGTAAAATAAAATTAACCGCCAATTTATATTCCAGAACATGTGGCGGTGCCTGCTCAGTGCACGCCTCCCAGAATGGCTCAGCTACCTGATCTGGATCCTGATCCACTCAACAAGGAAACGTCAAGACACTGGGGATAGAGAGGTGAACAAGCCGGATGTGGGCAGATGTGTGAGCAAGCACACGCACACACCCACGCCCCCCACTCCATGCCAGGGGCACCGTAACACAAACCCCATTTGTTCCGGCAGGCTTCCTGGTTTCCAGCTCTAGTCATACACCCAGGACAAGGTCTACAACCTCCCAGGGCCGTCTCTAGCAAGGAGCCAGGAGCAGAGAAGGTGCTCCCCTTCTGTTCTTCACCTTGCTCCCCACATCCAGCGCTAGCACCTTCTCAGGTGGCATCCCAAGCTTCTCTCTCTCAGGTACACCAACGACCAAACCCGCCCTGAAGTCACTAAGGGTAGTTCTTGCTGCCTTCCATCTTTTGCGTAACATACGTACAACTTATTTTTTCCCTGCTGCAAGGTGGTGTGCAGAGAAAAAAGCCCCTTATCATTAATAGATTTAAAAAATTTTCTCAATGGGAAGCCCTTTAAAAGGCTTGTAAAGAACAAACTGTACTGCAGAAACAGGAGGAGACAGTGAGAGCCATGCTCCGTAGTGAATGTGCAACAAGTGATATCACAGGAAAAGGGAAGCAGAAGGCACAATTCCTAGGATTCTTGAGGGAGATATACAAATGAGAGGAAAAAAAAAAGGAAACTAAATCAAACTGGGAATTTATTACACTGGTTTATCACACCAACCCCTCGGGGCGGGGGGGGGGGTACATGTATAAAATAAATTCACTAAAACCTCCTTTTGGTTCCATAGTATTCTTTTCTACTTTACATAGTTATGGGCAGCATTTGTAGCAGACTTGGAAACCTAAGCCTATGAATAACATCGATTTATAAGTTCCCAGATCCAGGGGCGCCGGGGTGGCTCAGTCAGTTAAGCATCCGACTCTTGATTTCGGCTCAGGTCATGATCTCAGGGTCGTGAGATCGAGCCCTGTGTTGGGCTCTACACTGGGTGTAGAGCCTGCTTATGATTCTCTTTCCCCCACCTCCTTCACCCCTCCTGCCTCCCTCTTTAAAAAAAGTTCCCAGATTCAAAAGCACCAATTTAAAAAAGTTTCAGACCACAAAGCATGCATGAGTCGTTAAGTGTGAGTAAAGGTGGCTGTTGCACATATATTAATAGTGCAGTCTGATCTAGAACGCAGCAGGGGCTGATGAAACAAAATAGTCAGTGCCATCCAAGTTCCATATGTATGGTAGGGAAGTACATCCCAGAGCATAATATATGTCCTGCGGAGGCTACCCAAGATAATTTCTAGGTGGCATAAGGATGACCATTTCAATTTATTAACATTATATTTCAATGTGTATCAGAAAGGCCCTACCTAGCGCCAACATAAATTTAAAGGGGTAATGTGGTCCCACCTTATATGGACCCTTGCACTGTAGAGATGCTGCTCGCACACACCTTGAACATTTAAAATCTTGAGTGACTTTCCACCATAACCATTCAGAAGTATAGACAGGCTCGAGAAAATGGCAGAGTAGGCAGCTCTGACTTTTCATCCCCCCATAGAAATAAAAAACAAGCAGAAACTATTAAAACCAACTTTGTCAGAACTCTGGAAAGAAGGCAAAGGCTTACAGCAATTAAGTGAACACACACCGAATAATGAAAAAGGTAACTTCAAAACAGAAAGCTCTGTGGTGTTTTCACCTGGTCTTGCCCCACCCTCTCCCCAGCATGGCAGCAGTTTTAACAAAGGCAGCTTGCATTCCTGGTGTGGGTCCCCGGTTCCTGATTCTAGACAGAGCAGAGCAGACTTTCCTCACAAATTATCATGTAGGTATGGTCTAATCTGAGAGGGTGGGCTGCCTAAAGGAGTGACACAAGAAGCTTGAACTTAGGCCAGAAAAGTGGTGGTCACTGCTCATAAACACTGCAAGGTAAACCAACAACCCCACAGAAACCCAGGACAAAAGTTTATGGTTGTGACACACAACAAACTCCCCCCTAAAGCGTAGAGAAAAAAAAGCTGGAGGAGAGAAATCAGGAAAGTCAAAAGCACTGTAAATGGGGAGACAGAAAGCCATGCACAGGCCCAAGGCAAGATGCATGCTCAGAAAGACCTAAGAAGACCTTTAACTTTCACTTCAGTGCAAACCTATTTAAGTGCTGAAGGAGGGCCCTGTCACAGAGCCAATACGCCAAGAGTAGGAGCGGTGGTGCTTTGTCTGAAAAACAAAGCTCTCTGGTAAAGGTACGTACATAAACCAGTATTACTGTATTTTGGGGCTGTAAAGTCTACTTTTTATTTCACACATGATTTAAAAGATACATGCAAAAAAACCCAACTATATATCTATTACTAGAGACACAATGAATAAAAATATAATTCATAACATCAACATAAAGGGGGCTGAGGAAGGTGCACAGAGGCAGACATTTGCATGTTATGGAAGTTGGTAACAAATCAAGCTATATTGTTATAAATTTAGAATGTTAAATGTAATCCTTGTGATAAACACAAAGAAAATACCTAAAAAGCACATACACAAAAGGAAATGAGAAGAGTATCAAAATCATTCACTACAAAAACAATTAACTAATCACAAAGCAATAATCAAGGAAATGAGGGACAAAAGAGGTGTAAGACATACAGAACACAGCAACATGGAAGAATTAAGTCCTTTCTTAGTATATATTTTACTGTAAATGAAACTTTCCTATCAAAAGGCAAAGACTGGCAAAATGGATATTAAAACATGATCCAACCATATATTATCTACAAGAAACTCACTTTAGATCCAAGGACACAAAGACTGAAAATGAAAAAAATAGGAAAAGATATTATATACAAATAGTAACCAGGTGGCTATAAAATATCAGATAAAATAGACTTTAAGTCAAAATTGTTCACAAGAGACTAAGGACATTGGCAAAAAGGGTAATTCATCAAAATGATACAACATTTATACACATATATGCATCAAACAACAGGGCATCAAAATACATGAAGCAAACATCAACAGAAGAAAGAGCTAGACAGTTCTACAACAACTGGAGACTTCAATACACCACTTTTCATAAAGAACATCCAGACACAAGATCAATAAGGAAACAGACTTGAACAACACTGTAAACCAACCAAACCTAAGAGACATTTATAGAACACCACCTAACAGCAAAACACACCTTCCTCTCAAGTGCATATGGAACATTCTCCAACACAGATCAGATACTAGACCTTAACACAAGTCTCAAATTTTAAAAGATCAAAGTCATACAAACGATCTCCTGGAATGAAGCTAGAAATCAAAAGCAAACGGTAAACTAGACGATTCACAAATATGTGGAAGAAGTTAAAACAAACAACAAAAAAATCACAAATTAGAAGTTACTCAGGAACAAATGAAAACAAAATCACAACATACAAAATGTATCAGATGCAGTGAATGCAGTACTTAGAAGTTTAGAGCTCTAAAAGCCTACACTAAAAAAGAAGGAAAATCTCAAATCAGTAACACCTAACTTTACAAAACTCTGAGAAACTGAAGAAGATTGAACTAAACCTGAAGGTAGCATAAGAATGAAAATAAAAAGATACCAGAGCAGAGATAAATAAAACGAACAGAAAAACAACAGAGAAAGACCAATAAAACCAAGAGTTGATTCTTTAAAAAGAGTCAATAAAATAAACCTTTAGTTGGACAAAAAAAAAAAAAAAAGATTCAAATAAATAGAATGCACTGTATTAAAATCAGAAATGAAAGTAGGGACATTACCACCAATCCTCCAGAAATCAAAAATATTTTAAGGGAAAACTATGGACAATTAAATACCAACAAATTGGATAACCTAGATGAAACAAAAAAAAAATTCCTAGAAACATACACAAATTACCTAAACTGCTCAAAAAGAAACAGAATATCTCAATCAACAGACCTATAACAAGAGACTGAATCAGCAATCAAAACCTCCCAACAAAGAGAAGTCCAAGACCAGGTGGCTTCACTACCAAACATTAAAGAAGAATTAGCAACAAACCTTCTCAAATTCTTCCCAAAAATAAAGAGGAAGCACTTTCTAACTCATTCTATGAGGCCTGCATTATCTGATTCCAAATCCAGATAAAGAAGAGAAGAAAAAAAAAGACTACAGGTCAATTTAATATCTCCTATGAATATAGATGCAAAAATCCTCAACAAAATAGATTATCAATATTCACAGTAGTTACGTTTTATGAAGTTGTCACAAATACTGAATTAATGAATACTGAACCACTGTTCCTTCAGAAGTATAAACACACACACATACCCTTCCCACAGATTATAATCTTAAATCCTAAAATGACTTTTCTTAACAGATTTTATTTTGCCAAAGAGAAAGCAAGGTTGAGAAGTGTTAAGTGACTGGCCTGAGACTACACAACCAAGTGCTGGAATTAGGATTCAAACTCCATCAAATGGCCCCAGAGTCAGAGCTTCTTGCATTATGTTGCACTTGCCCCTACTGTTTCCATCCTCCGGTCATCTCTGTGAGAGCTGAAATTAGAAGGCATTGTCTCCTTGGTCAATTTCAAATGGGAAGGTGCAAATGTAGGCATACCCATGAATAATCATGAAAATGCCCTATATTCATTTTGGGGTTACAAATAAAGCTTATCAGAATGTAGGAGAATTCACAAATGCAGAATCCACAAAGAAGAATTGATGGCACAAGCAAACTGAATCTAACAGCATATTAAAGGGATTATGTACCATGACCAACTGTGATTATCCCAGAAACACAAGGGTGGTTCAACATAGGAAAATCAATGTAATATGTCACATTAACAGAAGAAAAAACACATGATCATCTCAATCAATGCAGAAAAGACACTGACAAGATCCAATACCCCTTTCATGATAAAAAGCATTCAACAAACTAGAAATAGAAGGTAATTTCCTCAACATGATAAAAGGTATCTATGAAAAAAACCCACTGCTAACTTCATACTCAATGTTGAAGACAAACTTTCAGGAACAAGACAAGGATGCCCACTTTCACCACTGCTATTTAACATTGTATTGGAAGATCTAGCCAAAGCAATTAGACAAGAAAAAGAAAAAGAAAAAGGCATCCAGACTGTAAAGGAATTAATAAAGCTATCACTTCACAGATGACATGATCTTGTATAAAGAAAATAGATATAAAGAATTCATAAGAAAGCTACTTGAGTTAATAAATTCAGCAGAATTGCAGGACACAAGATGAACACACAAAAATCAATGTGTTTTTACACAACAGCATTAGATACTAATCAAAGTGATCTACAGATTCAATCTCTATCAAAATTCCAACAGCCTTTTTTTTCCAGAAATGGAAAAGCTGATACTCAAATTCATATGGAATTGCAAAGGGCCCCACAGAGCCAAAAGAATGTTGAAAAAGAAGAACAAAGTTAGAAGGCTCAAGCTCCCAATTTCAAAACTTATTACAATGCTATAGTAATCAAAACAGTGTGGTCCTAACATAAGGGTAAGCATACAGACCAATGGAATAGAATTGAGGCTCCAGAAATAAATCTATACATCTATGGCCAGTTGACTTTTTTTTTAAATTGTATTTTATTATGTTAATCACCATACATTACATTATTAGTTTTTGATGTAGTGTTCCATGAGTCATTGGTTGCATGTAACACCCAGTGCTCCATTCAATATGTGCCCTCTTTAATACCCATCACCAGGCTAACCCATCCCCCCCCCAGAACCCTTAGTTTGTTT
>NC_138376.1:18505994-18520059 GCF_054177405.1 Leptonychotes weddellii
TTTCCTGAGATTAAGAATTCCTCATATCAGTGAGATCACATGATACATGTCTTTCTCTGATTGACTATCTTGCTTAGCATAATACCCTCTAGTTCCATCCACGTCGTTGCAAATGACAAGATTTCAGTTTTTTGATGGCTGCATAATATTCCATTGTGCGTGCGCACATGTGTGTATACACACACCACATCTTCTTTATCCATTCATCTGTTGATGGACATCTTGGCTCTTTCCATAGTTTGGCTATTGTGGACACTGCTGCTATAAACATTGGGGTGCACGTACCCCTTCGGATCACTACATTTGTATCTTTGGGGTAAATACCCAGTACTGCTATTGCTGGGTCGTATGGTAGCTCTATTTTCAACTTTTTGAGGAACCTCCATACTGTTTTCCAGAGTGGCTGCACCAGCTTTCATTCCCACCAACAGTGTAGGAGGGGTTCCCCTTACTCCGCATCCTCGCCAACATCTGTTGTTTCCTGACTTGTTAATTTTAGCCATTCTGACTGGTGTGAGGTGGTATCTCATTGAGGTTTTGATTTGGATTTCCATGATGCCGAGCGATGTTGAACACTTTTTCATGTGTCTGTTGGCCAGTTGACTTTTGATATGGGTGCCAAAGTCCATTCAATGGGGGAAAGAACAGTCTTTTCAACAAATGGTTCTGGGACAACTGGATACGCACAAGTAAAAGAAAGAAGTTGGAACCACATCTCACACCATATACAAGATAATTCAAAATGGATCAATAATCTTAACACATAAGAGCTAAAACCATAAAACTCTTAGAAGAAAATAGAGATAAATCTTCACAACATTGGATTTTTGGCAATGGATTCTTAGCTATGACAACAAAAAACATGGGCAGTAGGGAAAACACAGACACACTGGACTTCATCAACTTTAAAACTTTGGTGTTTCAAAGGACATTATCAAGAGAATGAAAAGACATCCTACCAAATAGGAAGTATCTGCAAATCACATATGTGTTAAGGGTTTAATATTCAGAATATACAAAGACTACAACAAAGACAAGGCAATTAAAAAATGGGCAAAGGACTAGACATTTCTTCAAAGATACACAAACGGATAATAAACATATGAAAAGATGCTCAACATCGTTAATCTTTGGGAAAATGTAAATCCAAACCACAATAAGGTACCACTTCATACTTATCAGGATGACTATAATTTTAAAAAAGGAAAATAAGTGTTGGTGAGTGTTGTTGATGGAAATGTAAAATGGTGTTGCTAGTGTGTAAAATAGTTTGATGGTTCCTCAAGAAGTTAAACACAGAATTAGCATATGACCCAACAATGATCCACCAGACAACCCTTATGATCCGCTCCTAGATATACGTCCAAAATAACTGGAAATGGACTCAAACACGTACCTGTACGTTAATGTTAATTGAAGCATTACTGACAACAGCCAAAATGTGTAAACAACCCACATGACCACTAAGAGATGAGTGGATAAATAAAATGTGGAATATATATACACAATGAACTATTATTTAGCCATAAAAAGGAATGTGATTCTTATACATGCTACAACATGAACTTCCAAAACAGCGGGCTAAGTGAAGGAAGTCAGACACAAAAGGACAATTATATGATTTCCACTTATATAAAATATCCAGAATAGGCTAATTCATTGAGACAAAAAGTAGAATACATGTTTCCGGGGCGGGGGGAAGAAAACAGGGAGTTATTACTTAGTGGTTATGGTTTCTGTTGGGGTGATGACAAGTTCTGGAAATAGTGGTCATTGCTGTACAACACTGTGAATGCCGCTGAGTTGTACACTTAAAATGTTGATAGTGGCAGGGGCACCTGGGTGGCTCAGTCAGTTAAGTGTCTGACTCTTGATCTCAGCTCGGGTTTCAATCTCAGGGTCCTGAGTTCAAGCCCCACGCTGGGTGTGGAGCCTACTTTAAAAAAAAATGATTATAGTGGCAACTTTTGTATTATATTTATCATAAGAAAGGGGAAGAAAAAGTACACATAGATGGGACACTCTGTATGCCCAAAGGCCAACCAAGATTCTGAACACTCAATCTCACAACATGTATGAATGCACTCATCACTGATACTGCCGACTCCTTGGAGTAACTTTCGGTCTACTTTATTATGCAAGTATACATAATTGGGAAATGGAGTTGGCACTGTTCTTTGAATATCTCTTCTTTCTGTTAAACTTATTATGGATAAGATTAAGTGATTAAAAACAATCTTAAAGGTAAAGGTCATCATGAAAATAGGAACACCTGCGGGAACTTATGAAATCTACTCCATGTTTAGAAAGAGAAGCAAATTCAAAATGTTAACACTTATTAAAGAAAGATGCTGAATCCTCCTGTCTCTACTTTCTACAGAGATGGGTAGTGACTTCCACTGCCGTTTAATACTGAAACTTCAAAGCTCTGAAAGTCTACTACTACTATACTCATTGCAAGAAAAGAGAGACTCACTCCGGTGGACAGACAGGTCCACGTCAGCCTAGGCACAAATAAGCAAAACTTCACAAATCATCATACCCTGCAAAGATATTGGCTCATTTAAGCCATCTGAATTTATCCCTACATAAGGCAATACAGTATTCTACATGTAAGATGATATGAATTCCCCCGTGAGCACAAAAGTAGAGCTCTGGGCCTAGACACTGATAAAAGCATATGGGGTCTTTTGTTATCTTTATGATCTAAATTGAAAGACCTAGTAAAAATATTTTACATATTAAGAGAACTTGAAAGACATAATAAAGGTTTCATTTTCCATACCAGAATGGCCACAACGAGTGACTATGGGACCCCCTTCCACTGTCTGACTGCTACCTGGAAAACTTGACACATTCAGACTCTTTCGTGGAGGATGGCTTCTTGTGCTCCTTGAAACCAAAGTCGCTTTCATCACCTGTATTAGAAATTCTTGGTATTCTAACTCTATCAAAGAAAATGGTTAAATATCTTATGTACTTCCAACTGTGTACATGTGAGCTGGCTCTCAGTCTGGCTGACAAAATTACAAAACTATTAATCATTTGGTAGTATTAATGACAGAGAGCATCTCACTTTTGCCTTCACAAGGGAGTATTAAGCATTCTTATCCCTTTATTATTGACTATTTATGAAACAACTATATTCCCAGTGATAAAAAACATCTTCAGGTATACATTTTTGTAAATTAATTTGCTGTGGTTTTGTATTTTTTTCCCCAAACTAATATTGTTGCTTTTTTTATACAGTTTTCGTTTTTTTATACTTCTACTTAAGCTAAATGACCCTGGCATGTATGGCAGTGAGAAAGTTTACCTTTAAAAGGGAAAGTAAGCTGATTTAAAGAAACAATTAACCGTGTTGGTGGTACACATGTATTGCAAAAACCAGCTAACAAGAAAAGTTTGGGACGTTATGATATGGCTGTGATCACCTAATGGATGATCTACATGTGTATTTTAATCTATATAATCCCAAAGGAGTGTGCTTTATCAAGTTTTGTAAACCACACCTTTTAAGAACACATGAAAACCCAAGGAGCTCTTTTGTATAAAGCATTACGCTATGATAGTGATCATCCCCTCCCCTCTGTGATTCACATTTTGTATTTCTGACCCTTCACTTGGCCCATAAAGACACTACAATTCATGAAGATGCAAGGTGAGAAAGAGATGAATAGTGATAAGGTAAAATGAGAATCTACATTACATTATTAATAAGATTAATACAATCAAAAACAAGATAAGAAAATTTTTAAACTGCTTCGACTGCTATTAACTCTGAATATCTATTCTGTGCCAAGAGCTAAATGAGACATAAGGTAGTTCTCACTATGGACTTTACATTCTGGATGGGAGGTAAGACCTTTTGGATTTTTTTACTAACTTTCTTTCCTTCCTTCCTTTCATTTTTTTACGCAGACTTTAGGATGTTTCATTATTCCGGTCATTTGGCATATTCTAAAGCCAGCCTCTGTATCTTACTACCTACTGCACTTTTATCTTCACAGGTGTTTGAGGGGACGACTTTCATCCATGCAAGTAAGGCAGCTCAGCCACCCCATGGACACGGTTTCTAATCACCTGCTGATACTCTCACCAGGGAATTGGTGGTTTAACTTGATCTTGTCTTCCTTCACCTAGCTCCTGAAAGTCTCCCTGTCTACACAGCCTCTTCTTAAACAATGCAGAGCCCTCAAGAAAGGACTGCGCTGAGTGCTGAATGCTCCATCTCCCTCACTGGGGACGCCTCCCCTAAGGCCCAGTGCCTGATCTCAGCACCCTGAGAAGTCTGATGCTACCAGAAAGAGAAAAGGGAACAGCAGACTACAGCCACCAGAGGAACTGCTCTTTATTTCCATGATGAGGAATGGGTTTGGAATACTGAACTGCTAAGTAAATGCTAAGTCAGCCTGGTATGTAATACGCACAAGGTCACAGTGTGTGAGAAGGGAAAATCCTGGCGTTAGAGCCAACCACTGGTGAAGGTTTGTCTTTAACATCTTCTATTTGAACCCCAACCCCCACCCCCACCCCGCCCAAAGAGCAGACTGGGTATCTTTAGTAATCACTTTCACGTCACAGGAGTATATTCAGGGCTCTGAAGCAACAGGGAAAGTACCACAACTTGAAAACTTCTCATCCACTTCCGGTGGTGTTTATGCACTCTCAGGAAATATCTAGATCGTACACAGGTTACTGAGGTTCTTGGAGGTTTCCGTGTATCTGTATGATTGCAGGACCAGCCACCACAGAGAACGTAAGAGGGAGGCAGTAACAGTCAGCCCGCCGTCCCACCACTACTCACCTATAACAGCCCCTTCTCCTCAGTCTCCCTGCCTACAGCCTTAATATTAATACCCCCTTGTCCTGCTCACCTTACACCGGACCTCCCACTCCACCACTGATCTCTGGTACATTCCCATTACCTGGGTTTTATCAACCTCAGCATGACTGGCATACTGGGCTGGGGAATTCTTTACTGTGTGGAGTGTTCTCTGTACTGTCAGATGTTAAACAGCATTCCTGGCTTCTACCAGCTGGATGCCAGGAGCACACAACCCCAACCCAGTGAGGACCATCAAAGATGTCTCCAGACATTATCAGATGTCTTCCGGAGAATAAACACGAGCTGCCTCCCTCCTTGAAAACCACTGCAATAAAAACTTGATGCTAGATTATATAAGAGAAAAAACAAAGAGCAGAGGTGAAGGAAGAAATAGCATCATGACTAAACTCTCTGATACTTATCTATAAACTGTGTCCATCTCAAACCTCATGATGTTGTCATGACGACACCTTTAAAGGGAGGAGCTCCACTACATGGAGGTTATCAATTAAGCAGCAAGAAAAGGGGCAGAAGCCACCACTATGTGGTGGATGTCACAGGAGCTGGGCTCAGGTCTCAGCCTGACCAGCGTGACTCTGGGTAAACCCCTCAACCTCTGGGCCTCCAATTCTTCTCTCTGTCCAACAGTGAACTATGAGAAGATCACGTCATCTTCCAGCTTGAAAACTGGTATTACCTAAGCAAAGGAAGCTCTAGACCCAAAAATGAAAAAATATAAATAATTCTATGTATTTCTATTAACTGACCATAAACAAAGCATCACAAAATCTCAAAATGTGACCGAGATTTATTATAAAACACTAAATCCAACATGAATAACTCTCCTATTCAGAAAAAACTCTGAAGACCTTCACACACTAAAAGCAGAAAACCTTAAAAAAAGAAAAATCCAGGTAGTACTATGATTACCAAAGTATATATAGACTTAGATTTAAGGACATTTTTGTGGGGGTGGGGAAGTTGCATTCCCAACTCACAGGGACGTACACAGAGAACACAGCAGTTACACACTTGTGTTAATCTTCAGACACTTGGACTTAAAGGCAGGTGGGGATCAATCCCTGGAAAGCAAAAAACAAACAACAAACACAGTCCTGGGGCCCCGTTCCAGCCACCTGGTAAAAGAATGACACTCAAGTCAATAAGATTTTTAAAATCTGTGATTTTAATGCTAAAAACCTGTGGTAAGAGTTTGGTTTTATTATCTTCCCAATTTAGTGTTTTTACTAAAGAATACAACTGCTTTCTTGCTCTTGAAGAAGAAAAGTTAATATGGTGATAAAAGCCCCTAGATAAAGTACAATAAACAGAACACGACTAGGAAAACAGGGCACCAATAAAAGAAAGATCCGTTTGCTCATGGAAGACAAATAACTTATGGCTGAAGGTCAGTAAACTCTACAAGTCTAATGAACACATCTCCAGCCTCAGATTTACACTAGAGAAAGAAGGAGCACCGCCACTGAACACACAATCCACTAGGGTAAAAGACTGCAACTTAATTCACCTGCATACCGTCCATAAATTATACATTATACACAGGTAGGAAGGTCTCAGAGAGTCCTTTAAAAGGCTTCAAAATTCCCTCCCTTTCCTAGGGACAAATGCTTCTTCCTAGAAAGGTTTATCAATATCACCTATACCACCCACTCCCTTTCTTGGTGTTTCTTGTTTTAAATTTTAATAGTTACTACAGTACTCAAAGATATAAAGGCTGAGAAAATATAACATTAGTGGTAGCCATTAAACAAGAATTGCCAGTGTTTAAATCTACACCTCAAAATATTACAAAAATATTTTTTCAAAGTTCCTTTAGAGAAATGGTTTGTTCCAAGAAATGAGACAGATAAATTCATCTACATCTGACAGCAGATCAGTCCAAAAGAGATTCTAACACACACGGAAGCTTCAACTTCCGGTAAATGGGCATGAGGCATAAATAACACTGGAAATACTGCCTAATTGACCGAGATTTAGACCATCAAGATACAACATAAAGCAAAATAAATTCCAGATAAATTACAAACTTAAAGGTTTAAAACTTGGGGCACCTGGCTGGCTCAGTCAGTGGAGCATTGTGACTCCTGATCTCGGGGTCATGAGTTTGAGCCCCATGCTGGGGACAGAGACTATTTAAAAATAAAGCTTTAAGATGATAAAAACAGAAATTTTACACTTGGGAATGAACCGTTCAAGTTCAAATTATAAAGAAAAAGACCATGGATCTGCCTACATTTTAAAAAGTAAAACTCAGATAAATAAAAAGCACAGAAGTATAAAGAAAACAGAGAAAATATATTTGCCACAAAAGGTGAATGTCCTTAATGTGAAGAGTTAATAGAGAAAAGATTTTTTAAAATCTAACTATAAAAGGACTGCCAAAATTTTCAAAACCATTTAGCTTCCAAGGATCTGAGAAATACAAACTAAAAGACAACTTTTCTATCAGGTAAGCTAAGTTCTTTACTTGATTTGATGTGTAATACCCAACATTGGTAAGGAAATGCTGGGATACCCTTTCAGGTACTGCTGGGGGGATGAATACTTGACTCCAACAAAAGCTTAAAATATTCGTGGCTTCTGATCCAGTAATTTCACACAATTTTCAAACAAACAAAAACCTCTCTTCAAAGGGGTAGGACAGTCAGAGAAACTGTGTAACTTTAATTAAGACCTTTAGGGAAAGAGCACACAGTTCCATACATGACTGTTAGAAAGGCTCTCGTTGAAATTAGGTAGTTCCCGGGTGTTCCCATGATTGTTACACTCCATAATTCGTATGTGACATACTCTTTTGCAGGTATCACAATTACGAAAGAAAAATGTAATTAAAAATAAATTGCCGACAAGGGTTAAGTAGATTTTGAAATAAGTATGATATAAAACATTTGTTGGTTAAATTTATAAAATTAATGATATGGGGAAATGCTCATAATCTGCAAAACGCAGAACACAGATACATAAGGACAATCATGTTAAATGTGGCTGTACGCAAACTGGGTGGGCACATGGAGGGAGTAAGACTGGAACCTTGGCAGGTCTATCTCAGACCTATCCTTGTACACCACTTATACCGTCTCTACTAAAATATACAGTTGTTGGCTTGTTAATGTTTTCTCATTACAGTCATTCCAGCAGGCTTTCTGCTCACTGAGAAATGAAGGTTGTAATTGCTTCTCCTGTAACAGTATTTGCAAAGAACTTAAAACAATATCCAGCCCATGGAAAATAAAAATAAATCTTGGCTAAGTACTAATTTTTCAGGGAGTTTCATATTTTTGTCTTTGTAGAAGATAAAATGCAGCCCCTTTACTACCTACAAAATCCAAAATAAAACTTTTAAAGATTTTATTTATTTGAGAGAGAGAGAGTGTGAGCGAGCGAGCGCACGAGCAGGGGGAGCAGCAGAGGGAGAGGAGAAGCAGAACAGGGAGCCAGATGCGGGGCTCAATCCCAGGACCCTGAGATCACGACCTGAGCCAAAGGCAGACACTTAACTGACTGAGCCACCCAGGTGCCCCATTCCAAAATAAAACTCTTAAAATGAACTTACATACACACACAAAAACACCCACAAAAATGCCCAGAAGAATTTTGACCAAAAGGAACAAAGCTGAGGGAAACTTGCATACTAGGTTATCAAAACACACTATGCAAGCAACTCTGTGAAGTTGCTGCAGAACAGATTATTTAATGGAGTTGAATAGAAACTTCAGAAATTTATGGAAACTTAATATATGCTAATTGGTAGCATTTTCAAACAGCAGAAATTCAACAAAATAGTGGGACAACTGGCTATTTCATATGGAAAATATTTTAAGTGCAATCCTTGTGTCCCCAAACTGTAAATATTATTCTCCAATACAACAAACTAGCTAAAAGAAAAACAAAACTATAAAGATATTAGAAAAAAATACAGGAGAGTGTTTATCATGTTGCCATAGAAAAAGGACTTCTTGACCAAGACAGTTAACTATCAAAACATTCTGTAGAGCAAAAGATACATATATCTAAAAGTTGTGACAGATAGCAGGTTAGGAAAAAACACTGTCAACACAGGACTACTATTTATAACATGAAGAATGCCTACCAACTGGTAAGAACATTAACATGAGCAATGCCTTGGAAAAGAAAAAAATTTTAATGACCAAAAGAAAAAAAACATGCTAAATCTCATTATTAAGACAATCACAAAGCAATTTTTGTCCATTAGATTAACAAAACTTAAAGGCTGGTAATAATCAACATTGATCTACCTATAAGGAAATAGGTATTCAATCTGAGTGTGCACAGCTAGACTATTTGGAAGGCAATCTAGTGAGATAAAGAATTTTTAAATGTGTAACCTTTTGGACCCAGTAGTCCTATCTACACACATATATGTGCAAGTATGCTGTGAAAGTTTAAGAGGGAGGAGAAAACACATGTCCCCTTTTCCATCTGCAATCATTTATTATGACTAGTATATATGAGCGTGTACTACCCAAACTGGAGTTCCTACTGACAGGCTTAAAAAGGTGATTCTGAGATTGAAGACTGGACAGATGAACAGTGACACAAGGGGAAACTGGGAATGTGTGTGAAGCACGGGACTGAGATCTGTTACCACGGACCTGGCTGCTCTCTTCATTCTCTCCCACTTCTTCAAATGGATTCCACCTCAACTCCACAACAAGCTAACGTGAATCCCACATGGCAGATCCCCAGGATCTGTTCCCAATCCTAAATCTGCCCGTCTGCCCTACTCTTCTAATATTAAATCCTCACAGTTAGCTGAAGTAGAATTTCCTTGAATTATAAATTCCTTTGCTTTCTCTGGTTAGCGCTGTCTCTACTCGACAGCACAATAAAACCCCCAATTTCTTTTTCTAACAGGTTCAAGTCAGTTACTTAAGGGTTCTCTTCTCCACCTATTTATTTCAACTCTAAAATAATTCACTAAGCATAAAAACAGTTGTTTACACGAATTTTAAGAAAATGTATTACTCCAACATTTTCAGGAAATGCTGTTTTATTCCCAAAGCTTTGCTAAGAAAAATTTATTTCCACTAAATGTGGAAATAAAGATAATTTGAATGCCACACAAACCTGCCAAAAGCTAATGCTCACTGTTATTAGAAATAAAAATACTTAACGAATCATAGCACCAACAATCCTGTTTGAGTCTGGGACAGAAATGTGAAGACAAATTCCACCAAAAGGTCAAAAATCAAATAATTACATTCTATGAACAACTCATAACAAACCAAACCTGGATAGCACAAAGAAAAAAAAAATGTGTGGGTCAATCTCACTTATAGCAGAGATTTAACCTTTCTAAACAAATAATTTAGCAAACAGAATCCATCACTGGCAAAAGAATAAATGGTGACCAAGTAGAGTGTGCCTCAGGAATACCAGGATAATTCTGCATTAGAAAATCTATCACTGCCATCAAGATGCAGGAGAAAGTATATTATCAGTGAATGCTAGAAAAGCATACCATCAAATTAAAACCCACTCATAATTTTAAGAAGTAATATAGGCCTTTTTGCTAGAAAATTTGGATAGAAGAATATCTACTACAAGGTATTTTTGGAAACTATCATACTTTAATGGGGAATTATCAGAAGTACTCCCAGTAAGTGAAGAAGATGACAGCAATGTTATCTTATCATGCTACTATTTATTCAACACTGTCCTGGCAGTTCTCAGCCTCCATTAGATGAGAAAATGAAATGGATGTATAAATACTAGGAGAAAAGTATAAAACCACAATTAATTAGAAGGCATATGATTGCCTACTCAGAAAATCCTAGAGATCTAACAGATAATTAAAACTATTAGCGTCCAGCAGAAGCAGGTACAAGACTGACATTAAAAAAAAAAAAAAAAACCTCCCACAGATAATTTTCTATATACTGGGAATCAATTAAAAATCAATCTTTTCACGGGGATATGGTCGATAGTACTTTAACGGCATTCCATGGTGACAGAGGTAAAGCTACCCTTGTGGGAAGCACAGCCTAACAGACTTGCTGAATCACTGTTATACATCTGAAACTAATGCAACATCATCAACTATACTTCAGTAAAAATATATATAATAGACAAATTAAAAATAAACAAATAAAAAATATTTTCAAAAATCCCGCTCATAATACCTAGGAAAATTAGCAAAGAATAAACCTAAAAGAAAAAAAGCAAAACTATAATGCAACCCACACATATGTATAAAAGCATACATATATGCAACCATTAATAAGCTTTATTAAAGGACTTAAGGCTGCAATAAATTGAGAGAAATACCATGTTCAGGAATAGATATCATAAGGCTTAACTTCTCCACCCAAATTAATCTAGAAATTCAATACAATATCTTGTCATGGAAACCCTAAGAGAATTTTTCACAGAACCTGACAAACTATTTTACATTTCCTATAGAAGACAAATTTTAAATTTCTTTTAAAGCCAATATAATTTAAAATTACAACAAGAGGGGAACTGGGCAACTTGATATGAAAACATATAAAGCTGCAGTAATTAAAACAATGCTATAAAGAATAAAGAATATGCAAATTCATCACTGAACAAAGTAAGTCAAATTGATAGAGCCACTTTGGAAGGCAAATTTAGCAGGATCTTTAAATTAAAAATGTTCACACCCTTCCATCTAGTTATTTCACTGACACATGTACACCAGATACGCCCAGGAGAGTTCACTGCAACACTGGATGTCTCAAAAAAACAAAAAGCTGAAAACAACCTTAATGTCCCTCAATGGGGAAATGACTAGCCATTTAACAACAGTACAGAAGGGAAGTCAGGCGGCAGCTAAGAAAGAATGAGACAGGACTACCATAACACCAGAGCAGAGAAACTGTCTCTAGGGCACCTTGTTGATGGAAAAATGTTAGGGCATCAGGCCATTTGTGTAAATTTTGAACACACTGGCAGCATTTTCTACACTCATTAATACAAGTAATACAAAACCACGTACTTCCAGAAACCTAAGGATCCTGTTAAAAGGCAGATTCTGGTTGACAAACGTATATAGTTCATACATCTCTGCAGCGGCATTCCGTTGTTGGATATGCCGTATTTCTGTTGTCTCCAGTTTTTTTTGCTATTATAAATAAAGCTGTTATGTTAAAAGAAAAAAAAAAAAGCAGCTTCTGGTTCAACAGGTTTGCGGAGGTGCCTGAGATTCTGCATTTCTAACCAGGGCCCAGCGAGGAGCTGCTGCGGCTGGTCGGTGGACCACACTGAGTAGAGGAAGGCGCACAGATGACCTGGAAGGCTCCAGAGGAGCTGGAAACCGATGATGACTGAAGTGGGATGTGGTGGGAGGGAGACGACAGAGAGCAGCGAGATCATGAGCAGAAGTAAAAGGGGGCTTCAGCCTTACCTACAGGGTTTTCAATTGTTTAACAAGAATAATGTGGTTATGTCATGTGTATTAAAAGCTAGGCGACTATTTTTGAGTATACAGTTAACTGAATTCTAGGAATCGCAAGGTGGCAAGTACACAGAGAGGGTCAATTACCATTGGCCACCTCCGCTCTTCAACCACTCCTCAGTAACTGGTTGGAAGAGAGCAGCAGCTGAGGGAAGGTAACCTGGTGGTGACAGCCCACCATGACTGCAGAGGTACTTTTAAAAACACCATTTTAAATCAGGCGTTCTAGTCTTAAGCTTTTTAAGTCTAATAAGTTTATTAAAAATAAACAACTGCTGGGGCGCCTGGGTGGCTCAGTTGGTTAGGCGGCTGCCTTCGGCTCGGGTCATGATCCTGGAGTCCCTGGATCGAGTCCCGCATCGGGCTCCCTGCTCGGCGGGGAGTCTGCTTCTCCCTCTGACCCTCCCCCCTCTCATGCTCTCTCTATCTCAGTCTCTCTCTCAAATAAATAAATAAAATCTTTAAAAAAAAAAAATAAAAAAAAAAATAAACAACTGCCATTTCTATCTGAAGTAATATCCACGCAACATAGTTCAGGAGTTTTTCACATGGCCTACTATACTTCATCTCTACCGCATATACTTGCTAATTAATCCCCCCAGAGGAAATCCTTCTTAACCGTTAAAGAATTAATGAACATGCAGAAATGTCCCTTCTGTAATGACAACTATGAAAAAGTCTCCAGGCCTGGCCCTTGCTGCAAGTGAGGGGACCTGACTCTGAAGCTTCATTAGCTCCCAGGAAATTGGCCTCTCTATGGCTGACCTGACAGGAGATGGTATGCACTGACTAGCCATTTCGCTATTTATTGAAGGAACTGTCTGCAGTAATTGAATGTACAGAAATGGCCACTCAAGTTAACATTGGGACTTACAAATTTTATTATATATTCTAAATTTTATTAAGGCAAAGAAAGATTTTGGTGGAAATACATTCATGAAATCATAATGAATTGGGAAAACGAAGTCTCAAGTCTAACAGTGAATCATTCCATACAGATATGGCAGTGAGGAAATTTTAAAGAAACTCTAACTTAGTTAACTAGTACTAGTCACATAATCACAGAGAATCATCAAAGGATACTGTGAGGATCAAATAACTTTTAAAAGCAGCATCCTCTGAGAAAGCAGAAGATAATTTCTTTCTTTAACCTAACTCATTCTAGTTGAGGAATCATTTGGGAGCCAATGCCGGAGTTGAGACTTTGTCAGGAAGTACACTGCAAACAGGATACAGCAAAGGTTTAGCAACTGTGTGTTTAGAGAATGGTGTATTAAGACCTCAACCCCCAGGAAAGAGGGAGTCATTAGGGTAAAAATAAATGCTATAATCAAAGTCAAAAGACAATGTGTGTGTTGGGGGGAAGGGTCGTTGACAAAAAATATCACCAAAAGGGCTGACATCCCTGTAATACAGAAAAACTCTTAAAAATTAAAGGACATAGAACCAAAATCTGATAGAAAAATGGGAAAAAGACAGGAACATGCAATTCGTATAAAAAGATATTAAAAATATTAATGTACATATTAAAAAGTCCCTAAAAGATACAAAATATCAAATTTGAAAAATCACTGAAACTCAATTATTAGAGAAATTCAAGTTAAAAACATGGAGATAACACCAATAAAATAATTAGAAAAAAGTATGACAATACATCCTGCTGGTGAGGCTGCAGGGAAACAGGCCCTCACAGACCCTGACACTGGGAATGCACAGTGGGGCAATCTCCTTGAAGAGAATTTGGCAACAGCTAACAAAATCACAACTGCGGAGCAACT
>NC_138376.1:18520159-18563271 GCF_054177405.1 Leptonychotes weddellii
TCGAGTCCCTCATCAGGCTCCCTGCTCGGCGGGGAGTCTGCTTCTCCCTCTGACCCTCCCCCCTCTCATGTGCTCTCTCTCATTCTCTCTCTCTCAAATAAATAAATAAAATCTTTAAAAATAAATAAATAAATAAAATCTTAAAAAAACAAAAAGCAAAAAACCAAAATCATATCTGCAATTAGCTTAGCTTTCAACCTAGCAATTCCTCTTCTAGGAAACTATACTGAAGGCAGGCCCTCAGCCATATAAAACTACACACGCAAAGGTTATTCACTGAAGCACTCTATGTAACTGCAAAATACTGGAAACATTCTAAATGCCACACATAGAAGGGTGGCTGAATTAACTATAGAATATTCATACAATGGAGCTCCTATACAGGTATTCTATAAAAAGGGGAGATGATCTCTATGAACTGATTTGGAATAATTTCCAAGACATACTAACTGCTAAGTGAAAAAGCAAAGCACAAAGAGCATCTATAACACACTACTCTTCTTCTAAGAAAGATGATGATGTAAGAAAATACACATGTATCTGCTAATTTGTACAAAAGACATACATGAAGGAAAATCAGAAACTAAAGAGACTGGTCACCCACAGAGGGTGGGTGGAAAAAGAGTGGACAGCATGGCGGAATGGGGTAGTAGGAATGAGGGGGGAGGGCCATGTCTCAGCATCCTCTTTCATACAGCTCCCACTCCTAGAGCCCAAGTAATGTTTCATACACCCCCAAAATAAACAATTACAATCAACTAGGATATGGGGGAACCTAAAATGGAATACGTGCAGGAACAGATGAACCTAACTATATTACTAATTATTAACCTATAACTTTACTACACAGAAAGAGATGGAAGGGAAAAGTCACTTTGGAAAACAGTTATTTTTACTAGGACACTGTAAGGACAAAGACAAAAAGAACTGTATATAAAATCCATACATGAGTTTAGAAGTCAGCGGGCTTTTTCTATAAAGAGCCAGACAATAAATATTTTCAGCTTTGCAGCCCATATGGTCTCTCTTGCCATTGTAGTGAGGAGAAAGCAGAGATGATATACAAACAAAATGGGCAAGCTGTATTCCAATAAAACTTTATTTACAAAAACAGGAAGTGGGCTGGATTTGGCCCATGGACCATAGTCCACCAACATCTGGTCTAGTTAGTAAAGTTGTTTCTCACATTGTTTGGGCTAGCAATTCCAAACTACTAAAGTTGAGTCAATGTATTATTATAAATGAGGACCAGGTTTCTCACTTTTGGAGCAAGAAGCTACAAATAAGGAAAGTATAGTTACAGTGAATGCTATGATGCTGGATTGGAAATGGAGGTTATCAGTATGAATTCATTTTTTCAATACATACATAGACAGATCCATGTAAAGACGTGTGGGTCTGTTGCTCAAGTGTACAAACATATATTTATACATATATATATTATATGTATATATATATACACACAGCTCTGTCCACTAGGAGGATCTAGACACAATGATGCCTCAGTAGCCACCAAGCACACCTTGTACCCAGATCTGGGTTTCTACATGTCATTCTCCAATGAGACTAAAAACAGGGCTCTTTGGAGAAGTGGCTGATTCCAGTGCGGAGGCAAGGAAAATTCAACATGAGCCCTGAGCATCTTGTGGTGGCTGAAAAGTAAGGAAGTGCTCAAAAATGGAAGGAGGGAGGGACCGTGACAAAAGAACACAGGAGCCAAACACAGGAACTTCCAGTGGCCAAAACCAGAGCAATGGAACAACAGAATGGGTGTGTAAGATTATAGCCCATGGAATTTTTAAAAATACGTGTGATTCCATAAAGACACAGATAACCGAATGTATACAGGGGGAAAGCAACAGCTCTTCCCTACAGAAAAACTCCCAACTAATAAATGGGAAAAGAAAGAAACAAGGGAAATAAAAATCACCATTAAACACTGCAGAAATAACCACGCAGGTAAGAATCACCAATGGAGTGTTCAAGTCAGTGGGCAACAGTTCCATTTGCATAGTCTCAAAGTGACCTCCCCCAAAATATGTATTAATTACAACGTACAAGAGAGTCACCTGGCAGCCACCACCCCTTAGCAAGTGATCAATTTTAATATCACCAAATATAAGGTAACAACATCACATACCCTCCTCCTGATGTGAGGATGCACTGAGAAGGTGATATGGGCTGAACTGTGTCCCCCCCTCCAAATTAGTATGTTGAAGTCCTAACCCCTATAACTTCAGAAAGTGACTATTTAGAGACAGGGCCTTTAAAGAGGTAATTAAGTTAAAATGAGGCTGTTAGGATGGGCCCTAATGCAATCTGACTGGTGTCCTTATAAGAGCAGGAAATTTGGACCCAGAGAGAAAAGCCAGGAACACACATGCGCAGAAGAAAGACCATATGAGGACACAGAGAGAAGGCAGCCATCAGTAAGCCAAGGAGAGAAGCCTCAGAAGAAACCAAACCTGCCGATCTTGGACTTCAGCCTTCAGGGCTGCGAGGAAAAACATTTGTAGTTGAAGCCACCTGGCTGGTAGTATTTTGTTATGGTAGCTCTAGCAGACCAATACAGAAGGACACAACATTCTTCGTACGGAATCCTCGCCAAAACATGCACTAACCTGAATTTAATCGTGAAAATACACATAGAAAACTAGAATTTAGGGACACTCTACAAATAACTTACAAATACTCTTCAAAGGTGACACGGTCAAGAAAGGAAAGACTCACAGGTTAAAGAGACCTGACAGCGAAATACAATGCTGAATCCTAACAGAAACAGGACATTCATAGGAAAACTGGCAAAATCTGAATACAGTTTGTAGTCTGTCCCAATGCTGGTTTTGATAACTGTGCTGTGGTTACGCGGTTATGGAAGATGTTAAAATTCAGGAAGATGGGTGAAGGGTATATGAGCACTCTTGACCATTTTTTGTAACTCTTCTGTAAGGATCAGGTAATTCCATAATAGAACGTTAAAAAGAATTTTTTAAAAAATGTTGAGCCATTAAGGTATTTGGGTAGGGGAATGCTAGGAACAGTTTTAAATTTTGGAAAGCTCACTCGGGAGCAACATGGAGGAGTTATTAACTTACTGTCACTCTCTGCTCTGTCCTGTTTTTCTGACGCTGGAGCTGCATTCCTCCTCCGCCAGCTGCTGTGCTCAGGCTTTGCCAACAGAGGGAGCCAGAGGGCCACTGCCGGAAGGTACCCTTCCTCTTCCTACGTCCTCCTTCTGCTGTGGGGGAAGCACCCGCTGGGGAACAGGGAGTGCACACCGTCCCTCAGAGGTGGGCATCAGGCCAAGTTCCTTCCATGCCCTCCTGGTCAGCCCACGGGGTAGGAGCTGCTTTCTGCCACGGCTGCCTCCCTGGGCACTGGTCGTCCTCACCACCTGCCCTTACCATCTACTGATGGAACTCCTGATGAAACTCCCCGCCCCAGATGGCCTGTGCGGCTTCTGAGTCCTGGCCTCCTGGCCTCCTGGCAGAACTATGCCTGATACAGGTCCTAGCACCACTCCCCCCAGCCGTTACACCAATTACATTCCTTTAACCAACCATATCTCTTTTTTCCTAAAGGAGCGGAATACACCTGTGCTGCTGCAACAGCTGGATTAACGGCAGCATCAGGATTGGTTTTAGAAGTTCAAAAAGTAAAGCAAAATTTACTCATCAGTTTAAAAGAAAAAAAAAGCTAATTCACTGGCCGATTCGCGTATTAATAGTTTTAGTGTCATGTGATACACATTAGTTTATATACGTTATTCCCAATCAAAAGCAGTTTCTAGTCTACTTTTTTGTGTGCAGTTTGACATTTTGATTCAAATCTTAATTCTAGCTAAAACCACTGTTAACCAATTTCTCTCTCTTTAATCATATTCAAAATAAATAGAACTTGGGGGGATGGGTTAGCCTGGTGATGGGTATTAAAAAGGGCACGTACTGCATGGAGCACTGGGTGTTATACACAAACAATGAATTATGGAACACTGCATCAAAAACTAATGATGTAATGTATTCTGATTAACATAACATAATAAAGTAAAAATAAATAAATTCCTAAGAAGCTATTTGCAACTAAAAAAACCAAAAAAAACAAAAAACTAATGATGTAATGTACGGTGATTAACATAACTTAATAAAAAAATAGAACTTAATGTGCAACTCAATGTCGAATGCGTACCAACTACCTTCAGAATAGTCAAGGAAAATCTCTATCATCTCTCTTCTAAAAGGAAACTAAAAAAAAGTAGGAAAAGAGAGTATGGAGAATAACCTGGACCACACGATAAAGCATGGAAATGAGACAACTATATATGCTAAATGGGCCAATAGTTCTACAACATTTTTCAATTTTATGTTTTCATTTAAGTGATGAACTAAAAAATAATCCAATTATTAAGTCTAATTAATCTTCTTGAGGGTTAATTTGCCACTGAAAGACATTTTCTCAAAGGACTGGGAATTTCTATAATTAGTAAGGGATGGAAAATGTATCTAGAGATGAGCGTAAGAAATTCTTCTTTTACCAGCCGTTTGGATGTTAGTCAAGTCTAAGAAACAGTGCCAGAAAAAGATCAGAGGGAGTGAGTGCAGTTTGTCATTTACAAGGATGGGGAGAGATTGATGGGTAGGTCCCACTAAGATTAATCATGGGCGACACAATTTGACTTTACTAAAAATCTGAACAAATCAAGCAGCATGACCCATTACCTCCTTGGGGGTGAGTACCCCTACAAGGTACTAGAGGTCAGAAGAACTCCATTCTCCCTGGCTCTCAGACCACTGACCTGGAGAAGTAGGACAGTGGTATCAGGGGTCTCTGAGAGCGGAGCTGTAATTCCATTTCAACACTTAACTCTTTGCTTCAGCTCTAAACAGAAGAGATTGACATCTGCCTTGCAGTGATGTAAGGAACCTGAGTTAACTTCCTGGAGTCTTGCACTTCATCATAATTCAGTAGTTAGCTTCCCAGTGTCAGTTACAGTATCCTTGTGTGTAAAAGTCAAAGGTGGATGAGGCAAGATCATTGCCAAAGACCTTTCTCGCTATAATAGTCTACGAACTCATGAAACGTGGGGAGTGACCTGTATTTTCCTAGCTCTAATAACACAAGGGTTACACTTCCTCTCTCCCTTTTATCTGTACTGGCTAGTCTGTAAGTGACCAAAAACCCAAGCTTCATGAAAATTACAGATCTTGGGGCGCCTGGGTGGCTCAGTTGGTTAAGCGACTGCCTTCGGCTCAGGTCATGATCCTAGAATCACGGGATCGAGTCCCGCATCGGGCTCCCTGCTCGGCAGGGAGTCTGCTTCTCCCTCTGACCCTCCCCCCTCTCATGTGCTTGCTCTCTCTCATTCTCTCTCTCTCAAATAAATAAATAAAATCTTTAAAAAAAAAAAGAAAGAAAAGAAAATTACAGATCTTGCACTAGTTTCTTAAAGGGGAAGACTCTTAGAGCAAACTCTTAGAACCTGAACAGAAAACAAGGGTATTTCAAAAACCACAAAGGTTAAGAGAGCAAAGAATTCATGCTAAGCAACCAGACAGACAAAACATGGAAAAAAGAGACAAATTTCAAGAAAAAAAATGAAACTTTCATTTTCAGCAATATGGTGGCAAAATACCTTAAAAAGGCCTTCTAGAACAATAAACATACAAACAGAAAACTAAGGTATTTTAAGAATACTTTTTACAATGCATCACTCACAAGTTGGCAAGAAGAGAAACCTTCAAGAACATAAAGATAAGAATCCAAAAACCAAGAAAGGTAAGCCAAATCAGAAGCCAGATAAATCCCCAAGGGCATCCACTGATGCCTGGTGATCTAGAGATCAGGAGACAGCCCGTGGGAAGTTATACACAGGCGAGATTGCAGGCTTTCTCTCAAGTGAAAGAGTGGCTCGAGAACAGAATAAGGAAACACATCTTCATCAATCTCAGCTGGAGGAGGGGATCGGAGAGAAGTCTCACCCACATTCCAGCCTTCAGAGCAGGATAAAGCCCTGCTTCACCTCAAGACGGGAGGAACTATGGGAGAATGAGGACAGCAGGTTTTCAATCTCCCCAATGCCCTAATAAAAACCAAAAATCCTCAGTTATTAGCCAAAAGAAAACAAGGTACCCCACACCAACTACAGAATACTATTGAGAAAGGACAAATCACCAAAAGCTGCAAGACTGAGATGTACCAGGATCCGCACAGGAAGAAAGAGAGGGAAGCAAGAGGGCATCTGACTGATGGGAACAGAAGAACCTCAACACTGTCAACAGGTATTCACTAGAAAACATGGAGCCATGGTGAGAACAGCAGTCAAAACTGGAAGAACTTCTGCACACTCGATTTGCAGGTGAGCATAAGGAATCTACAGTCACATCCAAGGGGCCTAGAGCTGTCTAGGCCGAAGAGCTCTTGAAACCAGCCAGCTAAAGTTCCCCCTCTACTAAGGAAAACTGCTGGGAATAGAATACAAATTGAGAGGGACAGAGACACTGGGGAAAATGGAACGAGAAAGTCCAGATGATAGTGGAAGGGTAAGGACCGCAGAACAGAGCCAGACCTCAGGAAGTCCCAAGCCGTATTTTCAAATACGACAGAAGAGGGAGCTCTGGAGCTGTGACGTTAGAAAACCTCTCCTGACCCATCCCCCTTCCTAAAGTACAGAATGACTAATTTCAAATAAAAAAGAACAATAGAAAAAGGATAGTAGTTGAACTTCATACAAATTACAAGAAAAAAGAAAGAAAAAAAAAAAAGAATGATGACTACAACGACCCACCAGCAATGAAAGCACAGCAGAAAGACATGTTCATATAACAGGTAAACTGTACCCTAGTATTTCAAAACAAATGAAAAGAATCAATTTTCTATAATGGGAGGAAGAGTGAAGAGGTCATATGAACACCCACAGATAACATTCATGAAAACTGAATTAAAAAAAAAAAACCTAAAGACAGTGTTTACAAAAGCTAGGGAGAGGGTAAATCTCAAATGCTATAACCCTAAGAGGTAACAACTGTTGAGTATGCGGTTTCTTGACTTCAGAGCACTGCAAACCCCAGAACTATAGCTGCAAAACTGGTGGCAGAAAAAAAACCCCAAAGCCTTACCAGCTAAAGGTGCCAGGTATCAAGAGTTTAGAGTTGGGGAAGTAACCAGAAATTTAGAGTTTTCTGACAACACAAGAACTGTAAAAATGACACTCAAATTCAGAGCATAAAATGCTAAAATCCCCGGCTGACAGCTGAACTACATATGCTCAGAGGAAACCACAAACAGCATGCCGAAAAGGCAGTCAGGGACCAGAAAGAAATCTTCTTTTGAAAGAGTAACATGGAGCCAAATCTGTGAATCTGATGCTTTTTCCCAATTGTGCTCAGCTAGGGTAGTAGAAAGCTTGAAATATCAGAATGGAGCCCAAAGCTGATAGAACAGTTAGAAACTAGGGAAATCCCCTAAAGAAAGAAAACGTCAGAGACTAAGTCCATCTCTACCTACATGCTTGCTGACTTATAAATCTTACAGACACAGGGGAGACCCACAGAGCATCAGACTAAAGGAACATCAGCAGAAGAACATAAGAACAGAGATCTAAGCAGCTGCATAACACAAGGAAAACTAAGTTTACAGTTTGACTCCAAACAACTTAACTGTCTGTACAATAAAACCCAATAATCCTCAGAAGAACACAGGAATTCAGAGTCACCATAACATATCTAATTTTCAACTACACAAGGAAAACAACAGGAAAGTATGACCCATGAGCAGGTAAAAAGACAGTCAATAAAAACCAATTCCAAGATAGCCTGAATGTTGTATTTAACAGGCTTTGAAGCAGCTACCATAAATATTTCAAAAATTTTAAAAATCTGATGAAGGAATTGAAGGACAATATGGTATCAATGAGTAAACAGATAAGGCAATACCAACAGAGAAATAAATAAAACATTTACTAAAATGAACTCACTAGGTTGGCTAAACAGATTGATGTGTTCTTCTGCCATCTGTTATGAATGTGAATATAGTAGAATCTGAATAAAAGAAAAAGAGATGGATGAAAAATGAATAGAAATCAAAACCATGCATGACAATAGAGAGCAGCACAGTAACTGGAATCCCAGGAAAAAAGGAGAGAAAAATATGTGAGGATGTAACCTCTGAAAAATCCCCCAAAGCTCAATGTACCTCAAACAAAATAAACACAAATAAAACTAACATACATCTTAGTCATACTGCTAAAATTCAAAGACTATCTTGAAAGCAGCCAAAGAAAACGGACATGTTATATACCAAAAAAAAAAAAAGAAGAAGAAAATGACAAAAATCATTAAGAATATAGCCTGACTTCTCATTGGAAACTATGGAAGTCTGAAAACACTGGGACCATATACTCAAATTGCTAAACAGGAGAGGGGGGGAACCGTATCAACAAAGAATCTGGTATCCAGAAAAAAAAAATATTTTAAAAATGAAGGTGAAATAAGGACATTTTCAAATAAAAAACAATTTATCACCAGCAGATCTGTACTACCAGAAATGCTAAAGAAAGTTCTCTATTCCAAATGGAAATTACACTAGATGGCAACTTGGATCTACAAGAAAAAAGAAAGCCAGAAATGGTAATTATGTGGGCATATATAATATGTAATTTCTTAGTTTCTATAAAAGATGACAGCTTAAAGCAAAAATTACAACACTATTGTCGGGTTAACAAGGTATACGGACATAACACATACAACAATACTGAGAATAAGAGAAAGAAATGGAAGTGTATTACTGGATATAATACAGTATTAGAACAATAATACTAAGAATAAGAGAAGAAAATGAAAATATACTACTGGGAAAATCCTGTGTTTTACTCAAGATGATTCAATATTACTACTAAGTAGACTGGAGTATAGCTAAGAGGCATACTGTATTCCCTAGAGAGCAACATACACCACCCTCTCAAAAAAGCAAAGAAAACCAAAAGAAGAATTAAAATAGAATTTAAACACCTTAATACAAAAACCAAAAAAGGAGGGATAATGACAAAACTCTCTCCCTAAAGAAGCACAAATGAAAGACCTAAATACAACCATACCAATAACTATTTTAAATATAAATGTATTAAACATTCTAATCAAAAGACAGAGATGTCACATTGGATTTAAGAAAGCACAAACCCCAACTATATCTTAGCTCCCCAAAAAGCCCTTTTAATATAAAGACAAAAACAAACTAAGAAGCTGAATAAATACATACCAAAACTGGAATTAATATATTAACGTAAAACAAAGTAGGGGCACCTGGGTGACTCAGTCCATTGGCTGTCCAACTCTTGATTTTGGCTCAGGTCATGATCTCTTGGTTGAGGGATCAAGCCCCACGTCGGGCTCCAAGCTCAGCAGAGTCTGCTTCTCTCCTTCTCCCTCTGCCCCTCCCTGAGCACTCTCTCTCTCTCTCAAATAAATCTTTAAAATAAATAAAGACTTCAAGGAGTATTACTACAGACAAAAAGGGACACTGCATAATGACTTAAAAGATTAATAGAATAGGCAGATATGCCAACATTATAAATATGCATGCATCTAATGACAGAGCTTCGAAATACATGAAACAAAACCAGAAGTAAAGGAAGAAATAGGCAAATGCACTTTCATAGTTGGAGATTCTCTCAATGGACAAAAACCAGTACAGATTGAGGAGATCTAAATGACATAAACCTTAATTAGCTGATACTTATAAAACACTCTGCCAGCAACTGAAGAATTGCATAACCTTTTCAAGGGCACACAGAACATTCAACCAAGATGGATTATATTCTGGGCCACTACACTTGTCTACGATTGCAAAAGACTGAAATCTTACAGAAAATGTTCTCTGACTACAACAGAATATCAAATATCAAAAATCAAAAATAAAACATCTAGTAAATCCCCAAATATCTAAAAATTAAATATCCAAATTCTAAACAAGCCAAGGATCAAAGAAAAAAAAACACAAGGGAAATTAAAAAAATATTTTGAACTAAACTAAAATGAAAGCATATCAAATTTTGTAGGATATACCAACAGGGCTTTAAGGAAATGTACAGCACTAAATGTTCATCTTAAAAAACAAAGAAAGTCTTAAACCAATGGCCTAAACTTCCATCTTACAAAACTAAAAAGGAAAATTAAAAGTCAAAGATGAATAATAAAGAGTAGAAACTGTTAATAAATTCAACACTTTAGATAAAGCAAATTCCTTTAAAGATGCAACACCAAAACTCAATATAAAGAAATACAAAGTTTGAATACCTTTATGTTATTAAAAATAGTGAATTTATAGTCTAATTTACCACAAAGAAAATTTCAGTACCACATGGTTTCACTGATAAATTCTAGTAAACATTCATGTAAGAATCCAAACCAACTTCAGAAAATAACACAACCAATTTCAGAAAATAAGGAAATGCTTCCTAACTCCTTTTATGAGGCCAGCATAACTCTGACATGAAACAAGGAGAGAAAATTAGACCTATATACCTTATGAACACTGACAACAATTCCTCAAGGCATTAACATTAAAAAGACTAAACATGCTCAGATCTAAAGTATAACATATCTCCTCTTAAACCCACTGTAATAAAACTGCAGAATTATCAAAGGTAAGAAATCTTAAACTACCAGAAACTTAGATGACCTATAAAGGAAATAAGGAAAGATTTTTCATCAGCTACAAAACTAATAAAACTTAATTGTCAACCAATAAAACTTATACCCAGCTAAAAAGCCATAAAGAGTGATAATAGAAAGATTATCTTCAGACATACAAATACCAAGAATTTACTATACCAAATCTTCATTAAAATAATTATTATAAAGACTTGATTTGATGGATATGCACTAAAGATAACTGAAAGTATTATGTCCATGTAACAACTTCTACATGAATGTTCACTGCATTATTCATAACAGAAAACAAGTAAAAACAAATGTGTATCAGTTGATGAGTGGATAATCAAAATGTGCTATGTCCACAAAACAGAATATTATTCAGCCATAAAAAGAAATGATGTACTGATACATTCTACAACATGGATGAACCATGAACATATTATGCTAAGTTATTAGCGTATTATGAAAGAGATCAGACAAAAAAGATGACATACTGTATGACTCCATTTATGTGAAGTGTCCAAACTCATAAAGACAATAGACAAATTCCTAGAGACAAAAGTAGATTAATGGTTGCCAAGGGTGCAGGGTGGGAGTGGAGATGGGGATTGACAGCTAATGAAAATGTTCTGAAATTAGACAGTGATAATGGTTTCACAGCTCTGCGAATATACTAAAAACTACTGAACTGTACACTCAAAGGAGAAATTCTATGGTATGTGAAGTATAGTTTAAAAAGAAAAAAAAGAAAAGAATAAGATAAAATTCAGGGGGGGGGAAGCCCACAAAGAAGGGAAGGGATAAACAAAACAAGTATTCAAATGTAATGTTAGAAAATTTAAATAACCTGAGATTTACAAAAAAAAAATTAGTGTATTTTTAAAGGCTAGAATAAATACAAAACAATCTTTAATCTAGTGGGGGTGAAATTGGAGATTTCAGTAGTTAGTAGTGTGTTGTGTCCTTGCTATATTCTCAAAAAAGACTAAATTAACTATTGAATATAGATCTCATTTTTGGTACACTGAGAAAAACCTTAAAATTCTGGATAAGCATAAAATGAGGGAGTAGATATATTCAAAAGGTAAAGAATGCTGACATCCTTGTCACATTTCAGAAGATGAGAAATTAGTAAATAATTTGATTATTCAGGAAAACAGTTAAGCAGAATTTAAAGAAATTAATAGTAACCATAAGGTCAAAGAATCTGTATCTTCCAAACCAGCAAAGGAATAAACAGCAAATCCATACAGAATATTCTCTCAAACAGCTGAAAAGAAAAAAATACGCCAAGAAGGATAAACAGCAAACATTAACAAGTCCAAATATTTCATAAATCATAACAAATATATGAAACTCATAAAAGACATCACACTGAAGTTTTTAAACTTGCTATGTGTTGCTTACAAGACACTTCTAAACAAAACCAGAAAGTTTTTTTAAATTAAAAGGGAAAAGATGACTAGTAAATACTATCCAACATTAATAACAATAATTAAAGCAAGCATATATAACATATAAAAACAAATTTTAGGGGCGCCTGGGTGGTTCAGTCATTAAGCGTCTGCCTTCGGCTCAGGTCATGATCTCAGGGTCCTGGGATCCAGCCCTGCATCGGGCTCCCTGCTCAGCAGGAAGCCTGCTTCTCCCTCTCCCACTCCCCCTGCTTGTGTTCCCTCTTTCGCTGTGTCTCCCTCTGTCAAATAAATAAAATCTTAAAAAAAAATAAAAATAAAAAAATAAAAAATTTTAAAGGAAAAGTTCATTAATAGAAGGGTACTACATATTGAACAGTATAGTCAATACTTAATAAACACTGGTATTTGATATAAATGTATATATTTGAACCCTGAACCAATACTGAACTCTAATCCCAAAATAGTTTTTTTTTTTTTTACAAGATCACAAAAGGAAACCTCCCTGATTTTCAAGGATTCATAAAGACCATTCTCTGATCATGATGCACTTCAATTAGAAACCAGTAACGAAAAAGGTTTTCACCTTTAAAATATTTAATACATTTAAGTACTCAAATACACACAAAATTGCTCCTGGCTAAATTTTTTTTTTAATACTTTCTGGCTTTCAAAACATATGAATAGGGGTGCCTGGCTGGCTCAGTCCATTAAGTGTCTGCCTCTGGCTCAGGTTGTGATCCCGGGGTCCTGGGATTGAGCCCTGCATCAGGCTCCCTGCTCAGCAGGGAATCTGTTTCTCCCTCTCCCTTTGCCCCTCCCCCCACTAGTGCACTCTCTGAAATAAAATATTTAAAAAACACATGAATATACCAATCAAAAATGTTTTAATAAACAAAGGGAAAATCTAAAGAGACTTCAGATTGAAAATAGATGAAACTTTTATGATGTGGCCAAAGCTGTACTATAGGTCATTTTATAGCCTTCACTAAAAAACAAGTGAGCTAAGTGTTCAACTCAATAACCCAGGAAGAGAATCTGATAACCTAGAGGCAGAATGAAATAAAGAGCAAGAGGCAGAATGAAATAAAGAGCATATTGACTATACTGTTCAATATGTAGTGATGACAGAGATATAATCAATAAAATTAAAAAGTGGTTCTTCTGAAGGTATATAATCGCAGATCCAGTACAATTTTTAAAGGTCCTAAGAATATTCTAGTATGAAAAACTTTAGACCACAATTGACTTAATAGAAAGCATTACTAATCAATGAGAGCTGATTGTTTAATGGATAATCAAATGGTTCCTCTCCTATCTTAAAAGTCTGAACAGAGGCCCAGATGATTTTATAGGCAAGTAAACCAAAATCCTCAAAAAAACAAAAAGTCCAAAGATTCTGCAACCGTTTCAGAATAGAAAAAAAATAAAGTTGGTTACCTCTCCTTCAAGTGACTATTCCAACACTGATTGTGAAAAGAATGTAATGATGTACATAATGTGATACACTATGACTAAGCTGGGTTTATCTCAGAAAGCCAAAGATAGCTCAATATCAGAAAATATATTAATATACCATATCAAATAGTAAAAGTAAAGGAGGTAAAATGACAATGTCTAATAAATGCAGAAAGCACATTCAATACGATTCATTAACCATTTATGATTAAGAACTCCTCACAAACTAGAAATAAAAGAACTCTAACCATATTTTTAAAAAGGGTATCTAGCAATGACTTACAACTTTTACTTAATAAAATTTTATAGGACTTTTAGGATTAATAATAAAATCAGAATGCTTGTTGTTTTAACTTTTTATTCAACATTATACTGGACGGCCCAGGCTAATGTAATAAAAGAAAAGGAAGTAACAGGTATAAACATGAAAAGAAAAATATAACTACCACTATTCGCACAATATGATTACGTATGAATCTAAAAGAATCTACAAATTTTCAAATAACAAGATAGTTCAACAAGGTTGCCAGATCTAAAAGACATAAACAGCCTTTCTGTGCACAAGTATCAACTAATTTAAAAAATATAACTTTAGGGTTTCTAGGAATAAACCCAAGAAAGTCTGTGGAAAACTGTTTATTTTTTTAAAAAGTTTTATTTATTTGTTTGACAGAGGAAGTGCAAGTAGGCAGAGCAGTAGATAGAGGGAGGGGAAGCAGGCTCCCCGCTGAGCAGGGAGCCGGATGCGGGGCTCGATCCCAGGACTCTGGGATCACGACCTGAGCCAGAAGGCAGAGGCTTAACCAACTGAGCCACCCTGGCGCCCCTGTGCAAAACTTTTTAAAAAGTTCGTAGCGTTACTGGAGAACGAAAAGGAGGAGGCAAGAGAGATCGAATGACAGAACGTGCGTCCCGCCCCATGCTCTTGATCTGCTTCCCTCCTGCCAACTGAGGAAAGCATTCCAGTTAGTGCCCTCCCTCCTGCTTCCGATTCAATTCATTCATTCCCCCCTTCCTATTAGCTCTTTCCCATCATCACACAACACACTCTAAGTGCTCCTATCTTAAAGGCAAACAAACTCTGGGCCTACCTCACCCTCCCGGTTCCCTTTTCACAGAACTGGTCGTGAGAGTTGCCTACAATCATCAATTCCTCCTTGCCGTTTCTCTCATGAGCCCAGGCCAGGCTCTCATCCCCAGGACACCCCCAAACAGATGCTGCCAAATCTCAATCAATTCAGTCCGTAGCTGCAGCACAGAACACACAGGGTCACGCCCTCCTTCTTAAAATGCTCTTCACCTGGCTTCCAGGGCGCCTCTCTCCCGTTTCTTCTACTTTCCTGGCCACCTCACTTCTCGGTCTCCTTCTACTTTACGTTTATCTCCCCTAAGCTCTACACATGAATGCCCCCAAGATTCAATCTTCGCATCTCTGCCTACGCTCTACTCCCTGAAGATTCAAAACCACATACATACACTGATATCTCCCCAAATCCCCGCCGAAGCATATGCCCTCTCTTCTAAGCTTGTAGAACCTGTTGCTGCTCAACCCCTCCTCCACCCACACGTCTATAAAGCATCTCAAACTTGTTTAAACTCCAACTCCCATTTATCCACCACCAGCCCTCACCCCCAATAAAACGAAAGCTGCAGTGACACCTGCCTGAATAAATAGCAAATCCCATTCTTCTAGTTATTCAAGCCTAAAAACCCAGGTTCTTCCCATTTTTCTTCTCATTCCCTCATATTCAATGTCCAATCCAGGAATAAATCCTGCTCAGCTCTACCTTCAAAATACACCCCCAGTGCAGTAACTGCTCACTTACCCCCTTCTCCCCCATTATCCCAGCATCCAGGCTTCAAACTACCATCATCTTCTGCCTGAATCATTCCGCCAACCTCCTAATCAATTCCCCAGCTTCCTTCCTGGTCCCCCTGCAGTTTATTCTCTATATGGCATTTCAAAAATGTTCATTTGATTACATCATTCCTCCAATGGCATCCCATCTTAGTAAAAATAAAACTCAAAGTACTTAGCATACCTGCAAAGACCCTGCACAGTTCCCACTACCACCCTGACTTCATCTACCAGTCTCTCCCTCCGTCTTCAGACACACTGGCCTCCCGGTTGCTGCTCAAACTTACTAAGCACATGCCGACCTCAGGGGGGAATTCCTTTGCTTTCAAGTCCCAAATGTCACCTTATCAATGAGGCTTTTCTCTAACAATTTACATAAAAATAACACACACCCCAAGCCACCAGCAGTACCCTAATCAGTCTGCTGCCACCACTGGAATATAAGGTCCTTGGGGTAGGGACTGTATCTGTTAGGTCCACTGCAGCATCAATCCCAACTCCAACGTGGCTTCTTGTGTAATTCAACGTGACGATTCCAATGTTTAAGTGGAAGAGCGTGCCACCAAGAAGAGCTAAGACATTTTTTAGAAAAACAGAACAAGATAAAGATATTTGGTAGGGCAAGTTTCCAAGACGTATTATAAGCCCATACTAATTATGGCAGTGTGGTGTGATCAAGAAAAGCCAAATACCAACTGAGCAGAAGAAACTAACCCACACGTAAATGAAAGCTTTACATTATGGCGGAGGTGGCAAACTAGTGGGGGAAGGATGGACTATTTAATAAATGGTGACAACAGATTATCCACATTTTAAAAAGAAATCAGATCCCATTGGCTCAGGTCGTGATCCCGGTGTCCTGGGATCGAGCCCCGCGTCGGGCTCCCTGCTTGGTGGGAAGCCTGCTTCTCTTCTCCCACTCCCCCTGCTTGTGTTCCCTCTCTCACTGTGTCTCTGTCAAATAAATTAAAAAAAAAAAAAAAATCAGATCCCAACTTCATATCATATATAAAAGCAGGTAGATGTTCATCCTGTAAGTAGCAAACTCTTAGATGATGATAGAAAATAATGATCCCGGGGTAAGAAGGATGTCTTCAATAAGAAACAAAATGGGGAAAATAAATGTCTACGTTAAAATGTAAAACTTAGTTAATATGTAACTATATTACAGACTCAAAATTTTTTAAATGAAGACACATCACAGATGAGAAGATGTCCTCAAGATATGTAACAAAGATAGCATCCATTACAAAGAACTCCAACAAATCAGTAAGAAAAAGGCAAAAGAAAAATGGACAAATGGGGAAAAAAGGTGTTTCTATAAAATTCTACAATTCCCTCACATCCCTTTCTGTCTTCTATTGAACACCATGTATAGAATTCTATTTTTATGAAGTAACTGTTCTCTGTATACACCCATTCTTCTAACTGTACTTATGCATACAGATGTCCAAAATGGTGGTCCTCTATGATTTGTGGTAGCTGATCTAGGGTGGTAGAGCAAAGAGTAACTTTTCTTTCCCTCTTAGACTTCCCTCTTTTCTCAGTAAACATTACGTAGGGCCTTCACACACAAACCACAAGTTAAGGGGAGGAGACCACGTAATTTCTGACACTACGAAATTCAAAGGACCTGTCAAGCGGATGGTCAGCTGATTCAAGTACTGACTTTAAGAGGCCACACTCTTATTTCAAAGAGGCAGTTAACACAAAACATTCCCAGAACTTTCTGTCTAGGACTGCCCTCAGACACAGTCTTTTGAATATCCTTCATGGCGCCATTTCTTTACTCCGTAAGGGAGAAATGAATCTTAGAATGAACTAACATAATTCAGAACTATAAGTCAGTGGGTTACGCTGACGATATGTTGTAAATCAAAAGTGGCTGCCCACAAACAATACGAAGCATCCTAATAAAGAAACCCATCACTCAGGCCTCAAGTTTGTTCCCTCTGTATCTCATCATTCTCAAACTTCCTAATTTCCACGTATTAAAATCTATGTGGATCCCTATGGAATCAGTTATACAATGAACGGTGCTATTGGTGACAAAAATCACATTTTGATTTGACATTGTTCCTTTCTTGTTTCTGAGAATGTTACTGCTTTCCACTGTGCATGAGTCTTTTAAAGTTTATATCGGACATGTCTTCTTTAATGTACTCTCCAAACCCTTTACTTTGTTCTTTCTTTAAAAAGCAGCATAGCAAACATCAAATCATCGTTTACATTCATTATCTTTGAAGAAACTTTCAAATTCTCTTCCAAAGTGAACACCTGCTTATTTTTTGTGGACAAAAATATTGGGACAAATGCCATCTCTGATCTTTTCTGTTTTCATCAATGTTTTATGCTTCATTATAAATACCTGTTTAACTTGAAATCTTTGATGACACTCAAAAATCACTATCCATGACGAAGCATTAGGTTCATTCTCCTCGCAAATTTATTTAATCTCATGCAAAGCTTATTCATTTTCTATCCTATAATTAGCCCCTCATTTTTTAGGCCCATACAGGAGATTTTCAAGCAGCTGGGCACGGGAAGCCTACTGGCTGCCTTTGAAATTACAGGTAATTAGTTGAGCTTTCCTGTTCGGCTTCCACAGACTATCAGAAAATGCCATTGCTTTAAGTCACATCTGCTCTATGTTCTGCTTAATGACCTCAAGTATGGTGACCATGGAAGAAAAGGCAGATTAAAATATTGATTAGGATCCTGCCTATCTTTTAAAATGGAGCTACCATCATCTGTTAACTTATACTACAAAGAGTTTAAGGAACCTTATAACTTTAGTTCTCATAGCAAGGAAAATGAGTGGGTTTCTCTTGGTTAAGGTGCAGGTGTATGTCTTATAGGACACTAACATCTCCCACAACTTAAAGTAAACCCTAAACCACAGAGGTAATGCCTCCTCAACTCGGAGAAGTTTTTATATAGCATGCTAATACAAAAGATCACCTATGCATACTTAAATGCAGTATTGAGTCACACTATCAAATGCTCATTAAAATTTATTAGGTAGAAAAATTTTTAATTTAAGTAATCTTCCTATTTAAAAGATTTCATGAGTATCATTTGTAAACTTTCTTGAAGAAATCTTTCAAATGCCACTTTTAACAAACACAAATCATTTAAGGGTGTTTACTAGTTTTTTGCTAACATGGACCCAAAATAGATAAGGAGAGTGAAGATATCTATGTTTGTTGCTCTTCTGTATCTTTATTGATGCTTTATATATGATAGATAAGCAAAAACCTGACTGGATGGCATGTCCTAAATTGATAATGATGTATACAGCAGGAGCGAGAAATCCATTTTCAAACAAACCACAGGGAAAAGTGGAGCAAGCAAAGAGTAGCTGAATTTAGTTTGAAAGTTTATTATTTTAGAAAGACAGAATGATTCTACGTTCACTTGGCTTTTTCATTAAGAACAGGAAACTAAACCTTTCTGAATAGTTTGATTCCGTATTACATGGAGTGCAGCAGGGTAGGGCTCTCCAACAGGGGGTTGGATGAGAAGGACAGAGAGTGGGCAGGTGGTAAAGATAGCAACTCTCAGTCTCACTGCTCTTGACCCAGAGTTAGAAAAGGCCAAAAATGCAACAGAGCTAAAGAAAAACTACTTTGGAAACAAATCTTGGATCATTAATTTATCCGACAACCATGCTCAGTGACAGGAGCTTCTGACATACACCCCTCCCCCCCCCGCAAAACCTGAGAAATCACTGCACACGGGTCTTAAGCCACTCTTTCTCTGTAGGTAGTAGGTACTATAGTTTGAACCACTAGAGTTCCTGCCCACAGGGATTCAGAGAGATGCCTGGAGGGGGAATGGAACCAGACTGGAACTGGCCCAGCAATAAAGTGTGTGGTGCAAGGGTGGATGGTGAGAACAGCCAGCTCTGTCCCCGGCCCTTACCAGGGATACTACTAGGAAAAAAGCACAGCTGAAAACCAAAAAAAACCCTGTGACAAGGTGAGGGCTCTGGCTGACCTCACATCACCTGGGGAATTATGGGAAGCAGTTCTGCCTCATTCAGTGAAGGACATGAGCACATCCCTCCTCCTCCTCCCAAGGAGCAAAGCAGATAGTCCACTATCTCCTAACTAGTGGCCCTAACAGGTGGGCGCAGGAAGAGAGCTCCTGTTTGTATGCTAGGAGGGCTCTGGAAAAACGGGGGCCAGATTTCTGAGTGGTGAAAAAGCACATGAAGGATGGAAATTTCCACCTTACTTTTAGTTCCCACCGCAATCACCCAGGAGAGTGAGGGGCTCAGCTGCCTATTGCCTCCAAGGAAAAACTGAAGTTCTCAAAGCCTTGGTCACATCAATGTCCTTACTTGTTCCAATGTTTCCTTCTCAAGCTCTAAGGGAACACTCTTCCTCAAGGGGAGACCTGTTCCACGACAGGTAAAGCTTTTTAAAAGCCTACCAACTTCAGGGTGCCTGGGTGGCTCAGTTGTTAAGCGTCTGCCTTCAGCTCAGGCCATGATCCCAGGGTCCTGGGATCGAGTCCCACATCGGGCTCCCCGCTCGGCAGGAAGCCTGCTTCTCCCTCTGCCACTCCCCCTGCTTGTGTTCCTGCTCTCGCTCTCTCTGTCAAATAAATAAACAAAATCTGTAAAAAAAAAAAAAAAAGCTTACCAACTTCAAAGCATATCCCTCTACTGCAACAGAAATCAGCCAAGACAAGGACTTCGAGGTTTTAGCCTTCCTTCCAGTGGGATTATGCATATAAGGGACGTGGATTTTAGAACAATCCTTTCTCCACCTGACCCTCCACTTCCTGGTTTTGGTCTTTTTCTCTCCCAGGCCATCTTTTGACAAAGGCAGGGGTGCAGCATTGCTGTAAAGCTGTCCACTCGTGACCACAATCTCTTTTCTGTTGGTTTTATCAGGTTCCCAGGAAAACTGAACGTGTCTGGTCTTAACACATTAACTCCCTCCTGCCAAGGTGGACCCACACACCTTGATAAGATCTCATTCCACAATCTTTTATTTATTTTAAATACTTATTTACTTAAGTAATCTCTACACCCAACGTAGGGCTCGAACTCACAACCCCGAAAGATCAAGAGCTGAACGCTCCTCCTCCGACTGAGCCAGCCAGATGCCCCTCATTCCACGATCTTTTAAACTCATTCTACATAATCATTGCAACTTCATCATTTTTAAGCAGTCCCAACCTACAGTTACTTAGGATTGTTTCCCCTAGGAATACATTTTTAGATATGTATCCATCAATTTAATCAAGACATTCTCAACTCATTTATGAGCTGAAGCTAGTGGTATTGAATGATGGCATATAAAATAATTCTGCAGAAAATTTTCGTCACATCTACACTCTGAGGGAAAAATACCACAAATCATATTCTAGTTGGCACCCTCTGCCACATACGCTCTCTCTCCATCCTTACAAATGATAATAAAATGGGGCACCTGGGTGGCTGAGTCGTTAAAACGTCTGCCTTCGGCTCAGGTCATGTGGGATCGAACCCCGCATCGGGCTCCCTGCCCCGCAGGAAGCCTGCTTCTCCCTCTCCCACTCCCCCTGCTTGTGTTCCCTCTCTCGCTGTCTCTATCAAATAATAAAAAATCTTAAAAAAAAAAATGATAATAAAATAATCATTAACCTCTTGCTTTAAGCTCAAAAGCTCATCTGCATACAAGAGAGAAGTTAGAGGATTAAGACGGGGGACCTGTTTGCTGGCCAAGAGTTGGAGAGGTGGCTAACCTCCGCCACAGGTGTCTGAGGTAAGATGGACAGAGAAGATTTCCCTCTGGACTGCACACACGAAAAGCTAAGTAAGAAAAAGTGAGCAGCCAGACTGCTGCTTCCCGGGCCAGAGCTTTACCAAGGCAACAAGCAAGTATGGAGGCTAGGGTTAAGAGTCAAAACAAACGAAGACTCAACTCAAAGGGGATGTGGCAGAGGGATGAAAATGATGTTGAAGGCACCAGAGCTGGACATGCAGACAAGAACATTCAAGAGGGAAAGAGGAGATGAAAGGAAGTTTACTAAGGGAGTACTGGCCTAGCCCATGGGTAGGAAGAGTTCTACAGCCAGACAGGCCCCCATTCCAACAGGAATAATTCTTTTACCTAGCGTCGTCATGGAAGATAACACAGTAAGCCCCTGCTCCTGCACTGGATGCACACGCCCAGCGGGAGATCAAAAGTTGTATGAGAACACTAACTCCTCTTCCTGAAACATCAACCTGACCCAAAGTTTTATGGAGAAGTACGTACTGGTAAATACCTTTAAGACATTTAATATCAAACCAAAAAATTTTCTATGGCATACACTGTTAACTTCACAAAGGTTTAGGTAACGTGAGAATTCAAAAACAGGCGAGGACTGCAGCAGGCCATTTAATCCCCAACTTCCACCTCCAACTCTTATGAGGCTATCTGATCTCTTGCTTCTGTTGTTAGGAATACTTGGGTGGAATCTTTGGGAAAAAATTACCATTAAAGTAAACTGAATTTTGTCACTTACACGCCAAAACTTTTTAAAAATCATTTTTGACAGCTCTTTTCAACATATGCCTTTTTTTTTCATAAGCATGCCTTTCACATGCTCTGTGGGGCTCAGGAGCCCCTGCTTTCCATGACCTGGAGGTGCCGTCACCAGCTCATCTCACGAGCAATTTTATTAATGTCAACCCACAGGCCTTTGACAGCTCTCCTTCTCTTACCAAGTATCTGTTCCTAACATGATAAGGAAGTTGGTGAAGTCCAAGCATATCATGCCTAAAATAAAGGAAAACAGTCTCCCAGAGAGACCCAGAGCTGTTCAATGTGTAAGGGGTGTGACCCGTTCTACAAGCCAAGAAGACTTTTATTTGGTCCTGGGGTTCTTGCATATTCTAAAGAACTGAGGCACCCAAATTAGTTACATGTTAAAATAGGAAATGCTTCTGTATGCAACTCTGTGATGCCCTAAAATCCTAAACATACTAATCCTAAACATACTGCTGATGAAAAATGGGTATATTGTAACCAGAGATATTCATTATCTGCAATCAACATCGTTGGGCTTTATCAACAAACACTAAGAAAATATCAACCTCTTAAAAACTTCACATTGCAGAGTTCATCATAAATGAAAATAAGACAAAATACAAAGGCATTTTCTAAATATATTGTGGTTAACTTCTCCAACTGGAGAGTATTTTTAGATATCTCCCCCCAACACTTTTCACCAACAGCTAAACACAAATACTATGACGAACATTATTTTCCTCCAAAACACCATGTAGAGTTTTTTCCAAACAAAATGCACAATTCTCACATATATGGTACAATTTCAAATAGAACTCCAGTCACATTCAGGTCCTCAGATTAAGCACTGCAACAAATCAACAAATAGCCAACCCATTCCCGGAAAAAAATACATATGATATTATTTAATACCTAGAGAAAGCAATACTTAAAGTGCAAATTAATAAGTCAATAGTGCAAAGGAAAAAAGTAAATTATTCACACAGAGTTTGGAGGGGATGATTCCTGCTAGTTGTGAACTCTAATGAGGTCCTGAATGAGAACGGACACTGAAGCTAGCGAGCTGGGTGATCCACCTATTGGAAAAATGGCAACACAAAGGTAGGAAGGGATGGGCTGTGCAGGTGTGGACAAAGTAAGCTGACAACTATGGCTTCAGTAGCTCAGACCACATGACGAGGCCAACCTCAGGTAAAGAAAAATTAGAGAAAATATGCTTATATATCAAGGCTGACAGAACAAAGATGCTGAACATTTTGCCTTAGAATCATTAGTTCTGTAACTATTATATCCATTTTCATAATCAGTCCTGTTGAAATCTAGTTTATACTTTATTTACATTTTCAATATCTTTACGTAAATCTCAAGTGTTGGCTCTAGCCCTCTATCCCCATGCATGACACCACAAATTCAAAATCAATAAGGTTTCTTCCAATTCTGGCAAAAAAGCTAACAAGATTCCAAAAGGGCATTCTCACTACAAAATAACTAGATCTTCATTAAAGTGTATTTCTTAATGCTTTATTAAGCTTGCAAGAAGCAAGGAAAATATCAGGCGCTTGGGTGGCTCAGTCGTTAAGCGTCTGCCTTCAGCTCAGGTCATGATCCCAGGGTCCTGGGATCAAGTCCCACATCGGGCGCCCTGCTCAGCGGGAAGCCTGCTTCTCCCTCTCCCACTCCCCCTGCTTGTGTTCCTGTTCTCGCTATCTCTCTCTTTCTGTCAAATAAAGAAATAAAATCTTTAAAAAAAAAAAAAAAAAGAAGCAAGGAAAATATCTAAGTGCCCCATACCTCTCTCCAACCCAACCATAAAGAATGATTCAATCATAAAAGTAGACAAATACCAAAGACTAAGAAAGCAAGCTAGAGATTTGGGGTGGGGGAACCCCAGATAATGTAAAAGTAAAAAATATAATTGTTGAAATTAAAAACTCAATGGCTGGGTTAAATAGCAGATTAGGCACACTTCATCAGTGAACTAGAAGTCAGATCCAAGGAAAAACCCAGAATGCAAACAAAGCTAAAACAAAAAGATGGAAATGAGAGGGTTCTTACCCTTTGATAGGGAGGAGAAAATGAGAAGACCTTATAAATAACTACTTGGTGAAATTCCAGAAGTGTATAGAAGAACAGCAGTATTTTATGATAAAATGGACAACACTTTGAGCACTAATAAGGCACAAACTGCCCAAAGAAGCACAACATATACAAACCTTATTAACAGAAAGTCTCACAGAGATACACCATAATAAAACTAGAGAACACCAAAGTCAAAGAGAGGATCTCAAAAGCAACCAGAGACAGAAGACAGATCTCTTGTAAAGTAACTACACCTAGACTGACAACAACCTCCTCCACCACAATGGGAAAGCCAGAACACAACGGAAAAGTATCTTCAAAATGCTTAAAGAAATTAACCAATTAACTGATTTTATTTGGAATCAATTCTATTTTCCTGAAATGAAGGCAAAATAGAGATATGTCCTTACAATAAAAAAAAAAAATAGACATTTCCACCAATAATCCTTCACTAAAGAAATCTCTAAAGGATATACCCAAGAAAGGAATCCCAGAAGTTTTGATGATCAAAAAAACTGGTAAAGATATAAGTAAATCTAAACAAATATTGTCTGTATACAATAATCATGTCCTATTGTGTAAGGTTTTTTCCATAGACATAAATAAACACGGGAAAATAACAGCATGTAAGTTCGGAGGGGGGGTGGGATCAGAGTTAAAGGATTCTAAAGTCTTTATACTGTCAGAAGTGAAGCTAAATTTTGCTTAACTTCCTTTTTAACTGAAATACAGTCAACACACAATGTGACATTTGTTTCAGGTGTACAACATAGTGACTGGGCAAGTGAATACATTATGCTATGCTCACCCCAAGTGTACCTACCATCTTCACCATATAATCCTATTACAATACCATTGACTATATTCTCTATGCTGGATCTTTCAGACCTGTAACTCATTCATTCCATAACTTGAAGCCTGTACCTCCCACTCCCCTTTGGTTAACTTTAGACTTCATGGATGTATAATTTCGAGAATAGCCACTTAAAGAAATAGTGTACAACTTCCAAATCTAATCAGTGAAGTTTTGATACGATTTTACTGTGGACTCTGGCTGAAGCTGAACTGAGTTTGGCAAAAAATGTCAGAATAGTCAATGAAGGGCAGTGAAAGTCAAATCCTAGCTCAAAGATCTCAAGAACAATTTTAATACTTGTTTTGGGTCACAGATCCCTTTGAGAAACAGATGAAAGCTATTGATCCTCTCCCTCAGTAAAACTCTCATACAGACTTGTACAAATTTTCATACAAACGGGAAAGACTTTTCCCAGACTCCCAGAGAACACAGATCCCCAAGGCCCTGCACAGCTTAAAAGGCTAAAGAGAATTAAGTTTGTGTGGGAAAAGTTAGTAAAGTTAGAAGTTCTCCTACCCAAGAATTGAAACCACATATGCAGAGGAGGAACCAAGTGTAAAAGGAACAGCACAAGGCATAACATCTGGGGGAGGGGGGATTCTGGAGGGAAGAGGTCAAGAATGGAGAGTCAGTCCTATAATTCACTCTTTCATTAAAGTGTAACTCAACAATTATGCAACTACTGCAATACTTGAACTTTGGAAAATAACGACAAGAAAAAATTCCTAGTTTTAAAGATTGTTAGCATCAATCTTACAACCTGATGGACAAGTATGTCATACAATGAAAACACAAAATAGATATTAAAGCACCCTTAGCTAGCTACCTAGTATTTTTAATACTCCCTTCGTGGAATGACTCAGTTAACAACCAGCAACAAAGAGCCTGCAAAAAGGACTAGTCTGGTCCACCTGGAGTTGTTCTGCAAAGATCCCAACCCCTCCCCACCTCAGTGTGTAGTGTAGCCTCAGTGTCAGAAACACAGACCACTGCAATCCAAAGGCTCCTACATCCACCTGCATTCCTTAAAGCAGCTTTTTGGAAATATAGATTCTGGTCTCCATCCAAACATTGAAAACTACTCTCTCATGTTTGGGCCCATGAATCTGTATTTTAAAAGGACCCCAGATGATGCTGTTGCACCTAGAAACACACACACAATATAAAAACTACTTATTCACAAAAATTTGACTCATACTGGCTTTGTGCATCACAGATATTCAAAACTGTGAATCAGAACAGTACAAATAAAGTATTTTCTATACACCATGAAAATATCTTTAATGATTAAAAATTATTACAGAGCATGAAGAAAAATTTAATGATTCTTAGATATTATAGCAAGAACAGAAAAAAAGACTCATTCTAGTACACAGGAATTGAAAGCAAATTCAGAGGTTAAGCACGTGGGATGTCTCCACACTGTTGTTTAGGCAAATAAATAATATCCTCAGCAATTCACATTCAAGATGTTAATTTTCAAAATACACATTTGACTTCACTGCCCCACAATCAACTCCAGAAGTCAAACAACTCTCTTTCTTTTAAGAGCCAGCACACACACAACAGATGTGGGTTTATCTTGACCAACATCCACTGAAAAAGGTCTCTTGATCTTTGTGACTTCCATTTGAATTACACAAGCAGATTTTATTTATAACTGTGCTTTTGGTCAATGTACATAAAATCCATGTGGTGCATAGGGGACAGGAGCAATGATATCCCAAAGCAGTAAGAAAAATTCAAAAGACTTACCTTTCCCCCAAATCCTGAATATCCTTCCAAACTAATCAACTTTAAGACATTTTTTAAATAAGCCAGATAAAATTTCATTCTTAAAAACTTACTTCCATTTTTGATAGACTGGAATATGCATGTGTTAGATAAATAATTTCTCAGAGGGCCAGGACTAGATCACTGAGATCTTACTAAAATTTAAATTAGCTATTTTAACAGTTTTCAAGGGAAAAACCCCATATCCACTGAGAAAGAAGGAATTATTAAGATATACATATAAGGAGAATGCATCTCCATTTTCCTACAGTGTGGATTCCTTATTCAGTCCCACATGAATGAAGTCTTATGGTGGTAACTTAACCAGTAGATAGTCTTCTTGATCTCACAGTTTTCTTTGGTGATATAATCAGTTTACGTGATGCTTTGAAATCCCAAATATCAAAGGAAAACAGGTTTGGTTTCAGGTGTGAGAGCTGGATAGGTTTTTTTCTTTCTTTAATTAATAATGGAAGATAGAGCGCCTGGGTGGGTCAGTCGATTAAGCATTTGCCTTCAGCTCAGGTCATGATCCCAGGGTCCTGGGATCGAGCCCCACATCGGTCTCCCTGATCAGCGGAGAGTCTGCCTCTCCCTCTCCTTCTCCTCCCCACTCATGCTCGCTCTCTCTCTCAAATAAGTAAATAAATAAATAAAATCTTTAAAAAAAAAAAAACAGAATGGAAGAACATAAAGATGTTTCCTAGAATAATATAATCATTTAACACTTGGGTATAGCACTTTATCAACTATAAATTGCCTTTACATGCTAAGGTCATATAAGCTTCACATCTTACTGATGAGGAAGCTCAGGAGAGAGAGTTTCTGAAGACACATAGCTATTCCCTTCATTATACAAAAGGAAAGAGTGGAACCCAGTCTAGAACTGGGATTGGAGCTGGAAGGACTTTCATTACTCCACACTCCACATGCCTCAACCTCAGTCCCTGAGTAGTTGGTCATCTAAAGCAGAGGTGAGAAAACAAAATCCAGCCCGTGGATTTTATGGAACCCATTGGCTAAGAATGATTTTTACATTTTTAAGTGATGGGGGGGGGACAAGATTCTGACATGTAAGGGGCACCTGGGTGGCTCGGTTGTTAAGCATCTGCCTTCAGCTCGGGTCATGATCCCAGGGTCCTGGGATCTAGCCCCACATTGGGCTCCTTGCTCAGCGGGAGGCCTGCTTCTCCCTCTCCCACTCCCCCTGCTTTTGTTCCCTCTCTCGCCGTGTCTCTCTCTGTCACATAAATAAATAAAATCTTTAAAAAAAAAACATTATGACATGTGAAAACTACATAAAATCTGAATTTTACTGTCCATAAGCAGTTTTATTGGAAAATGGCACTCATTCGTTTAGGTATTGTCTATGGGTGCTTTTGCCCTATGACAGCAGAGCTGAGTAGTTGCAACAAAGACTGCATGGACTGCAGGGTCTAAAATATCAACTGCCTGGTCCTTTACATAAAGTCTGGACCCCTGATCTATACGATGTTTATCTTTTTGTGAAAGTTATGAAGTACTCACCAGGACTAAGTAAAAAATCTGTCTTTCCTAATCCTAGCTGCTAGAGATACAGTTAGTAAATCCATTCCATCTTCAACAGACACTCTTCCAATTTTGTAAGGCTGATGCTCCACCCCATCTTGTTCCCTTATTTTTTATCCACACAGTTACAAGAACCACTTTACTAAGGACCTATTACCATATACCAGGCACCACGCTAAGTACTGGAGATCTCATTTCTTCTAGGTGACAAAACAGAGGCTTAGCAATCAATTAATTCACCCAAGTTCACACAGCTACTGCAAACCTGTGCTTTTACTATACCAGGTTACATCAAGAAGCAAGACTTTGAACTTCTTCCTCTGTCAATCTATCCCTACAGAATTGTAGAGTTTGAGGCCAAACACGAAACTTCTGTTTTGATTTAGGCAGAACCAAACAAAACAAGGCAACTAATGTCCATGACCTTATTACTAATGTACCTTAGTGTTCTTCCCAGCCTTGTCAAATAGTCTGTTAGACTGTAGTGTTTATTTACAACTGCATATCATTTCTGCCTCACAAGTAATATTGCCCTGATTAAAACAATACAATTCTCGGGCGCCTGGGTGGCTCAGTTGGTTAAGCGACTGCCTTCGGCTCAGGTCATGATCCTGGAGTCCCGGGATCGAGTCCCGCATCGGGCTCCCTGCTCAGCGGGGGGTCTGCTTCTCCCTCTGACCCTCCCCCCTCTCGTGTGCTCTCTCTCTCTTGCACTCTCTCAAATAAATGAATAAATAAAATCTTAAAAAAAAAAAAACAACAACAACAATTCTCTATCTTTAGAAACAAAACCAGGCCTCAGGGAGGCATGTTAGATCAGTTAAAATACAACAATAACCATCACTTACTGAGTGTTCACTACGGGAATTGTGGAGTATGATTTACATTTTCTTTCATCTAAACTTCACGGTTCTGTGAGGTAAGCACTGATCCCAATTTTGCAGATGAGGAAACTAAAGCTTTCAAGGTAATTTACCCAAGGTGACAGGGTTGGAATTCAACAACTAGGTTTTCTGACTCCAAACCCAGGCTCTTAACCACTATGCAGAACCTTCAAGTATCAACTTTCAATCGTACTATAGTCATAGTGAAGTCAGTGTTGCCTACAAGATCAAGAAGTTAGAGAACTTATCCTGAAGGATACTATCACAATATTTACTATCACTTCATCTATACTTCTATAACACTTTTTTTCAAAACTAACACAAAACCCAGAATCAGAAGGTCAATTGTACGAGAGTATCATTTCTTTGCAATGTACTGACTTCTTCCCCAAAAAATGTTGAGGACACGAATCATCCTCATACCTTACGCCTCCCTATCTCCTTATGGAATCACCATAGAGAAGACATTCAATGAACATGCTGAATGAACACGAATTTTGAACAAAATGTGACTTATACATGAATTCTGCCAGGCAAGTAGTGGCTAGAAAACCTGAAGATAAGAATAAAGAACTAAATTTAGTTCATAAAGCACTGGTGGTAAATATACTGTCTTCAGGAACACTTTTACACACATAAGATACAACTGATGTATAAGGTGCTACCTTCACCCAAACACTAATGGAATGACTTAAGTGATTATGTGTTTATAAACACAAAAATTAGTACAGTGAATACTCAAACCTAAACAAGCAAAGAACAATCTAATGTAGAAACCAAAATCCCTCATCTGTATTTTTCCAACTGTTTGTCAGCCTGGAAGACCTGCATCTATCTTAGCCTCTACTTACGGACCTTCCCCATGCACACCACGTTCCCTCCTAGAAGGGAAACTTCTTGAGGACAAGATTTTTTTCCCCTTTACTAAAATAGCCAAATGACCAATGATAGTATCTTGAATACACTAGGGTACAGCTAATGTATAAAATGGCTGAAGAGAATGGAACGTTTTCAGTGCCAGCTAAGGTACACTGACCACATACAATGTAAGGGGAGGCAACAATCTTACCATTATTTCTACAGAAGGCAGCCTCCTCCTGAGAACTTCTGCAAACACTTGCTTTTAAAAAGCAACGAAAAGTTGCTAGAAGGCTATCATTGTCGGGAACAGAGTGCCATTCTACGCCAATTGCAATAATGACACCTCAGAAGGTTCACCTGGTACATATTAGGGGTTGACAAGGGCCATGGGGCTCTACCTGTTACATACGCTTACTTAAGCCCCTAAACACCCAGTTCCCTAAACGCATCATAAAGGTGAATCCAGAGAGTATCCGGAAGCTTTAAGTCTCTTCCGAAGATGTATTTATAAATATATATAAACAGAAAATCATTTATCCAAAAGAACAGAAAGCCTTCCAAGCTTCTGTACTCCCAGGAAGTCTACTTTGAAATACGTCAAGAAGTTATACCGAGGCATACAAAATATGTCTAAAGATCCAAACAGATAACTCCAAAACTTGGAAGTTGAAGCTGGCAAACCCATCGTTCATAACTTATAGGTCTGATTGTGCCCCTTCTTACTTGCAACGCTGCGACGCAAATGAATGACGGTGTATCAGCGTTAAATTTAAATTTCCTGGCTCTGGCCACAATGCTAACCTAATTAAAGCATGTGGTCAACGTTTAGCATTTTCGGTGCGTTATTTTGCATCGCTTTGGCTAGCAACAGAGTCGAAGACAGTTGCACTCTTCCTCTCGGCCCCCCACTCCTCAAACCGGAGGCAAAACCCTCTCCAAAATGCTTTATTAAATGGACAGGAAAAACACCCCCGCACCGCCTACAGACCCCGCCAAGCTGTAACAGGGGCTTCACACCCATTGCCCTCGCCAAGAACACTTTGGGCTCAGTCTGAGCAAGTCACTGGTGTCAGCGCTACTTCCCCACGGCCGGAGCCCCCCCCAGGCGCCCGACAACTCCGGGGAGCCCCCCCGCCCGCCGGGCCCCTCGGAGCAGCGTGGCTCGGGCTCCCCTCGCACACATTTCCCGTCCAGCAAACTGCGGCCGCGGAGGGGGAGGGGGCGAAGCGGGCGCCCGCGGCAGAGCCGGGCCGTCGGGCTGGACGCGGCCGGGCCAGGGAGGGGCGGCGCGGGGCGGCGGGCGGGGGCGGCCCGAGGGTCCGGGAGGGGGAGGGGAGGTACCTCGTACAGCTCCTCGGAAGCCATGGTGGGCGGCGGAGTTGCGGGCGGGCGGGAGGGGCAGGGTCGGGGCGAGGCGCCGCCGCCGCCGGGCGGCCGACACTTTGTTTCAGTTGGGTCCCTGCGTGGCCTGCGCTTCCTGCTCCCGCTCCCAGCGCCGGGAGCTCAGCACGGACGAGCCTCTCACACTCACTGCCAGTGCGGGCCGGCGGCGGCGGCGGCGGGGTTGTGCGCAGGAGCAGCTGCGCAACGCGCCCTCCGCGCCCCGCGCTCACTCCCCGGCGGGCCGGCTCGGGCTCGGGCTCATCGCGCCCCGCCGCGGGGCCGGGCCGGGCTGGGGCGGGCGCGGCGGCGGTGCACGGCAGCGCGGCTGGCTCCGTGGCTCCCCCTCTCCGGTGTAGTGCAAAAAGCTTCCTACTTGCGACCAAAAAAACCTGCCCCGGCTACTGAGCATGCCCAGTGCGGCCGCCCGGGCCCGGCGGAGCCGCGCTCCCGCGCTCCGGGTTTTCGGACCGCCCGCGCGGGAGGGGCGGGGAGGCAGGCGGGGCGGGGCGGCCGAGGGGAGCAGTGGGCTCCGCTCCGGGCCGAGGCGGGCGGGCTGCCGCCTTGGGCGAGCCGGCAGGAAGGGGAGGAGCCAGGGAGCGGTGGGCGGGGCTGAGGCGAGACGTGGGCGGGGCCGCGGGAGCGGTGGGCGGGGCCCCGACTTCTGCAAGTCCCCTCCGGGGGGTCGGACCCGGCGGCCGCGTTGCCGGCCGGCCCGCCTCGACGTGGGTACTGGGACCTGGGCCGGGCGGGACTGGGGAGCCTCGAAGGTCGAGGCGGACGGCGGTGGTTCCCAGTGGGGCAGGCACTGGCGGGCCCGAAGTTGGGCTGGGGGCCGTGGGAGCAAGCTGCCCGCGTCTGAAGCCCACCGCCCCGACGGCAGCGGCTGAGCCACCAAATGCACAGCCTCCCTACGGGAGACCGCAGAGCTCCAGCCTCCGTGCGCTAGCCGCGGACGCCCGTCCCGGGCCAAGCCAACGCGCAGGGGCGGGCGGCGTGGCCAGGTGGAACCCCCCGCCCTAACACGTGCCCGCCTCCCCCGCGGCAGCCGCCAAGACCCGGAGCCCGAACCACGCGCCCCGCCGTGTGGCCCGGAGCGCTCCGGGCACGCTCGCTGGGCCGTAGGCCGGGGGGTGGGAGCCGGGGGCGGGAGCCCGGCGCAGTCGAGGGCGGCGCGAGGGCGCGGCTGCCTCCACTCTGCCCGCAGCTTCCCCCACGCCAGGCCTCCCTGTTCCTTTTGGAGCGTCCACCTCCTCGGACCGAGAGCTGGAAGGAGGGGCCAGAATCTGAGCTCGGGAGGTCTGAGTTCTAATGGAACGAAGCTGTCAATGGTGGTTCTCCTTGGGGGGGGGGGGAACGGTGAGGACAACAGATACGACAGGCCCTTGGGTCAGAACAGCCATGGGCTGGCCCTTCCTCCACTTCATAGGAGAGATGGGCAAATTGGGGACGGCCCGCATGGCTAGCTCCCAGGGCACACCTGCCGGGAGACTGGACGTTTCCCCGTCCGTGCTGAATGAGGAAGGGGCTTCCTGGCCTGACTCCCCCAAACAGCCGGCAACTCCAAACCGTCCTCCCGAACTTCTCCACGGGACACTACAGAGACATCGTTTCACATTCTCTCCTACTCCCTACACCTGGAAGCCACCGCCAGAGCCTACATTTTCCCCAAAGGGTCCTCTGCTGCCACTGCGTTCCTGGTGCTCTATCTAGCGCTGGTTCCTAACCGACCTTCCACTCACCGCGCTCCTCCCACCACTTTTCTTTTTAAAATCCAATTCGATTGGGCCGCAAACGTACACTTTAACAACCACAGGGCTTTTCACAGACTCCGCGGAGTTTCCTGCCCTGCCCACTCCCGGGAACAAGCACAGCACTTGCCCTTAAGTCACTTGAAGTCGAGTCACCATTCTCTTCCCGCCAGTGCCTCTACCAGCAATTTCCTGGGCCCGGAATGCCCCCTTCCAACCTTAAACTCCAACTCCGACGTCACCTCAAAACATAGCCTTCTGCCTTCCAGGGCAAAATCAGTTACTCCCTCTCCAGGGGCTCCTGAAGCCCTCAGGTGTGCCCCAGGGAAGGGTTCATCTCAGTGTGTTTTAACTGTTTCGTCCACTCTTCACTCCCACCCCCATTTCTAGACTGTGACTTTCTCCCAGATCTCATCTGCAAATTTGACTCTCCAACCCTAGCACCATTCTCTACATACAAAATAAGTTTTTATTCAGTGAGTTGGAATTCCAATGTTCACAATAAAGTCTGACACCCACACATCCAATTTCCATTATCAAATGCTTTGATGACAGAATCACAAATTAATGGCCTACCCTCTCTACTTAATAAGGAGCTCTCAAGCTCTGCCCCTTTCCCTGATGGCCCAAATTCTCTCTGTCTCCTCCAAATATTCGCTCCGCTTCCCTCTCGCTTAACATTGCCATTATTTGCTGGTATTTAATTGTTGTCTCTCTAGCCACACAAATTCATCAATGAAAGTTGTAAGCTCCCTGAAGGCAAGGACTAGGACTTTAAATATAATCTGTGAAGTCTCAAAGCAATTTGCTCACCTACCTACCGCAAGTGCCCAGATACTTGCAGGAGATGGTTAAAAATCATACAAGTGTAAGAAAATATAAATAAAAAAGGGATCCTCGATACAAAATGAACAGACACATCTCACATATATAAACCCATATGCAGTGGGATGATACAAATATAAACATAAACATTTCTTCTCTCAGGGCCACCACCCTAATTACTGCCACCATCCGAACAAAATTTGTTAAGCATTCTCAAGTTGCTCCACCAAGTGCTTAATGGTCTGTAATGTTAAATACATTGTCTCTAACGTCTCCAAAACTACCACTGTTACCCAGGAGAAGAGAAGAAGAAGCAAGGACAGGAAGACATCCACAACCATACTCAGATATGGAGCTAGTACATTTAGTGTATATATACAATCATAGTGCTAAGGTGACTTCCGTCAATGTGGAGAAAAAGAGGGGGAGGGGAATTACAGATTTAAAAAAGGTAACTCCAAAAAGCCAGTTTACAGGGACCTTTAATCCTGGTGACCTGGATTATTTATGCTGCTATGATTAGTCATCAACATTAAAAGAATAACCACTGGGTAGAGATCACCTCCATAACAAAGCGAGAGTAAGCCATTCTCCTAAACTCAGCTCCACCTACCTCTCTCCTCCAACAATTAGTTGCTTTCCATCGTAATTAAGAACACTGGCGGAGGGGACCAGTACTAAGATATCCAAATCAGTGACTGAGAACTTGAGCAAGTTTTCTACTGTCTACTTTGTTCCTTCTCATCTGCTCTCCACAGAAAACACCCACCACTTTATTGAATATTATTTTCCTTATGTATCTATTTTGCTTCAATTAGTTCAAACTGTCTTACTTTTAAGGAGATTTTGCTTTCTTCTTTCATTTTTTCAAATAATCAACATTTATCAGTGCTCGTAACAGAAGTAAATATATCCAAGACCATATAATGGCTTTGAATTTATACCACCTTTTATGAAATAGTGAATCTTACAGTAGTTACCATGACCACGTGTGTGGGTGCTGTGAAAATACGTTCTCAGTGAATTGAGAATAAAAGTGAAATCACATCCCCAAAACATATCAAGGAAGATATCTGCATTGTACCAAAAATACATGAAGCACAATAGTATGTACTAGTAAAATATATAAATCTTAAGGATTATAGATGTGGTCAACAAGTGAGATGACGTACACACGTGATTAAAATACACATCTACCGGCAATAAGCCTCAGCTCTTACCTGACTCGAGCCAGCGGTGGAGACCAACCTAAGGCAGTTTACTCCTTTTCCAAATTTATCTGAACAATTGGTAATAGATTATCAGCACCACTTAAGCGAAGGCTCTTCAGATCCAGAGTCGAAGCCATTTCCCATCTCAGCCGGACAATGACTAATCTCAAATTGGAGGGTCTTCTCTTTTCCCATTCAACCAACCAACCAGTCACTTCTTCCATTCTCCCAAGAATCTGCATTTCATCTACATTTGAATTCCAAGGCGCCCAAGAGGGGATGGAGGGAGGGGCTGGAAAGACAAAAGAAGCCCAAATCTAGCAGTTACTACTCTCAGCCTAAGGCAGGTTGGGTGGCTGTGGAAAAGCTGCTGATAATGATTCCCTTCATTAATTTTGCACCCCCAAAGCATAATCTACCTTGGCTACCTTCTCCAAAACCCCAAATTTAACTGTGGTTTTTATGAAGTGACCTATGTTTGTGCACACTGTAGCCAAAGAGAAATTAAATACATTCTTATTATAGAATATTCACTCCACAAAACATGGGGAAATTCCTAATTCAATCACCTACTCAAAAGTAAGTAAGAAATTTCAAGCCTGCGAAGCAAAAGAGAAACATAGAGAACCAGTCATAAGATGAATTCAGATGCTAGGTCCCTTACTGAACTTGGAGCCAACCTGTTCTTCCTTCCCCCAAAACTTAAATTGGGTACCAGTGCCCTTTTTCTTTTCTGGACAACCAATAATCTCTGATTCCTGGTTTCAGCTCCTGTTTCCTCCCCTGGCCAAATAGCCAATGTCCCCATTCTCCCTTCCACATCCATCTTGGTCCCAGGTATTATTCTCTCTGGTATGTAATCCAGCTGCCCCACTGTTGTTTCCTGGCCCAATGCCACCATTTATTTAATCTCTGCCCTGGTGATATCAATCCTGAGACTTCCTCACATTTGATTCCACCAATTTCTTCTTAGGCTGAAGTTCCACCATTGCCCAAACCTCATCAATTCACAATTAAGGGTTATTTTCTTTCCCAACTAGATCTAGGGTTTAATTGCTGTCCCCCCCGCCAACCTTTTTTAAGATTTTATTTATTTGAGAGAGAGCGCGCAGGTGGAGTGGCAGGGCAGAGGGAGAAGGAGATGCAGGCTCCCTGAGCAGGGAGCCCGACTTGGGCTCAATCCCAGAACCCTGGGATCATTACCCCAGCCAAAGGCAGACACTTACTGGACTGAGCCACCCAGGCGCCCTATTGCTGTACCTTTTTCTATTTAGCTAACAGTGATTCTACCAAAAGAACCCTTGTAGTATTTATTTGTTTTACCTTCTTTTGATTGAAACAATCAAGATTGAGAAAGTTTTCATTTATAATGTTATACATTACCCCACCTTCTGGAAAAAGAAAATAACCAAAAGTCATAGAGAGGAAACAGCCTTGAGGTACTGGCATGACATTCTGGTCGACTTTTTACCAGGGCAGTAACTAATTCATTTTGGATTCTTCAAAAAAGCATCAAATGTGACTGTCCCTTGAATTCTTGTGGTGGATAATTATGTTTGTCACTCAAGTGAGACCATCCCAGTAAACTCATTACCTTCTGGCCTTTCCTAGAGAGAGAGATCATCAATAAGAGAAAGCACTAAGCAGGAGATGAGTGTGGACATTCTGTCTCAAAGAAAATAGAAACACTGGGCCCATCAAAATCAGTAGAACCCAGAATTAGCCCAGGACCAGAACAGGTGGGGGTTGAATCTAAAGCAGAGATAAGAGATTCAAAATGAACTAGAAAGTAAAGCTGGGACCACACAAGCATATGGAACCATGTATTGGTGCTTGGTTTTTTTTCAATCACTAGTATTGTGTAGTGCAAAGGTTTTCAAACTGTAGTCCCCAGACCAGTAGCAACAGACTCACTCTCCATTTGTTAGAAGTACAAATTCTCTACCTATCACCCACCTACTGGCACCCAGAAATCTGTTTAATATGTCCTCTAGGTGATTTAATGCATGCTAAAGTTTGAGAAGCAGTGGGTTAGAACAGTTTTGTTTGTTTCTTTATTGTTATTGTTTTTATCAAGCTACAGATTTCAAACCATTAGCGGCTCTTTAGATTATTTTAGGAGATCTTGAATAGCATTTTTTAAATGAGACAAAATGGAATGGATAGAATGGAATGGACTTGGAAAAAGAATCAGAATGCATTCATTACCCTACTAGGGTGACTAGGGTGACTACTGTTTCCATTATACACACACACATATTTATATATATACATATAATGTATGTATACAAACACATGCATACATATACATGCATATTATTACATACTAGATCATAATGTAAAATATGTTTCTTACATTTTCATCCAGATCAAAAATTTTGAAAACCAATGTTTGGGAGATGGGTGACAAACCCTTGCGTGGTTGGATTGCTAATTACATATGAATGGTATTGCCAAAAAACCATTTTCTTAAATGGTTTAATGATCCCTTTTTGGTAGTACAAATTATTTCTCCATAAATACTACAAAGGTGTTCAGACCAGGTTCCTTTCTGAATTATCACATATTCTAGAGTAATATATTTGGAACTAATGAGGATTTATAGTATGTATTTTAGGCGTCTTCTTTCCAAAGACTATGAACGCATTTCCAAAGACTATCACTAACAGATTGCACAAAGTGAATGCAGTTTAATTTGGTCAACAGCAACATTAAAAAAAAAATAAACACAAACAAGAAGCTGGGAACTGTTATAAGCACTTTACAAATGTTAACCTTCTTAATTCAACAAACACCTAATAAAAATTATAGCTCATTTGCAAAGAACCCTAAGCAAGCACATCCATTCGTAATGCACTTTTGGGAATAGGCACTATTATTGGCCTGATTCCTAGTAAGTGGGCAAACTGAAATTTATACTCAGGCCCAGGTAACTCTAGGGCCTGAGCTTTGAACCATTAAGTTAAAGTCATTCATTCACCCAATAAGTATTTATCAACCACTTATTATGTGCCAGGCCCCTTGCTAACCAAGGTATATACAATCATCCCTGCTTTTAGGCAGCTAATAATCTACTGGGATGGATAGACATTAAATTGTCAGGTAAAAAGTCTCAATTATAAATCAAGAAAAATTTCAGGAAGCTGTGAGCACATATGATCTGGAGATGAGCCTGGTCTGCTGCTTCCCCAAAGACAGAGTCCAGCATCCCTTGGGTACTCTAGACATATTTGGATACCAGCAAAGCAGGATCTTTGAAAAATTATTGTCAAATAATTTGATACCTTTTAAAAAACATCTAAGTAGCCATCATAGGAGAATCAACATCTCAACTTCCATGTAATTGCTTTATAATTTAGCATTTTAAAAAATGAAGTATTAAACTTCCAAATGACATAAGAGAATACAACAAAAGTCTATGTATCTACTCCCCAACTTAAGAATAATATTTCTATATTCAGACCAATACTTGGCAGACTTTTGAATAATTTATGGAAGGTAGAGAGTATACTATATTCCATTCAGTATTTTGGGTTTTTTTCGTTGTTGTTTTTGTAAACTTTTTTTTAAAAAAATGATTTAGATTTACAGAAAAATTGCAAAGATAGTATAGAAATTTCCCATATACCCCACACTGTTTCCTCTGCTATTAATATCTTACATTAGTATGATACCTTTGTCACAATTAATAAGGCTAATACTGGTACATTACTATTAACCAAAGTCCTTACTTTATTCAGATTTCCATACTTTTTACCTGATGTCTGTTTTCTCTTCCAGGATCTCCTTCAGGACACTCTATTACATTTAGTGATTGTATCTCCTTAGGTTCCTCATGGCTATGACAGTTTCTCAGATTTTCCTTGTTTTTGATGACCTTGACAGTTTTGACAAGTACTGATTGAATATTTTGTAGAGTGACCCTCAACTGGGATTTGTCTGATGTTTGTTAGATGTTTTTGAGAGGAAGACCATGGAGGTAAAACGCCTTCCTCATCACTTCAGATCAAAGGTATGTACAATCAACATGACTTAACACTGTTGATGTTGACCTTGATTGCGTGGCTAAAGTAGTGGTTGGCAGGTTTCTCCAATGTAAAGTAGCTCTCCCCCCACCCCCTTTCTACTCTATACTGTTTGGAAGGGAGTTACAATGGAAAGCCCACATTAAGTAATGAGGAGCTATCCTCCTCCTCCTCCTTGAGGGCAGAGTATCTACAAAAATTATTTGGAATTCTGTGTAGGAGAGTTGTCAGTTTGTTAATTTATTCAATCACTTCTATTCATATGGACTCATGGAAATTTATTCTATACTTAGGATTACAAATCATAAGCTTTGGCCAGTAGGAGTTCTTTCAGTTGGCTCCTGTGCCTCTTTGACATACTCTAATCATGGTTGGGGTGTGTAAGTATGTGTACGTGACCAATTCCTTACTTTCTGACATTATAAGATGTTCCAGGCTCATCTTGTATATTTCCTCCTCAGTTCTAGAATCAGCCATTTCTCCACATAGCTCTGGTTGCTTTTACTAAAGAATCATCTTAGAAAGCAAGATATGGCACTAAGGGGTGATTGCTACTGTGGCATCTTTGGGTTTTGACTAGGTTATACCTAAGCTAGTGAGATAACTAGGTAAGAGGATGGAGGAGATGGTCCCAGCCTGGGGTAAGAGCCTGTGGAAGGGCCTAGATACACAAGGAGACCATCTTTGAGAATCTGAAAAAAGGTGGTAGGGCTGGAATGTAGAGAAGAGGAAGAGGGACATAAAATATGATTAAGAGGCAGGTGACTTTGATGGGTCATGACAATGTCCTTGGTGTCTTAAGCAATAATCTAATCAGTATTTTTAAAAAGCACAGCTCTATGAAGAACAAGGGGTTGGGGCAGAGTAGTTAGGGAATTGCACTATTGCATTAATTTTGATACTTTTTAAAAAGGTATCAAATTATTTCAAAATAAATTTCTCGTGAATGCTTTGCTGATGCCAGACACATTTTCAGCATGCCCATGTGGTTGTGGACACTGCCTTTATTGCCAATGCACCATTAAATAGAAATGGTGATAGTGGACATCTTTTCTTGATTTTTATTACAAAGGGAAAGTTTTCACCATTAGAAATGATAACTGTTAAAGTAATTTTGTATTCATATTTAACCAGATTAAAGAAGTTCCTTTCTAATACTAATTTTCAAAAAGTTTCATTAAATCATGAATGGATATTGAATTTTGTCATCTATTGAATTGATCATAAGATTTTATTCCTTCATTTTGCAAACATGTTGACTTTATATTATTATTATTATTTTTTAAGATTTTATCTATTTATTTGGCAGAGAGAGAGAGAGCACAAGCAGGGGGAGCAGCAGAGGCAGAGGGAGAAGCAGGCTCTCCGCCGAGCAGAGAGCCTGACATGGGGCTTGATCCCAGGACCCTGGGATCATGACCTGAGCCAAAGGCAGACACTTAACCGAATGAGCCACCCAGGCACCCCTATTATTTTTAATTTTAAACCAATTTTCCTTTTCTGGAATAAGCCACATTTGGTTTTGATGCATTATCCTTTTTATAATTTGTTAAATTTGTTATGCTAATAATGTGTTTAGGATTTTGAATCTACATTTATGAGAAAGGTTGGCCTGAAATTTTCCTTTCTTATGTCCTTGTTGGGTTTTGATTTCAAGTTATACATGTCTCATAAGAGGAATTGGTATATACTTCCTCTTTTTCAATTTTTAATTTGTGTGTGAATGCCATTATTTCTTCCTTTACTATCTGTGTGCATTTGCTTGTAAAACCATCTGGTCCTGAGGCATTCTTGTTGGAAGGCTTTAAGTTATAGATTCAATTTTTTTCTTTTTTTTAATTGAAGCATAATTAACATACAGTGTTATATTAGTTTCAGGTGTACAATATAATAATTCAACAATTCTGTACATTACTCAGTGCTTATGATAAGTCTACTCTTTTTTTTATTATGTTATATTAGTCACCATACAGTACATCATTAAATGATAAGTCTACTCTTTAATCCTCTTTTATAGATTCAAGTTTTTAATGAACAATTATTCAGGTTTTTTTCTATGTCAATTTATCCACTTTATCTAAATTTCCAAATCTGATGGCATAAAATTGCTCAGAAATTTTAATATGGGTAGGGTCTGTAGTAATGTCCCATTTCCATTTTTCAAATTATGTGTGACTTCTCTCCTTTTTCTTTATCAGTCTTTCCAGAGCTGTATTAATCTATGAGGCTTGAAAATACCAATTTTGGACATTTTGATTCTGTGTTTTGGAAGTGTCTATTCTATTTCATTAGGCTCTTGCCTACCATTATTATTTCTTTTTTATTTTGGGTTTTATTTATTGTTATTTTTCTTATTTCCTTAAATGACTTTATTGACTTTGTCTTTCTTTTCAAATGTATGTATATAAATCTATAAATTACTCTATGTCCCACAAGTCTTGATATTTTACATTTTCATTATCATTTCTTCAAAATATATTTCCATTTCCATTGTGATTTCTTCTATGACCTGTGGATTATTAGAAGTAAGTTTCTTAGTCTCAAAATTTTGGGATTTTTCTCATTATTTTTTTGCTATTTGATTTCTGGCTTAATTGCACTGTAGTCAAAGAACATGATCTGTAGAACTTCAGTCCTTTGAAATTTGTTGAGACTTAATTTATGTCCCAAATATCTTAATTTTCTATATGGTACTTCAAAAGATTGTATTTTACAGTTGTTATATGCAGTGTATATATAAAAGTTATATATATGTGTAAGTTATATATATATATAACTTATACAATTATTATGTAAGTTATATAATGATCTATAAATTATGTTATATTATTTATATAATACTAAAAATATATATAATAATAATAATGTATTTTTATATATAAATATACATTATAATATACTTTTATATATGGAGATATATCTATATCTATATATTTTAGTTTACTATTTATGCTGTTCTGTTTATGTTCAAATCCTCTGTCAGTTACTGGAACAGATGTGTTCAAAACTTCCAATATAATTGTGAATTTGTCTATGTCTCTTTAGTTCAGTTAGTTTTTGCTTTATATATTTTGACTCTATTTATTAGGCACATACAAGTTTAAACTGTTATAACCACCTGGTAAATGAAGCATCTTGTCATTATAAAGATATTAATAATACTTTAGTATTATTAATACCAGTGTATTAATAGACAATATACTAGCCTATTATTGATATATTAGTATTATATTAATAAAATACATTACTTAATACATTAATATAATACTAATATATCAATAATAGGCTAGTATATCAATTATTGCTAGTATTATTAACACTAGTAGACTCTAAGTCTACTTTGTCTGATATTAAGATATTTATAACTAAATTTCTTTTGATTTGTGTTTGTATGATAGATAAATCTTGTTCCATCTCTGTGTTTTTAAAGTTTCTGTATCATTGGGCACCTGGGTGGCTCAGTTGGTTAAGTGACTGCCTTCGGCTCAGGTCATGATCCTGGAGTCCCTGGATCGAGTCCCGCATCGGGCTCCCTGCTCGGCAGGGAGTCTGCTTCTCCCTCTCCCACTCCCCGTTTGTGTTCCCTCTCTCGCTGTGTCTTTCTCTGTCAAATAAATAAATAAAATCTTTAAAAAAAAAAAAAAGTTTCTGTATCATTACATTTTTCATATGTCTCTTATAAGCAGCATTTTTTAAAAATCCAGTATGACAATCTTTGTCTTTTAATTGGGGTATAGTCAATTTACATTTAAAGTAATTATGATATGTGTAGTAATATTATTATACTATCATATTATTCAGTATTTTCTATTTATCCTGCTCATTTTATATGTCTTTTTTTCCCTGTCATCAGTTTGTTTCAGATTGATTGAGAACTTTAAAAAAAAATTCTGTCATTTTTTCATTATCTTGGAAGTCATATGTTCTTTTACAATATATATAATGGTAACCCTATAAATTATAATATTCATCTTTCTCTTAATTAAGTGTAGTATCAATACATTTATCCTTTTCTTGGATAACACAATAATCT